>NC_083887.1:3258560-3561590 GCF_032452875.1 Bos javanicus | reverse complement strand
TTTCAGGTGGAAGCCACTTCTGAGTTTGGCTTCCTGAACTCTCATGGTGGGGACTGAACCGAGAGGGGCTGTGGCTAGGCAGGCCCCACCAGACATCCAAAACGTGAGGAGAAAGGAATAGAATAAGGTGAGGACCAGTTCAGCACTTTTTATTTTTGACCCTGACTTTCCTGTGGTTTCTGTCTCTCCCATTCTCATTACAGCTGAGTCAAGCTTGGAGTCTCTTTCTATGAAAGAGGGTTTTTGAGGCACCTGCCATGTACTAGTCCTTGGCCTTCTCCAGGGGTGTTCAGAGGTGTTCTTGCTGGCAGCAAGTTGAGGGCACCACAGCCTGTGGATTCATAAATACCAGGATTTCCTTGGAGCTGTGGGTCCAGTCAACCTGGTGACTTGTAGTGAGTGACTTCTCCTAACTCAGCCTCCTTTATCCTCATCATTGGCAAGACGGTGCCAGATAACCTGTACTGCACAGCCTTCTCATGAAGCTTGAGTGAAACCAAATAGTAATAAAGGGAGGGGCTCTGGAGTCAGGTTTGATTCTTAGTTTGACTATGGGCTAAGCTGAGTGATCTTACACATGTCACTTACCTTCTCTTAGCCTCAATTTCCTAATCTATAAATTGGGCATAACAGTAGTACTTACTTCATGGGATGAGCATGAGCACTGACTGAGACAAAGCACTGACCCTCGTGAACTTCATGAGGGCAGGGTTGTTTTTTTTTTTTTCATCATTTTATTTTATTTTGATCCCCACTGCAGTTCTTGGGACATAGGTCACTGAATAAATGGGAGCAATGATCATTGTTATTACAATTCATGGTTGTCCAGCATTGGTTGAGACTTTCCTCTGTGGCTCCCACAGGGACTAGTCTGTGGGCTTGTGGTCCAGGTGAGGAAGACAAGTCCATCACAGCTGGCATGTGTAACTAACTCTGCCTCCCAGGGTGGGTAAGTTCCCTTCACTCCAGAGCAGGTGAAGGAAGGAACTGAGCTGAAACAGAAATAATCTACAGGGTTGACTGTCTAGACAGGGCTCTGGCTGGGGAGGGGAGCAGGCAGAAGCGGGCTTTGGCCAGAGCTGAGCAGAGAAAGGGGATGTCCTGGCGTTGCTTCAGCAACTCACTTGCATCATTTCACTGCATCCTTAAGGTGGCCTGTAAGCTAGGTCCATTTATTACCCCCATTTTACAGATGATATAACTGAGGCTCAGAGAGAGACAGTGATAGATCATACTAAAAGAGTGAAACATCCAGGGCTCAACCAGAATTTGTGCCACTCCAAACCTCTTGCTTAAACAGGGGGATGCAGGGAGGAAAGGGCTGAAGGAGAGGAGAGGTGACAGTCTGTGGGTGGAGGACAGGTTCCCAGTGGCTGCAAGGCCCTCCAGGAATAATCCAACAATGAGCAGCAGGGGCACGATCCCCTCCCTTTGGGTGGGTACTATGCCCTGCTGAATTCTTTACCAAGTGGCTTGATGGACCAGCTATCAGTCAAAAGAGGGCCTGAGGGGCTCTTTACTGGCAGAGGATTGAGTGCAGAAACTGCCCTGGCCCTGCCAGCCCTGGCCTTCGGAGGTGAATTAAGTGCAGCCAGCGTTGGGACGGCAGTGCCCGATTGCACTCAAACCAACTCCGTAAATGACCCCTTTCCTGTGAACCCACAAACAGTGGTGAAGAAGGTGGCTAGAGCCAGCCCCAAGCCTTTCTGCAGCCTGGCCCAGCTCTCCAAGTCAGGGGCGGTGGAGTGGGACACCCACCCACTTAAGAGACCAGGTGAGCCCGTCCTGAGGGGCTGGGGTCACATAGGGTGGGTCTCAGCCCCTGCCCCCAGCCTGGGATTGCCCGGAGACAGTATAAGAGCACGGACTTCTTTTTTTTTTTTTTTTAAGCTCAGGAGATACCTTTTGGAAAATTATAGTTAAAAACGCATGATCAGAAAAGGAATTCCTTGGTTGATTATCAGCTAGCTCTGAGAATCAGGAGGAAGGTGGGAGGATGTGCCTTAGCAGGAAGGAGGAAACTGAGGCAGGGACAAGACCCCACCCTGTGGTGGCTCCAGTCACACAATGCCGCTGGCACTATCGCCATGGCACACTTGTCATCACCAACAGTGCTGCCAACTCTGAGTCTTCCTGTGCCCTCCTGGACTCTTAACCCTGCTAGAGCCGCGATGAGCCATCTGTTACTCTGTGCCTTTGGGTCATTCCTTCCAGGAGGCGTTGGGGAGAAAACAAAGGATGCCTCATTAGTTTGAATTTTCGATAATAAATATTTTTTTTAGCAGACAAAAAATGGTTGTTTATCTGAGATTCAAATGTAACTGGGCATCCTATTACTTGCTAACTCTGGTCACTCCATATCCAGAGGGCTGTGCTCTGCTTCAGGTTGGTGGGAGGGGACTTCTGCCCCTTCCACTTCTGTGGCAAGAATGCCAACTTTGGGGCATTGGAATGATCACATTATTGAATGCAGAATAGCCAAAAAAGCAAATATCAACTGCCACTTCTCAAAAACCTCTCTTTATGAAAAAGTTACCTGCCTTAATTGTTTTCAAAGCTGCCTTCACCCACAGAGGAGCTGGGTGGTGGTAGGTATGACCCCCATGGGCATTCCTCTTCTGTACCCATTTTTCATAACACAGAGAATGCCTCTTTCCTCCCCTCCCCCTGCTGAAACATCCTGAGGGCAGAGAACACAAGAATCTTTTTGGAAGGGCCCCTAGTCCTTTCCAGTGAGTCCCCATCACTGCAGTGCAGGTGAAGGGAGGAACTGGGCTGAAACAGAAATAATCTATGGGGCTGACTGTCTAGACAGGGCTCTGGCTGGGGAGGGGAGCAGGCAGAAGCTGAAACTCAAGGCTTCGCCGCCAGTCCTTCCCAAGCCATCCTGAGACTGGGCTGTCTGAACCCTGGCCGGAATTGGCCTGGGGCTGTCGCTTGCTCTCGTTTCAAAGGATTCATGCTTCCACTGAAGGAGAAGCTTGAACTTTCACAGTTAGAAAGCTAACAAAAGAGAAGAAACATCGGATGCTTCCTTCTCTTTCTTATTTGTTTGTTTGGAGGAGGGCTGTGAGAGAAAATAAAGGTTTTAGTTATAAAGCGTTGGCCTGAGATCAAGTTTAGAAAGAAAGGCATCTACTAATTGAAAACATCACTTTGGGGGCCTTTAAATTAGGGGAAACAGGTGCAGGTTTGTGGTTTTAGAGAGAGTATTTCTTTTGGAAAAATATAAAGGAAAGTGACCCAGATAGGGTCCCTCCAAGGCCAGCAGGCTTTTATTTTTCAGCCCTTAATTACCTAGAAGGTGAGTGAAAAGATTAACTGGAAAGTTAAAAGAAAAAATAAACTCTTGGCCTTCTAGGTAACACTCCAAATCCTTCTCTTTTTCTCCCTCCTTTTCCCTTTTAGGCTGAACATTTTGATAACACTTTCTTATAATACTGTCCATTCTCAAATGGATTCCCACACCGCATCCACTTTTATTCTTAATCCTGTGATGAAAAACCTGGGCTTCCCTTCTCAGCAGAGCTGGGATTTGACCATTACAGTGACATAGGTTCCAGGGTGTTCTCTGGGTGTGAAGGGGCAAACATTTTAAGGTCAAAAGTCTCGGGAGAAAAGGTAATAATTCTGTGCCTACTGCATGTTGGCTGCTTGGTAATATCATGTATCTCTGCATCCCCATGGTAAAAGAGGTTTCTTTTTGAAACCTCTTGATGGTTGAAGAAATGGAGGCTTAGAGAGGAGAAGTGACATGCCCGAGGTGGCCCAGAGAGGAAGCAGCAGAGTTGAACTTGAAGCCAGGTCCATCTGACTGTCTTGCTCTTCCTGTTACAGTGCATCACCTCCCGCCTTGGAAAGCATGGGGTGGCAAACCAAGCTACCAGCCGTGAACATGCCCGGAAGCTTTGTCTTTGAAATAGCTCGCAACATCTTCCTGCTTTAGAGAGCTATTGAGCAGGTTTGTTTGCAGTTAAATGTACATGACTCTCATGTCTTTAGGAGAGAGGCTACTGACCGAGAAAGGTGGTCCTCAAGAAACTAATGCCACGTATCACTTATCTGCTGCCGTGTAACAAATTACCCCCAAACTCAGTGTCTTAAAAGCACAGCATCTACTACCTCATAGTTTCTACAGTTCAGGAGTCTGGGTGCGACTTAGCAGGGTCCTCTGGCTCGGGGTCCCTTACAGACTAGCAGTCAAGGTGTCAACGATGACTGAAATCACCAGAAGGAATGGCTGGGAAACAGTCTCCTTCCAAGCTGACTGACATGGTCGTTGGCAGCTTTTGGTTCCCCAAGGGCTGTTGGTTTCTCTCTCACTGGCTGAGAGCTGGAGGGTGCCCTCTGTCCTTGAAGATTCACTAGGTTCAGCCCACACTCAAGACGAAGTGACTACATGGGGTGGAGGTGGGGGAGGTAAATGCCAGGAGGTGCGGAATCACCAGAAGCCACGTCAGTAGCCACCTATCACGCATCAGCAGAGTGGAGATGGTGGTCATTGATAATAATAATGATAGCTGCCATTTAGTGGGTGCTTCTGCTATGCCAGCCCCTGGGCTAAATCCCTTCTGTGTGTTGTCTCATTTAATTGTCACATTGCTCTTTGAACCTGGAGAACGGACTGGCAACCCACTCCAGTATTCTTGCCTGGAGAATCCGGTATTCTTGCCTGGACAGAGGAGCCTGGCGGTCTACAGTCCATAGGGTAGCCAAGAGTCGGACACGACTGGAGCCACTTAGCCTGCGTGCACGCTCTGTGAACCAGGAAGATACATGAACTTCCCTGAGTTCCTGCAGCAAAGACACGAGAACCTGACTGGTGCTTTCCACTCCAAATACCCTTCCTTTACATAATGCAGATCCTTGACCTGCACTCACTGAGCTTCTGGGGCCAAAACAAGCCCCTGTTGTGATAAGAATCATGAAAACAAAGCTGAACTCGCTACTCATCAGAAAATTGCAAGGGAACACACCAGAAGCCATTTCTTACCCATCAGATTAGGAAAAAAAAAGTTGTTGAGAGTGTGGGGAATTCTCATGCACTGCTGAGAGACTATAAATTTGTACTGCCACTTTGGAGGGAAATTTGGCAGGATCTATAAAATTTTAAAAGGACATAAAAATAAAAAATGTGCATAGCCTATGACCCCGCAATTACACTTCTGAGTATCTACCCTAGAGAAATACTTGCACATGTACACGAAGAGCCTTGGACAAGAATTTTCATTTCAGTGTTGTTTCTAAGAAGTTAATAGTGACATTGGAAATGGTCTCAATGGTTTCACTGTCCATCAGTTAAAAAAAAAAAAAAAAGGCTAAATTGTGGAGCATCTGTACTATGGAAAATTATGAAGCAGGTAAAGAGCATGAGGTAGATCTATAAGTATGGCAAGAAAATATCTATAAGGTATATTGTTGAATGAAAAAGGCAAGATACACAATGATACTGTCAATATGATTCCATACATGTAACCCCAGCAATATTATATTTTATTTATACACTATTAAAGGACTTCCCAAGTGGCTCAGGAGTAAAGAATCCATTTGCCAATGCAGGAGATGCAGGTTCAATCCCTCAGTCATGAAGATCCCCTGGAGAAGGAAATGGCAACCCGCTCCAGTATCCTTGCCTGGGAAATCCCATGCACAGAGGAGCCTGGGAGGCTACAGTCCACGGGATTGCAAAAGAGTCAGACACAATTTAGGAACTAAACAACAACAACATACACACAATTACATACCCACACACATATGTATTGAATGTATACAAATACAAATATATTCAAATGCATGAGGATGGTCTGGCAGGGGGTTTACCAACCTGATAACAAGAGAGGAGGGGAGGGTAAGAGGCAAAAGTTGAGGGATGGTCAAAGGAGACTTTAATTTTATAAGTAATATTTTTGATATATATTTTTTAAAGTTAAATTGCCTTACTTATATCAGCTGAGCCTATCTCTTAAAAAATCATTACTGGAATCCCCACCCAATGATTTCCCTTACATTGTAGTGGTCAGAGCTGGGTCACTACACCCTTAACTACAAAGGAGATTGGAAAGGCAAATAGTTTTTAGCTGTGCCCCTAGGGGGACATTAAGAGGAAGAGAGTTGTCAGCGGCTGTTGAGTGGCCAATTAAAAATGTCTGCTGTAGCTCATCCTTTTAGTTACCCAACCTCCTCACAAACCTTTCTTTCTGGACATATACTCTATCCAAAGTCTAAAGTCAATTACTGCATCCATCTCGAAATCCAGGAATCCAAGTGATTATGTGCAACCCCCTCATCTGGTCCAGTTGTGAGAGGATGCTGCCTATTATCTCAGTTACATCTGAGGCAGGTATTGAGGTGCGGTCTTTTCTGGGGGCTTCACAGCTTTAGTGGCTTATTTCTTCTTGTGAGAGTTTGACTTCCAAAGATTATTTTTAGGGTTTAACAGTTCCAGGTTATCATAGGGCCAGGCTCAGATTGTTTTGAAAATATGTATCCCTCAAAAATGTCAGAAAGAAAAGCACCAATACAGTATACTAACACATATATATGGAATTTAGAAAGATGGTAACGATGACCCTATACGCGAGACAGCAAAAGAGACACAGGTGTAAAGAACAATCTCTTGGACTCTGTGGGAAAAGGCGAGGGTGGGATGATTTGAGAGAAAAGCATTGAAACATGTATATTATCATATGTGAACAGATCGCCAGTCCAGGTTTGATGCATGAGACAGGGTGCTCAGGGCTGGTGCACTGGGATGACCCTGAGGGATGTGATGGGGAGGGAGGTGGAGGGGGTTCAGGATGGGGAACACATGTGCACCCATGGATGATCCATGTCAATGTATGGCAAAACCACTACAATATTGTAAAGTAATTAGCCTCCGATTAAAATAAATTAATTTTTAAAAATGTGATAGAAATCCAGTCTTTGATTTAGGGGACTTTGATGTGTGAGTAACCACAGCATGTAAGGCTTACATGTGTAGTCAGTTCAGTTCAGTCACTCAGTCGTGTCTGATTCTTTGCGACCCCATGAATCGCAGCACGCCAGGCCTCCCTGTCCATCACCAACTCCTGAAGTTCACTCAGACTCACATCCATTGAGTCGGTGATGCCATCCAGCCATCTCATCCTCTGTCGTCCCCTTCTCTTCCTGCCCCCAATCCCTCCCAGCATCAGAGTCTTTTCCAATGAGTCAACTCTTTGCATGAGGTGGCCAAAGTACTGGAGTTTCAGCTTTAGCATCATTTTTTCCAAAGAACACCCAGGGCTGATCTCCTTTAGAATGGACTGGTTGGATCTCCTTGCAGTCCAAGGGACTCTCAAGAGTCTTCTCCAACACCACAGTTCAAAAGCATCAATTTAAGCCTAAATAGTCCCATCTCTTACCCATTCTTTCTCTGTTCTGACTAACCCTCTAGTCCTAAGTTCATTGGGTGATTCTTTGGGGCCATTAAAAGTAGTAATCTTGGGAATTCTCTGGTGGTACAGTGGCTAAGACTCTGCTTCCAATGCAGGGGGCTCAGAGTCATATTGCTGGTCAGGGAACTAGATCCCACATGCCACAACTAAGGGTTCACGTGCCATACCCAAAGGCCCTGCACGAGGCAATGAACATCCCACATTTTGCAACTAGGACCTCGTGCAGCCAAATAAATCAATATTAAAAATAGTAATCTTGGGTGGAGAGACACCTCCTCTTGTTTGATCTTTGCATGTTGGTCGGTGCTCCTCCTTCAAGGGCTTCCCAGGTGGTGCCTGGTAAAGAACCTGCCTGCCAATGCAGGAGATACAAGAGACGCAGTTTCAGCGTCTGGGTGGGAAAGATTCCCTCAAGTAGGAAATGGCAACCCACTCCAATATTCTTGCCATGGACAGAGAAACCTGATGGGATACAGTTCATGGGGTTGCAAAGAGCTGGGCACAATTGAGTGAGTCCACATGCACACACAAACACACACACACATCTTTATTTGACAGAGAACTGTTAAGGGGAGGGTCTGGACAATAACCTGGAAGTGAAAGTGAAAGTCGCTCAGTCGTGTCTGACTCTTTGTGACCCCATGGACTATACAGTCCATGGAATTCTCCAGGCCGGAACACTGGAGTGGGCCGCTGTTCCCTTCTCCAGGGGATCTTCCCAACCCAGGGATTGAACCCAGGTCTCCTGCATCACAAGCAGATTCTTTACCACCTGAGCCACCAGGGAAGCCCTAGACAATAACCTGAGATGCTGATCTAATTTTCTGTTGATGCTGTAGCCTCATTGTTGTTACTTGGGCTTTTCCCACTTATAAAGCTTCAAATTATGGGATTCTTGGTCAGTTGAGATTTTGGGTCACAGTCAGACAGTGCCTGTCTCAGCAGAGCTGTATCCCTTCCACCTGCTTGCAGACTGGCTCGCCCTTGTCTGAGATCATCTCTCTCTTTTAGAATTTTATTAAAAATGGCAAGAAGCAGTCAGTATGGATGACTATTCTGGAATTTTCCTACTATTTCTTCTGTCTCTATAACCTCAATTGGCATGAAGTCTTATGGTAGAGCAGACAATTTGACCAGATGTTAGCCACTGTGTAAAAAGTCATCTGCTTCAGTCACTAACAAGCAGGTACTTCGTCTCCTAAGTTTCAAGTTCTGTTACTGCCATTACCCCACTCCTGGTAACAATATTTTTAAAAAGAATCAGGCAGGACTTTCAGCTGTGTACAACAGAGATTGAATGCATCTTCTTAAGCAGAAAAGGAGATTAACTAAAGGATACTGGGAAATTTAGAATTGTCGCAAGGAGGAAGAGTTGGGGTCAAGGCTAAGTTGCCAGAAATAATGTCCTCAGAGTTATGGGGAATCAGTATGATGAGAAAACTGTTGCCACTGGGAGGACCAAGCGGTGAGTGCTATAGCATGCATTGCTGTCAGGATTTCAAGTTCAGTGTAGCTAATGCTTCTACCAGTACTGATGCTCAAACACTGCCAGTAATGTGACTTCAACCATCAGGCAACCAGAGGCCTCTACTGCTACCTTTACCAGGAAAGTGTGTTTTGAGCAACCCTCTCTTTGCCTAGGTTGCCTACTTTATATTCAAAATCTGCATAAATACATTTTATTGGTGGCACGCAGAATACAGGCCTGTGACTAGGTGCAAAGAGGCTAGAGAAGCAAGTTTTCTGAGTTCTCCTGTAGGAAGACTTCATAAGGATGAAGAGATTATAAACATATTGGGATATTGTGATTCATAATAAGAAATATGTTTTTGATCTTCCTCCCCATTTCTGGCATGGAGCTTCTGAAACCCTTGAAATTTCCTAAAGGAGAAACTGGAAAGGTGCCTTTTGTTATGTTATGAGTGGCTTGTGGAAGGGTGCTAATGGCAGTTTGATCCCTGAGTGGGAAGTTCCCTCAGATGAGGAAATGGTAACCCACTCCAGTATTCTTGCCTGGAGAAGTCAATGGACAGAGGAGCCTGCCAGGGTACAGTCCATGGAGCCAGACATGACTGAGTACAAGGCACTTGGGTCAAATAAGGATGGAGGCAGGTTGCCCAGGGGAACCAACCAGGAGATTAAAGGGTTAGAACTTTCCTATCCCCTGACCTCCAAAGAACAGAGACGGGATGAAGATTCAGTTCAATTACCAAATGACCAATGATTTACAAACCTATATAATTTAATCAAATTCTTATATAATGAAGCCTCCATAAAAACTCTACAGGATGGTTTGGAGAGCTTCTAGGTCAGTGAATTTGTGGAGGTCCTGTGAGAGCGATGCACTTGGAGAGGCTATGGAAGGACAGTGCCCTTCCCACATACCCTGTGCATTTCTTCCATCTGACCGTTACTGAGTTGTGTCCTTTAATAATAAACTGGTAAATGCAAGTGAATATTCCTTTGAGTTTTTTGAACCACTCTAGCCAATCATTGGAACCTGAGGAGGGCATCATGGGAAACTCCAGTTTACAGCCAGTTAATCAGAAACACAGGTAACAGCCTGGACTTGAAAATGGCATCAGAATTGGAGCAGTTTTGTAGGGCTGAGCCCTTCCTCTGTGGGATCAGATGCTCTCACCAGATTTGTAGTGTCAGGATTGAATGTAGTTAATTGCTTGGTGGCATGGAAAAAAAACATACATACATATCAAGGATGCTCACCAGTTACTGGGCCTCCAGACTTGGAGGGCCCAGATTCAGAAGGGTTTCCCCAAGAGTTCCAGTGTCTTCCTTTATGATGACCAGATGGCTGAGAAGCTCCAAAATCACACTGTTTCAAATTCAAGCCCAGTGGGGAAAAGCAAGAATTTTTTTGTTCTCACAAACCTTTTTAGGTTCGCCTTGATTGAACAGGCTAGGTCAAGTGCCCGTTTCTGAATTAGTTCCAATGGGCAAAAGCATGGCCTGCTTTGATGGGCCAGGAAAGCATCATGTGCTCCACACCTGAAACAGAGATTCTCATCCAGACCTCAGGGCCTAAGGAAAGAGGCTATGCATTTTCCCTCAAAATATTGGGAAGTGGAGAATAGTTTCTTAAAAGCAAGCAAACCAAAGAGTTCCTATCTTCTATCCTTTATAAAGGGAGGAGCATTTTGCACAAGTCCTCTAACACTTCTGTACATCTTTTGTCTGTTTTGTTTACTTATATTAGTATAAAGTCATGGGTTCCTATCTTATTCAATAGGTTATAATCTGTTACTATCATTATTTATTTTGACGTTTAAATTGTCCCAGATTTGACCAATAAGAACTCCTTCAAGCTGCATTTTGTGTCCTTTTGATGTTGCCATCTTTCTCTGAGTAGTCTCTCATTTTCACCGGTAAAAGATATTCCAGGCGTGTCTCATACTTTCCCTGGCCCAGCCTTGGAATCAGTAATCACTGGGTCTGGGATTTGATTTTACCTTACTTTCAAGTAATAACAGCCTGTTTCTCTTTCATGGATACTGGCAGAGTACATGAGAGGCCTGAGTCAGAGACAAAGGACTTTATTACTCATGACACAGGAAGTAACATGAGCACCAGCATAGTTGAATCCGTTTTCCTGCCCCCCAAGTCCAACTGAAGCAACGTGAAATGGCCCAGATAGATGCATGGCATTTGCATTACAGCTGAAGAACACTGAGCTTAGGAAAAATCCACTGCTTTTATAGCAAGTACTAAGCAAGACTTCTCTTCATCATGGAGGGAGACATTATTCATTCTGGAGATTGTTCACTGCAAACAACTCTGAGATGGGCCTGGAAAGGAGTGGTCAGGTCGGATCCATTCATTCTTAGCATAGCAAGTTAAGAATATCCAGCAATGCTCAGGCCTATAGCAAATTATGTCTTCGAACAGCCATTTCTGCACAGACCCCTTGTTCCTTTTAATGGAAAGTGATGTTTAGAAACCAAGATCTGCTTGCTGGGTGTGCTCATTGTCTTGAGCTATTTTTACTCTTAGGTGCTCTCAGAAGACAGAGTTGGGAATATATGTACACACACACACACTTTTGCTTAATTATCTATCATCTACCTATCTAATCATCTGTCATCTATCTACCTTTCTTTCTCCATAAGTTCACACTGATATCTCTAATCCAATACCACAGGTTGATTCCAGATTTATGCCTTTCCGTATTTATAATGTTCTTCTCTAGTAATCAGAAACCTAAAATATTTTATTTTAGCTTATTTTCTTCGTGCTCCTACAGTCTCGACCCTGATGCTGCTACTCACCCTCCAATCATGTGGGCGACCTCCTGATCACTCCGGCTCTAACCTGGTGTGCTGGGGTACGTCTCCCCTCCCCTGCCACTCTGTCAGGCTCCGATGCCCTGTGCTGGCCCACAGCCCCTGCCACTGCTTCTGAGGACATTCTCCTCCACTCACCCGAGCTCTGAACCCCATGCCAGGCTGCTTCCACATCTCACCTGCCTGGGGAGGCAACCTGTGCCAGACCACCCCCCTACATGCTTCACCATGCTGGGCAGGCCCACTCCTGCTACTGCCACCACTCTGTAGACACCTCTCACCTCACTCAGATTCTGGAGCTCCCCACTCTCACCTTCTGAAGATGCCTGCCTTGTTCAGCTGCAGCTAATGGCTTCTAGACAGAATTAATCAAGGACAGAGGAAAAAGGGAGAGGAACCAGTGACCATTTTTAATGGCTGCAAAAGACTATGTTTGTGGCTGTGATCTAGTGTGCTTAACCACCTCCCTATGGTATTAAATAGAGGCTATTTGTATTTTTTTTCCAGGAATCAAACTATGAACATAAATTTTTGTGCATCTTTCTCTGCACCTCCCTGATGATTTTTTTAGGACAGATTCCTAGAAGGGGAATGGTTCCTGGGTCATAGGGGAGGACTATTTATGCAGCTCCTGGTCTTTATAGCATAGCTTCGGTGTTCATCTTACAATTCACACACTCTTGAAGAAATAAGCAACCATGACTCTGTCCCAGAGACTGCCTAGTATTTTCTACAGATGATAGTTGTTTCACAGCTTGATGACATCACCTCCTTTTTTACACCAAGATTGATGTGGGAAATTCTGTATAAATACTCTGCATCAACAAGGCGTTGTGTCACCAGGCCTCTTAAAGATGGGCAGCTTGCTGCAATACGGCTGGCTTAGCCTGTGTGGAACAGGCGCCCATGATTTATAAGGTCCAAACATGAAGTCTTCAGGAAAGTTGGTGAAGTACTTTATAGGTCACCTGTATTTTTCCTACCATAGATGTTTTGACTCATGGGTTTCCTTTATGTCACTCTGTCCATAGTCTAAGTATTATTAAGATGGAATAAAGAGGTTACTGTAAGAGAAACTGAGTGGCACACAGGAGGGAGTTTGTGATTCTAAATGAGAAAAGAAGGAAATAACAGGTGAGGGAATCAAGTAGGACAAACATTGGCAGCCAGGCAACTGAGTATTCATTGCATGGGGGCCATTGGCCTGGCTTTGTGCTGGGAGCTGTTAGGAAGTTCATTTGTTCATTCACTCAATACACACTGACCAGTCACCAACTCCATCCAGACCATGTCCTAGACTCTGGGGACCTAAGAGAAAAGACATCATCCCCACTCTAAAGAGGCTTTCAGTCTAGAAAAGGAGAAGCCAAATCAATAATGTAATACCTGCTGGATCTTTTTCTTCTCATTTATTTTTTTTGTGGTTGATTTCGAGTTTCATGCCACTGTGATCAGAAAAGATGCTTGGAATAATTTCTATACTCTTAGATTGATTGAGACTTGCTTTGTGTCCTAGTATATGGTCTATTCTAGAGCTTGTCCATGCGCACTTGTCTTCTGGAGCTTCCAATCCAGCTTGGGGAAGGTTCCGTGAAGGTTGTGAGCAAAGTTCTTGAAATATTAAAAAATGTATTGGTTAAGTGGCTGAGATGGGCGAAGTTTTCTCAGACAGAGGAACCTGCATTCACCAAAGCACGTGATCCTGTCAGCTTATGAGCAGGGATTCAGTGTGTATGTTCCACAGGTCCAGCACCTGCCCTAGGAACTGAGGGGGATAAGTTTCATACTCTGTATTTTAGCAGGGAAGGTTGTGAGAGGATCATCTGCATAAGATTATTAAATGACTTCTGCATGTAGGGTAAATTCCAAGTGTCTTCCCTAAGTACACAAGGCTTATTTGGGTAGCATTTGCTGTGTAACAAATAACCACAAATTCTCAGTGGTGTACCACAGTAAGCATTTATTGGTCTTGCTCATGCATCTGTGGGTTGGCTGGGATGTAGCAGATGTTGCCTGGGCCCAGCTGGGCTTGACTCCAGGCTGTGTGTTGAGTCCCAGGTCTATTCCATATGTCTCTGCCTTCTTAGATCACCCATTGCTTAGAGCATATTCTTGATATGGTGACAGGCCAGAGTATAAGAGGGGCAGTCTTAATCTTGGAAGCACATGTCTTGCCTTGGCTCTCTTCATGTCCGCTAGCATCCACAGGTCAAAACAAGTCACATGGCTAAACCCAAAGTGTAGAGACAGGAAAGCATGCTCCGAGGGCCATAGCAGAAGTAGGGTTTATGATATATCCTCTGCAATCTGGCCCCTGTAGACCTCCTCTTCTTATCTCTTCTTCTCTCTGGCACCTCTGCTGTAGCCACCCCAGACCTTTTGAGTCTCCTGGACCTGCCTTGATTTTTCACCCATGGTATCTGTACACATGCTATTCTGTGAGCCTAGAATGCTCTTCTTTGCCTGTCCACCAGGTCAATTCCATCACTTCCTTTCTGAATAAGCAAGGCTTGGCTCTCAGGATCAGGGATGTTCTTATTTTTCTTTATTTTCCTCTCCATCCCTATGAGTGGTAAGGATGCTTTGGGGCCTCACTTGGTGCCTAGTTCTCTCTCATGGTTTCTCTCTTTTTCTCCCTCCTGCCATCTTCCCCTCTCTTTCTTCTATTTATTCTCAGTATACATTGATATGGAGAAGGCAATGGCACCCCACTCCAGTACTCTTGCCTGGAAAGATGATTTTATTTTATCTTAAGATTTTTTGATGTGGAAATTTTTTGAGGTTTTCATTGAATTCGTTACAATATTGCTTCTGTATATGTGTGTGTGTGTGTGTGTGTGTGTGTGTGTGTGTGTGTGTATGTGTATCAGGTGCAAGAGGGCCTAGAGGAGCTATCCCACATTGAAGGTCAGGAAGGGTGGTGAGGAGATACCCCTCGTCCAAGGTAAGAGAAACCCAAGTAAGACGGTAGGTGTTGCAAGAGGGCATCAGAGGGCAGACACACTGAAACCATACTCACAAAAAACTAGACAATGTAATCACACTAGGACCACAGCCTTGTCTAACTCAACAAAACTAAGCCATGCCCGTGAGGCAACCCAAGACGGGCAGGTCATGGTGGAGAGATCTGACAGGATGTGGTCCACTGGAGAAGGGAATGGAAAACCACTTCAGTATTCTTTTCTTGAGAACCCCATGAACAGTATGAAAAGGCAAAATGATAGGATACTGAAAGAAGACCTCCCCAGGTCAGTAGGTACCCAATATGCTCCTGGAGATCAGTGGAGAAATAACTCCAGAAAGAATGAAGGGATGGAGCCAAAGCAAAAACAATACCCAGCTGTGGATGTGACTGGTGATAGAAGCAAGGCCGATACTGTAAAGAGCAATATTGCATAGGAACCTGGAATGTCAGGTTCATGAATCAAGGCAAATTGGAAGTGGTCAAACAAGAGATGGCAAGAGTGAATGTCGACATTTGAGGAATCAGCAAACTAAAATGGACTGGAATGGGTGAATTTAACTCAGATGACCATTATATCTACTACCGCAGGCAGGAATCCCTCAGAAGAAATGGAGTAGACATCATGGTTAACAAAAGAGTCTGAAATGCAGTAGTTGGATGCAATCTCAAAAACGACAGAATGATCTCTGTTCGTTTCCAAGGCAAACCATTCATTATCACGGTAATCCAAGTCTATGCCCCAACCAGTAACGCTGAAGAAGCTGAGGTTGAATGGTTCTATGAAGACCTACAAGACCTTTTAGAACTAATACCCAAAAAAGATGTCCTTTTCATTATAGGGGACTGGAATGCAAAAGTAGGAAGTCAAGAAACACCTGGAGTAACAGGCAAATTTGGCCTTGGAATAGGGAATGAAGCAGGGCAAAGACTAATAGCGTTTTGCCAAGAAAATGCACTGGTCATAACAAACACCGTCTTCCAACAACACAAGAGAAGACTCTATACATGGACATCACCAGATGGTCAACACCAAAATCAGATTGATTATATCTTTACAGCCAAAGATGGAGAAGCTCTATACAGTCAACAAAAACAAGACCAGGAGCTGACTGTGGCTCAGGTCATGAACTCCTTATTACCAAATTCAGACTTAAATTGAAGAAAGTAGGGAAAACCACTAGACCATTCAGGTATGACCTAAATCAAATCTTTTGTGATTACACAGTGAAAGTGAGAAATAGATTTAAGGGCCTAGATCTGATAGATAGAGTGCCTGATGAACTATGGAATGAGGTTCGTGACATTGTACAGGAGACAAGGATCAAGACCATCCCCATGGAAAAGAAATGCAAAAAAACAAAATGGCTGTCTGGGGAGGCCTTACAAATAGCTGTGAAAAGGAGAGAAGCAAAAAGCAAAGGAGAAAAGGAAAGATATAAGCATCTGAATGCAGAGTTCCAAAGAACAGCAAGGAGAGATAAGAAAGCCTTCCTCAGTGATCAATGCAAAGAAATAGAGGAAAACAACAGAATGGGAAAGACTAGAGATCTCTTCAAGAAAATTAGAGATACCAAGGGAACATTTCATGCAAAGATGAGCTCGATAAAGGACAGAAATGGTATGGACCTAACAGAAGCAGAAGATATTAGGAAGAGGTGGCAAGAATACACAGAAAAACTGTACAAAAAAGAGCTTCACAACCAAAATAATCATGATGGTGTGATCACTGACCTAGAGCCAGACATCCTGGAATGTGAAGTCAAGTGGGCCATAGAAAGCATCACTATGAACAAAGCTAGTGGATGTGATGGAATTCCAGTTGAGCTATTTCAAATCCTGAAAGATGATGCTGTGAAAGTGCTGCACTCAATATGCCAGCAAATTTGGAAAACTCAGCAGGGGCCACAGGACTGGAAAAGGTCAGTTTTCATTCCAATCCCAAAGAAAGGCAATGCCAAAGAATGGTCAAACTACCGCACAATTGCACTCATCTCACACGCTAGTAAAGTAATGCTCAAAATTCTCCAAGCCAGGCTTCAGCAATATGTGAACCGTGAACTTCCTGATGTTCAAGCTGATTTTAGAAAAGGCAGAGGAACCAGAGATCAAATTGCCAACATCTGCTGGATCATGGAAAAAGCAAGAGAGTTCCAGAAAAACATCTATTTCTGTTTTATTGACTGTGCCAAAGCCTTTGATGTGTGGATCACAATAAACTGTGGAAAATTCTGAAAGAGATGGGAATACCAGACCACCTGACCTGCCTCTTGAGAAATCTGTATGCAGGTCAGGAAGCAACAGTTAGAACTGGACATGGAACAACAGACTAGTTCCAAATAGGAAAAGGAGTACGTCAAGGCTGTATATTGTTACCCTGCTTATTTAACTTATATGCAGAGTACATCATGAGAAACGCTGGACTGGAAGAAACACAAGCTGGAATCAAGATTGCCGGGAAAAATATCAATGACCTCAGATATGCAGAGGACAGCACCCTTATGGCAGAAAGTGAAGAGGAATTCAAAAGCCTCTTGATGAAAGTGAAAGTGGAGACTGAAAAAGTTGGCTTAAAGCTCAACATTCAGAAAACGAAGATCATGGCATCTGGTCCCATCACTTGATGGGAAATAGATGGGGAAACAGTGGAAACAGTGACAGACTTTATTTTTGGGGGCTCCAAAATCACTGCAGATGGTGACTGCAGCCATGAAATTAAAAGACGCTTACTCCTTGGAAGGAAAGTTATGACCAGCCTAGATAGCATATTCAAAAGCAGAGACATTACTTTGCCAACAAAGGTCCGTCTAGTTGAGGCTATGGTTTTTCCAGTGGTCATGTATGGATGTGAGAATTGGACTGTGAAGAAGGCTGAGTGCCAAAGAATTGATGCTTTTGAACTGTGGTGTTGGAGAAGACTCTTGAGAGTCCCTTGGACTGCAAGGAGATCCAACCAGTCCATTCTGAAGGAGATCAGCCCTGGGATTTCTTTGGAAGGAATGATGCTAAAGCTGAAACTGCAGTACTTTGGCCACCTCATGTGAAGAGTTGACTCATTGGAAAAGACTCTGATGCTGGGAGGGATTGGGGGCAGGAGGAGAAGGGGATGACAGAGGATGAGATGGCTGGATGGCATCACTGACTCAATGGACGTGAGTCTGAGTGAACTCCGGGAGTTGGTGATGGACAGGGAGGCCTGGCATGCTGCGATTCGTGGGGTTGCAAAGAGTTGGACATGACTGAGCGACTAAAATGAACTGAACTGATATATACATATATATATATGTGTGTGTGTGTGTGTGTGTGTGTGTTTAGTCCATTAGACATGTGGGGTCTTAGCTCCCTGAGAAGGGATTGAAACCCTCACCCTCTGTATTGGAAGGCAAAGTCTTAACCTCTGGACTGCCAGGGAAGTCCCCAGTATGATGATTATTTATTTATTTATTTTTTTTGATGATTTTAATATTAAGATTTGGAGTAGGGCAAGACACCTATCCTGTGGGCCAGGATGGCTGGATATGGTTCATCTGGTGACAAGGACAGTTACCTGCCCACCCTCCCACCCACCCCAAAGTTGGCGTTAGGTGGGCTTGCTGGTCTGGGGGTCCTCATCCCTCAGCTGTGGACTCTGAGGCCTTGGGTGGCTCTGTGCAGCCTGGCTGGGTTTCCAGGACAGACTGGGCCTAGGAATGGTAAGAGGTGCACATCCTGCCGATCAGGAGGTTCCAGGAGATTTCCGCTGCTGGTGCTCTGGAGCTAGCATCCCCAAGGGAGAGATAATGTGTGTGAGAAAACTTCATACATGTTCCTACAAAAGGAGCTTCCTGTGCGCCTGGCTAACACAATGAGAGAAGTTAATCTTCTGCTGGAGGACTTGCTTAACCACCCTTCGGTGGAATTGGTTCAGAGCTGGTATATGCAGAGTTTTCTTGAACTTCTAGAATATGAAAATCAGAGCCCTGAAGATCCACAGGTCTTGGATAACTTTCTACAAGTCCTAATTAAAGTCAGAAATAAACACAATGATGTGGCTCCTACAATGGCCCAAGGAGTGATTGAGTACAAGGAGAAGTTTGGGTTTGATCCATTCATTAGCAGTAACACCCAGTATTTTCTGGACCAATTTCATACCAACCACATCTCTTTCCATGTGCTTATTAACCAGCACACATTTCCATTTGGCAGTGACACCAACCCTGCACATCTGAGACACATCGGGAATATTGATCCCACCTGCAACGTCACTGGCCTTGTGAAAGATGTGTATGAAACTGCCAAGATGCTTTGTGAGCTATATTATCTGGTAGCTCCAGAGCTGGAAGTTGAAGAATTCAGTGCCAAAGCTCCAAACAAATCTAATCAGGTAGTTTATGTGCCCTCACACCTCTTTCTCGTGCTGTTTGAGGTGTTCAAGAACTCAATGAGAACAACAGTCGAACCATATGAAGAGAGAAAAGAGGGTACCCACTGTTAAAACCCTGGTTACTCTGGTAAAGAAGACTTATCCACTAAGAGAGGTGACCTAGGTGGTGGGCTCCACTCTGAAAAATAGACTGCCGTTTTCACTACACGTGTTCAACTACTCTGAGACCGAGCTGGAGCTTACCCAAGCCGCCCCGTCGGCTGGATTTGGTTGTGGCTTGCCAATTTCTCGTCTGTATGCTAGATATTTCCAAGGAGATCTAAAACTCTATTCTATGGAAGGCGTGGTTACTGATGCTGTCATTTATCCTTTCACGTGAAGCATTTGAGAGACTTGCGGTTTTTAACACGTCCACGAGGCGCCATTACAAGAGCACAGCTGAGGCTGACAATTGGAGCAATCCCAGCGGTGAGCCCAGGGACGCTTCCAAATACAAGGCAAAACAGGACAAGATGAAGGCTAACAGAACTTTGTACAGAGCTGAATGCTTCAGTCCTCTCCATGAAGAAAAGATGGCCTTCTGCAAGTCACCCAGAAAGAGCTCCTTTCCTCCACCAGCTCTGAACGTGGCGCTAGAGATGATCCAGTGCTTGAATGCGTATGTTTCTCCATATAAGCTGGACCTTTCCCGCAGAAGTTTCCTGTAGCTACTTCATATCTTCCACTCAAGTAGTGACTTGAGTCATTTTTCATAGTACATTGCTGCGGTTTGGTTGGCGCCTGTCGTGAGGGGACACAGAGCCTTATTAGCGCCCGCGCCCTCATACTTCCGTCTACTTTATCATAGACTGTCTGCAGTCCCCCCAGATGTCTCACCTCCCTCCCCACTCCAGATACAGCCGATCTCTACTGCTGCTCTTTGTGACCAAATACCATGTTTGTCCCAAACCACCAACTAAGGCCTTGGGGCGTCTGGAAGTTGAAGACGTCAGATGAACACGTCTTGATATTCCGGTCCCAGGGCCCGTCCTCTCTTACACATCCCTCTGCACTCTCTGCTTTGGACTCTGGCCTTCTTCCATCTGACCGGTTTCTCATTGTGAGCTGTAGGTACTCTCATATTAGATCTCCCTCTTGGGTGCATTGATTTAATTTTGAAATTCATTTGTATACTTCCATCCTGTTGATTAAAGCATTCCAAAAATTGACAACAACAAAAAGATTTGGAGTAGAGATCAGTGGCCTTACTTTGAGCTCAGATTTTGTCTAGAGTGCTCTGCCTATAAAAGTCATCTGAGATACTGTTTCTGAAATGCTTCCTTGGTTTCTCTTCTGTTCTTGCTCCTTGGGTTTCCTCAGGGGGAGGGTGGTGATGGTGGTGGTAAAAGGAAGGATCCAGGCATTCCTAGAGTCCCCTATGGTGATACCATCAAATAGTTTCCAATTTACACCCCTCCACCCTACACCAACCTCAGGCCCAGGGGAGGCCTTTCAACAGTTTTTAATGAATGAATTAGTGAGTGAGAGAATGGCTGGATACATTTTCTTAAGGCAGCTTTCTGCTCATTGTCAGGGCCTTGGTGGAGTCTACCAGCCCGGCTTCCAAAGGCAGGAGGTTGAAGGAGCAATGAGAAGACCCAGGGCTGCACACCTTAGTCAGCTTTTAAAGCTGCTTTCAGCAGCAGTCCCAGAGTGCAGTTCCGAGGGGCAGGCATGTTTGTAAGCAGACCCAGCTTTGGAGTAGGAACTTAGCTGTAAGCATCCTATTTGGAGAGTCTGTAGAAAATTACAGAGCTCTGGGGAGCCAGCCTGGGGCCACTCATAGTCCACTTAGTGCAAGTGTTGTCTTTAGGGGCCTCTAATTCCTTTTATAAAGAGCTTAAAAAAAAATGGAGCCTGGATATAGTTAACATGGGTGTTGAGCAGGTCAAGCATTTCCAGCCATTATGGATAGTAAATAGAGAGATTCTACAAATGCAACAGTCAACCCAGTGCCCTAATAGGCTGCATTTTTGTTGTCCAAACTGCAGCTTGTTCTTGCAATTTACTAGAGAAGAAAACTGAGGCTAGGAGAGATAAAGGGATCTCCCCAAGGTTACACAGCTGGGATATGGCAGAGGCAGGCATTGGGTCTTATTTGTGGCATGGGGGCTTCCCTCTTTTTGTGACTCACAGGCTCAGTAGTTGCCCCAGGGGATGTGGGATCTTAGTTCCCTAACCAGGGATCAAAGTATTAAAAGGTGGATTCTTAACCACTGGACCACAAGAAAGTTCAAGGAAACTGAATTCTTGAAGGCAGAGGTTGAAGGCTTTGACATTTACGTAGGACGTGGGGTAGGGTCAAAGCCCAAGGTCAAGTCTGCAAATAATAACAGGTATTAGAAACTCGTTTTAAGGTGGTGCCAGGGTTATATGTGTGAGCTTAGAATAGAAGAGGGTGATCCAGAGCCTAGCTTGTTCAGCATTCTCCTTCCCTAGGCACCCCCTTCCTGCTGCAATTAAAACACCCTCCTCGACTGCTCCACAGACAAAAGTGCTCTTTGGTAAAAAGTTTGGAAACCAGTGATTCCAGGGAGTTGGGTGACCACAGACTTTTTCAACTAAGACATTAGTCAATTAAGGAGCCATGTTTACACTGGAGAAAGATGATCTTATCAGATTCACTCGTCTACCTTCAGGAGAATGGAGAGCAGGGAACGTGCTGGAAGAATCGGAACTGATGCCTGTCCGGGCTGCTGCTGTTGTGCTGTGCTCAGTCGTGTCCAACTCTTCATGACCCCATGGACTGTAGCCCGCCAGGCTCCTCTGTCCATGGGATTTTCCAGGCAAGAATACTGGAGAGGGTTGCCATTTCCTTCTCCAAGGGAATTTCCCAACCCAGGGATCAAACCCACATCTCTTGAGTCTCCTGCATTGGCAAGTGGATTCTTCACCATTACACCACCTGGAAAGCCCATATCCAGGGTAGGCAAAGCTTTTGGTGGTGTTGGCTTCCCATTGGCTGCTATTGGCTTCCCAGCTTTCACTCCCCTTTTATCTCGTTTTCACCAGGTTTCAACTGGGTGCTGTCCACACGTATCTCTTGTACTTCAAGGGAAAGCAGCCCTAGTCCTCACTACCAGAGGTGGACCCTGGCTTATGCTCACAGCTCAATACCCTGGACTTTGTGATTGGCATTTGCTAGGGGCTTCTGAGAAGGAAGCTTCTCCCCCACTTTTATTTTGTTGTTTGTTCTTTCACAGAGGCTCTCTTGGAGGAGCTCTCTTTTTTCAGTGGACTAGGATGTCCTTCCACCTCTACTAGCAGGCACCTTGTGGCTGAGAGGGGAGGAAGCCTTGAGTGAGGCAGCCTTGGGCAGAAGGCAGAGGGGAGAGATGGAAAGAAACAAACTTCTTGGATTCACCACTGTAAGTTAGTAAGTTTCACTAACTAAGTTTGCTGAAACCTATCTTGCCTCTGGACTTCTCAGTTTCAGGGGCCGACATGCTCTCTTAATTCATTAGTTTTGTATTACTTGGGAATGAGCTGTTCCTAAGTGATTTAGAGAGCTCCTGCTTCCACCGTGTTCTTCTCCTTGGAAGCGTTTCCAGGCCATCTTGCAGATGCAGCCTGTGAGTTATACCCTGCACTGGGCTCAGGGGACAACATATGGGGGAAGTCATGGATCCCTGCTTGGCTGCCAAGGGCCAGCCTCTCCATCCTTCCTCTGTCACACTCTCCTGCCATGGTCCATATATCAGACTCACACAGCAAGCACGGATGATGGCAAAATCTCAGAAACTGGGGTGGGAGAAGACACTTTCTCACATTTTTCTTTTGAATAAAATATTGTCTTGGTTTCTCTTCTTGAGACCTCTTTACCCATTCTCTATGAGGTCAGCCATAAGACAGAAGCCTCAGGGGCTGTAAGAATTAAATATTCAACTGAAGCTCTGCGTGGTCCTCTCCAACTCTGACAAGCTCTGATCCTATGAAAGCCGATCCAGTTATGGTAAAGGGACTCCAAGACAGTCCGCTGAGTTCCAGGCACCTCACGGCTGTACTCTCCTCTGATCCACCAGTGAAGTCAATTAGTATTCCTTCTTTACAGATGTGGGAACCGAGGCTCTTATAGCTTAAGACCACACAGAGACAGAGCTAGGATTTGAATTTGGCTCCTTCTGACACCAAATCCTCTGTACTTTCCATTATACCACCTGGTGTTCCCTTGCTTTGGGCCATTTTGCTCCAAAAGGACGGTTACCCTACTTTGGAAAAGGTCGGCTGAACTGACACACTGCTGCCCAATGGGAATTTTTTTTTTCTTTTCATGAACTCACTCAGTTCAGCCAAGGGTGCTTCAAGAGACCAGTTTTCAGCCTCTGTCCCCACTGACACCTGGAAGCACGTGGACCGGTGCCACTGGCCTTGCTGGATGGTTTTGGAAGTGGCAGAGCCCCATGGCAGGCAGCCTGTGTACAACGGGGGCATGTTTGTTGTTTCAGTGGCTGCCGAGCAGAACGCGTGGAGAGGGCGCGGAGCGCTTGGGGGCCGAGCACCCTGAGAGGATAGGGCGTGTGCACACCACACAGCAGCTTCAAAAATACCCACCATTCAGGGGAAAACCCCAGCCTGCCTTCATGAGCTCTCATGATCCCTGAGGAAACCCTCTGTCCTGCAAGACAGTCTGGATTTTTATTGAGTGTTCCCTGTGTTTCCAGGAGGGCATTTTGAAGAGCGTAGGTAACTAAAAGAATCTGGAGAAGGAGAGGTGGCCTTACTTTGACCTTGAACTTTAGCATGCTCTGCATTTCGTAGAGTCACCTGGGATGCTGTTTCTCAAATGATTCCTCTGTTTCTCATCCACTTCTGCTCCTTGGGTTCCCTCTGGGGGAGGATGGTGGTGGTAGTAAAGGCAGGATCCAAGCATTTTGGGGGCCCAGGTCGGGACACCATCAGAAATTCCCAATTCACCCCATCTCAAACTCAGGCCCAGGGCAGGTCACCCAGAGTAGTTGTCAACAAGTTTTTGGTGGATGAATGAATAAATAAATGAATGAGTGGAAGGCTGGATGCATTTCCTTGATGCATCTTTCTGCTCACTGTAAGGGGCTCAGGTGAGCTTAGCAGCCATTCTTTATTGTGGATGGGATGATCCCTTATGTAGTATATCTATTCTTGCCTGCTTTAAGCCGCAAAACTCAAAGTTCAATGATGTAGAGGATCTCTGAATTTTTGCAAGTTTTCTTTCCCACACTCTGGAGCTTAAGGGTCCTGTCAAGGCCTTCAACATACGTATCACTTCTTGCTCATCCAGTTTGACTAACATGATGTCACTGATATAATGATATCTGCCATGTTCGTCGTTGATAAACGGGATGCTCTGTAGAGTGTCCAGGCCCCTTTGGACTGTTTTATGAAAAAGGGTGAGAGTTAATATGTCCCTAGAGTAAGACTGTAAATTTCTACTGTCGACTGTCCCATGGGAATGCAGTCTGCTTTTGGTACTCTTTCTTGACAGGGAGAGAAGAAAATACATTTACCAGAGCCGGCTTGTATACTATGAATCAGAACTGTGTTAGTCTTCTCTAGCAAGGATACCACACCTGGGCCAGCAACTATGGTAGCTGCTTCTTGATTGAGTTTGGTCCACTGTCATCCTCTAGAATCTATCTGGTTTCTGTAGGAGTGGGGTCAGGTTGGTAAATTAAATGGAAGTATTTTGCGGACCACCATGCCTGCTCTTTTAGGTCATTAAGTGTGTCTTCTGAAAGATTCTGCTTGAGATGTAATATTGTTTGTGATTTAATATCTTGGCAAAGGGATGGGGCAATTTTAGCGGATTTCTCCTCTAGGATGGCTCCACACATTAAGGAACCAATATGGGTATCCACCTAACTGCGATGAGTATCCATTCCACTTAACACTTGAGGACCAGGAAGATGACCACCAGGTGGGTTCACTGTAGACCTGACTTGGACCGGGCCTCCTCTGGTGACCTGGCTCCCTTCTGCCCCCCGCTGTCACTGGGGACTACGATGTGGCTGCAACTCCGATCTGGTGTCTCATGGTCTTCGGAATGTCTGGATATTTTACTGAGTTAATGGCTACAGTTCCCTTTGGGGAATGGTTGGGGAATTCATTACTTCTGTGCTTGCTGCCATGTGCCTGGGTCCTTCCTCCTGAGGATGAGGACTCTCCTTTAGTTGACAGCTTTCAGGTCTGAATACTGGGCAGTAGCTTATGACTTTTTATTGATGTAGCTTCCCTTGGTTTCCTGATCAATCCTCCTTAATTTCTTTTAAGTATATAGTCTGAGAAACATCCTTTTAGGGATCCATCTCTTTTGCCCCTGGGGCACTGTATTCTACTTCCCATCTTCCTGAGATCTCTGGAGGCCGGCCCCCGTGGCTGCCACCCAACCCTGCTACTCATTACTATGTTGCTCCAACCTGGCTTCTGTGAGTTTAGCACCACAACTGGGCCTTGATTACTTTGTGAACCACTTGCTCTCACGGAGCCCTGCAACAGTGTCTCCTCCCATCAGCCCTGGCCTTGGGGAGAACAGCCACCCTGGACTTCAGTGATACTGTGCTCCCTGTCATCAGTACATTACTTCTTGCATCAGTAGATGCATCCTCTAGGCTCACCTGCAGAAGAGATTGGAGAACATATCCAGCCCATGTTTCCAAGTCCTTTGATCCCCTTTCCCGTCATCTACAATGGCAGCCCTAGCATTTCTACTTTGCTAAGAGTCAGCCATTCTAAAAGCAGCTGAGCAGCACGTTTAGTGCTTTCTCCTGGGGTCCTTGCCAGGGTGTCAGATCCTGTGTACGAAGGGCGTGTGACCATATTGATAAACTCTCCGCTTTTCAATTATATCCTGTCCCCTTCATCCAGTGTGTGATCCCTTCTTGCCCATGTTGGCTCCTTCAGAATACAGTCCCTTTCTACCCTTAGTAGGCACCTGTAGAGAGGGAAGC
Organism: Bos javanicus; assembly: GCF_032452875.1. Classification (NCBI taxonomy): domain Eukaryota; kingdom Metazoa; phylum Chordata; class Mammalia; order Artiodactyla; family Bovidae; genus Bos; species Bos javanicus. The sequence goes on along the minus strand of NC_083887.1, from coordinate 3,535,587 downwards.
AGGACTGGATGGATGCAAAGATGAACTTTGATGCATGTGCAAAAGAGGATTCTGCTGATCCCTCTGGGGACTCTGAAGCTGAGATGGCCCTTCAGAGGCATCCTGAATTGAGGCATGGGTGTTGGGGCCTTGGCAGCCCTGCATCTACCAACCATTTAATGTGGGCTTCTGTGCAGAGCGGGTGTAACTGGATGAGACAGTCTCCTTTAGCTGAATGTGGTAAAGAAAAACATTATTCTGATATTTTTTTAAGGCAAAGAAGACTTTCAAAAACTATTGCAATAGGAGAGAGATCAGGCTTAGCCCTGAATATAAGGACAAATGAGGGTTTATAGCCCAGGAGAAGGTAAGGAGGTTAGTGGATGGGAAGTGACCGAGAGGAGACATCAAGGGTAAGAAGATTCTTGCTAAACTGGCCTAGAAGGATTCTTGCTAAAGCAGGCCAAAGACTTATATACACCAAAGTGAAGGATGAAGAACTTGAGCAGATATCAAGGGTGATCAGATATTGAGTGCTGGGTTGGGGGGCAGATTCTTGCTAACTGATTTAGCAGGATTGCTGCTGAGACTAGACTCAGCATGGATGTACATGGAGGCCCAAAGCTTAGGTTTAGTCTAGAAAGGGGTTTAGGGGAGCTAATTAAAATTTGGTCAAAAATAGTCTTTGTCAAGGGAAACTCCCAGGGTGGGTCTCAGTTGTGAGCCACCAGCAAGCGTAGGAGTGAGTGCCTTAGTGTTGCAGATAGCATCAGATCTACCAATGTCTGATGCTGAGGTTCTCCTTACCTGTTGACTGATTGTCAAGAAATATGCAGGGAGTCTGACCTGTTTTGAGGACAAGCGTCATTTTCTGGGCTTCACTTTTCCCTCAAAAGTGCTACCTGAGTAGATCCAAGCAGAGGACTATTAGGCTGAAGGGAGAGGAAATGGGGTTATTGGAATGATTGGAGCCAGACTAGAAACTTATTTACTTAAGCCAACTTCCTTTTACACGACTTGGGCTGTTCAAGTTAATGAATAAATTGGGTTGATTGATGTCTGAGCCTCTCCCCTGACTGGGCAGCCAGCATAATTGACCATCTGGAACAGGTCATGCCAGTGGAGGGTATCTCTTGCCAAGTGCTCCAATGCACAGAGCCAGAGGGGACAGATACATCTGGGAGAGGGCCGAGGGTCAGGTAGAAGGGTACGAGTGGATCCCTAAGGGTCATTAAAGCAAATGGAACCTAATTTTTCTCTTGGGTTTTCCAGTTTCATGGTGCAAATGCATTCAACTTTTATAGACTTTTATTACAATCACGCAGTGTAGAACATTGGGCTCCTCAATGTCTCCCTGTTTATTTCTGGGAATCCCCTGGGGTGTCTTGTGTGAACCCACAAGCAGTTCTTTTAGATGATTCTTTTGTTCCTTTAGTAATATTTGTTGTCCCCAAATCCTACTCGAGTACGTGCATGGCCAGCATCAGTGCCACTGATGACCTCTGTGAGATCAAGATGTTTGCATGATGACTTAGTGTCTTGTGAGCTCCTATAGCCAAAGACCTTCAAGGGGCCAATCCAGTCAATGTTCCTTGGGGGTTCACTCTGTGTATGGGCCAGGATGAGTTCCAGGCAGAGGGGGGAAGGTGTGTTCTGAGAAAAAAAGGTTTCTTACTGTTTTGAGAGGGCCATAGGGAGCCAGGCTCTCTTCCTCTCCCAGCAAACCTTGTGAGGCTATGATAGCTTTGCCTGCCACTGACAGTCTTCTCATAGACACAGGGGACCCAGCCTGGGGATGAAGTTGACACTATGGATGGTGGATGGAAAGACTGAAAGACCCCAAGTCCTTGATGATATGTTGAGTCACTGAATCAATTGACCTTGAAATACCTACCCCACACCCTCCACAACACTTGCTCTTATTTGTTCTTGATATTCAGTTGTTGAGTCCAAGTCTTTGTGACCTTATGGACTGTGGCTCGCCAGGCTCCTCTGTCCTTCACTATCTCCTGGATTTGCTCAAACTCACATCCATTGAGTTGGTGATGCTATCTAACCATCTCCTTTTATGTCATCTCCTTCTCCTTCTGCTTTAATCTTTCCCAGCATCATGGTCTTTTCCAATGAGTTTGTTCTTTGCATCAAGTGGCCAAAGTATTGGAGCCATCTCAGGTTCAGCATCAGTCCTTCCGGTGAATACTCAGAGTTGATTTCCTTTAGAATCGACTGGTTGGATCACCTTGCAGTCCCGGAGACTCTCAAGAGTCTTCTCCAGCACCACAATTCGAAAGCATCAATTCTTCGGTGCTCAGCCTTCTTTATGGTCCAACTCACATCCATACATGACTACTGGAAAAACCACAGCCTTGACTGTAGAGACCTTGGTTGGCAAAGTGATGTCTCTGCTTTTTAGTACACTGTCTAGGTTTGTCATAACTTACCTTCCAAGGAGCAAACTCTTATATGAAGTGATAAAATGACTATCTCAAGCTGATTTGAATTGGGTTTTCTTTTATTTGCTCTCTGAAGCATTTGACATATACACCTAGCTCTTTTTGGCTTCTGTCTTTAGCTTCTCTCTTGAAAGGAAAGAGATGCAAACCCCTGAGCCTTGATTCTTTGCTGTTTACAAAAACCTCCTCTCTCTTGCAGCTATACACACCCAGTTGACCCTGTGGTCACACTAGCACACTCAGTCCCAGCTCCGTCTCCCAACTGGGGCTCCCCAAATAAGGAGAACCTGGGGCAGAAACTGGGAGCCAGATATGGCCCCAGTGACTGGAAAGTCCAGGGGGTGGACAACGGGTATTCAAAACAAAACATTCTAGAATCAGACCTTGGATTTCAAATCCCAACTTCACCACTGTGAGACCAGGGGAAAAGTCATTTTATTTCTCTGTGCCTCAATTTTAAATTGAGTTCTCTTGAAATTTGGTGAGGATTATGTAGGATAACGTATACAAAGTGCTTAGAACAGGACTTGGTATATGGTCAGTGCTTAATACACCTTACCCATCGTTGGCCATTCTAATGGGTAAGCTGGTGTGATCTGGGTGTGCAGCAAGCAAGGAAGGTATATAATATGCCCCGGGCAGCTGGGATAAGTATCTGGGTTGAGTCTGCTTAAAAGGCCAGAGAAGGAATGGACAGTTGGGTTCCTCTTTGGTCAAATTCTTTGCCGGCTTCATCTTACTTCACGCATGGAATCCAAACAGCTCAGTGGTGGTGATGGGTGGGGCAGGAGGGGAGGGTAAGTTGTTGGTTGGCATTTCTAAGAATATACCCCTTCATTCTTCTGTGTGAGGAATTATTCTGGATTTGAGTGTTCCGAGGGCTTCAGAAGGTGGCTCACCACAGCTTTAAATTTTTTCCTTTCATCTTCACTGGTCCCTGTTGCATCTTTATTGGGTTTATAAATTCTTTTTTCCCATTTCTTTTAAAAATCACTGTTTATTTGTAGAGCCACTAGTTCTAAAACTTGTGTAATATCTTAAATGTCATTTTTGCCCTGGTCTGCTCATAATGCATGAGCTAGTGCCTCTTACATAATAAACTTTGAGAGTAATGATTCCCAGCAAGCATTTAGCATGGGCAGTCCTTACATAACGTGGAAAGTGTACAACTCCCATCATCAAGCTGATCTAGTCTTTTACAGTTGAGAAGGTAGGGGCCACTGATAGATCTTGCCAATAAGACTGATTAATTTGAATTAGTTCAATAATTAATTCAGGCTGAGTCTGCCAAGGGCCTTAAGGTGACCTGATACAACCAAGTCTGCTGGTCAGTGTGGTGAATTAATGAGCCAGATTCAGTTCTCAACTGGGTCATCTCACTGAGATGACCGTCTTTGTTTATTTTCTCTTTCCATCGTATTGGCCAATGGAGTTGGGTTAATTGGCCTGTTGTTTTGGCATCGGGTACAGACACAGTTACAGTCAAATCATGGGCCAATTCAGTGGGGAAAACATCTGTCAAGCTTGTTGTTCCTCTAGCTGATCTGGAAGCCCCATGGAGACACAACTGTAGTGAAGATCAGACGAGAAATGTACGCCCAAGGAATGGTGGTTAGATGCACTGTTTCCCTTTTTACATGCTGTGTCGTGTTTGTGGCCTGACACCCACTCTTCCTGCATGACGCCTCAGTTTTGCTAATCCATTCCGGATGACTGACTGGTTGGTTACATGGTTGATAGGAGAGGCCTTGCTGAGGGTTGGGAAGTGCTCTAGAATCAGAGGGATGTTGGCTTGTACCTTGGCTCCTCTGCTCATTACTTGTGTGACCTTTGCCAGCCGATTTCCCTTTCTGAGCCTCAGTTGCCTCATCTGTAACATGGGAGCAATACCTGCCCTGGAGGTCATTGTCACGAGGTGTGAGGACCACCTAACCCTCCTGGGTTGTCCATGAATGAAGGAGTTCCTAAGATGTAGGGCTCTTAGTTTTTTTATTAAAAAATGTTTTTTGGCTGTGCTGGGTCTTCGTTGCATTGTGGGGGCTTTCTCTAGTTGCTGTGAGTAGGGGCTACTTGTTGCTGCTGTGTGTGGGCTTCTTACTGCAGGGACGTCTCTTGTTGTGGAGCTTGGGCTCTAGGCACGCAGGCTTTAGTAGTTGCGGCTCCTGGGCTCTGGCGGATGGGCTCAGTGGCTGTGGCCCATAGCCTTAGTTGCCCTGTGGCATGTGGGATCTTCCTGGATCAAACCCGTGTTCCCTGCACTGGCAGGCAAATTTTTAACTGCTGGATCACTAGGGAACTACCAGGACTTTCAGTTTTAAACCTGGGACATTCTTGGCAAAACCATGAGCTGGTCACCTAGGTGGTGAGGACTAAATGGGACAGGGCCTGCAGGTATTTAAGACATGTGGAAAATATTTCCTGAAGGTTGAATATATTTTTTTCTGTTGAGTTTTTGACCAAGTACCTGTTGACTGGGGCTAGTAAAAAAGAGGTGTTCCTTTCTGCAAGACACCATGAGTTCCCCTAGCATAGGACAGGCCATTCTCCTCTCCCACATGTGGCACTTTCCCCTCAATTCTTCATCAATCAGTCAGTCAAACAAACAGTCACTCAAAGAAGGGTCCGACTGCTCCTCGTGGTCCAGAGTGCACTGGCCTTAAAGCCGGAGGCTGCACTCCATGTCTTGCCCCGTTACCGGTTAGTTGCGTGTACTGGACAGAGGTACTTTCCTTCCATGAGCCTGTTTCTTCAAAGGGAGAGCACGCACGATACAGCTGCCTCCCAGGGCTCTCATGAGCCTTCTACGAAGTCATGCATGTGGAAGGGCTTTTTGAGCTGCAAGTTGTCGTTCAGATATGAGGGGTTTTGCGAGGGCCCTAACTTGGCAGCATTCACTTAGCCTCTGGAAAGAAGGAGCAACAGAGTCTTGGATTTGGCACTTCAGGCCCCAAATTCAACAGTTTGCCACACTTCCACTGGGTACCCTCAGGGCACTGGGCCCCAGCTACCTGATGAATGAACTAGTTTTGCCCTCAGGGAGCTCAAGTTCTATAAATTGGTAAGTTCAAGGTCATGTGTTGAACTAAGAGAGGAGCTGGGTCTGGGCTTCGTGGGAAACCCAAGGAGATGGAATTCTGGTCTGGGTGCAACAGAACCCCTAAAGAGAGAGGCCGACAGCCTGGCCTGAGAGGTCAGAGAAGGACCAGATGACGGAGCTCAGGAGTGAAGGAAGTAGGTTCCAGGCAGAGGGAAGATCTTGAGCCAATGTGGGGGTAAGGAGCTGCAGAGCATGCGCAGGGAACTCTGAGCATTTCTGTGTTATGGGATGTCACTTCTGAAATAAGAGCATGATAGAAAGGAAAGGGGATGGGACCAGCCCAGGTAGACCCTCCTGCTCAGTGTTACTCTGGACTCTTTGTTGTAAGAGGCAAGAAAGAGGGTTTGTTAAAGGATTCTGGGGACTTGAGGGCAGAGGTAATGTTCTTTCTCTCCTGCTCTCCCTACCTCAGTTACATGCTTCCCCACCACAGGAGGCCAACATAACAAGGAACATGGTCATCAGCAGCCCAGAGTCACATCCTTCCAAGTCTTTTCCCCAAATGCAAGACTCTTCCCTCCCACTTCCAGTAGAAAAATCCCAGGAGAGGGCTCTGACTGACTGTGCTCCGGCCACATGCTGTTCTCTGGATTGGTCACTGTAGCCAAGCCCCCAGGACACTGGGACTGGATGTGTAGTTGTATGCTCACCCTTAATGTTCACTCTGCTGCAGATGGAAACAGGACAAAGAGATGTTGAGCATGCAGTGGTAAAAAATGCAATTCATCTCCATTATTTGCAGATTTCATATTTGCAAATTTACTTACTCAAAATTTATTTGCAACCTCAAAATTAATACTCACAGTGCTTCTGTCGCATTTATGGACATGTAGAGAGCAATGAAAAATGTGTCGTCCACTGGTCACATTCATGGCTGAGAACTAATAAGGCAGCCCTCTGCCTTGTGGTTTCAGCTCTCACACTATAAATAAGTATCCTTTCTTTGGTCTATTTAGTGCCATGTTAGTCCCATTTTGAGGGCTTCCCTGGTGGCTCAGATGGTAAAGAAACAGCCTGCAATGCAGGAGACCCAGGTTCGATCCCTGGGTCAGGAAGATCCCCTGGAGAAGGGACTGGCTGCCCACTCCAGTATTCATGCCTGGAGAATTCCACAGACAGAGGAACCTGGTGGGCTACACTCCATAGGGTCACAAAGAGTTGGATACAAGTAAATTATTTTGACTTCACTTTTTTGGGGGGACTCCAAAATCACTGCAGATGGTGACTGCAGCCAAGAAATTAAAAGACACTTGCTCCTTGGAAGAAAAGCTATGACCAACCTAGACAGCATATTGAAAAGCAGAGACATTAGTCTAGTCAAAGCTATGGTTTTTCCAGTAATCATGTATGGATGTGACAGTTGGACCATAAAGAAAGCTGACCGCCAAAGTATTGATGCTTTTGAACTGTGGTGTTGGAGAAGACTCTCAAGAGTCCCTTGGACTGCAAGGAGATCAAACCAGTCAATCCTAAAGGAAATCAGTCCTGAATATTCATTGGAAGGACTGATGTTGAAGCTGAAACTCCAATACTTTGGCTACCTGATGCAAAGAACTGACTCATTGAAAAAGACCCTGATGCTGGGAAAGGCTGAAGGCAGGAGGAGAAGGGGACAACAGAGGATGAGATGGTTGGATGGCATCACCAACTCAATGGACAAGAGTTTGAGCAAGCTCCAGGAGTTGGTGATGGACAGGGAGGTCTGGTGTGCTGCAATCTGTGGGTCACAAAGAGTCAGACATGACTGAGCGACTTTGACTTCACTTTCACTTGTCCCATTTTTGATGGCGACTTTTCTATTTCAAATGGCCCCCAAGCATTGTCCTGTAGTGCCATTTACTTTTCCCAGCTCCAGAAGGGTGATCACATCCTGTGTCTTATGTAGAAAATATTTGCATTGGAAAAGCTTATTGAGGCATAAGTTATGGTCCTGTGATTCAATGTTAATGATGAATCAGCAATATATGTTAAATATATATTACAGTTAAAGAGAAAAACATACAACAAGGTTATTTATTTATTGGTTAACAACAGCGATGACAACAACAAAAAGCTCGTAAACCTTTAAATTTGTATTTCCTGTAAGAGCAATGGTTCTGTATTAACTAATCGACTCTTAGTGGTGAGTATAGAACAGGACTTCTGTGGATAACAAGAATGGACTGCACCCATACAGGAGTTTAAGCTTTATTCTGGAAGCAATAGGGAGCCATTGAAGGGTTTAGATAAGAGAGAGACAGATATGATTTTTTGAAAGAATCTCCCTGGCTACTCGGTGGAGATTGATTAGAGGAACCAAGACTGAAGGCAGGAAGAATAGTTAGAAGGTGGTTATAGACTCTAAATGAGAGATGATGCGGCCCAACCCAGGAGATAACATGGAGGATTCGAGAAAGTGATGGATTTGAGAGTGGTATTTAATGGGTCAGTTTAGCAAGAATGAGAACTCACTGATGTTGGGGGCAAGGAAGGAGAACCCCAAACATCACAGTGCTTTTAAAATGCCTACATGTGATTTTTTTAAAGCTGAATGCTCTGTCTCATTGGTCTGAACCACGTGTTTCCTTCTCTGAGAGGTGGTGGGGACTTTCAGCATCGTGGGGGGAGCTGAGCAGCTGTATGGCCGCTGTTTGGGGACAGGCACACGTTCCCCCAGCGCCCTCTCTGTAAATTGCACGCAGGCCCAGCTGTGTTTTCTCTGCCTCCTTACATCATCACCAGTCATAAAAGCCCTACCGGGGGAATTGTGCTGACGATCTGGGCTGGGATGTGTGAGACAAAGGAGACCAGGGGGCTGATTTCAGAGTTTGCAAAGTTCAGATTCCTGCTGGTTGGGAGAGGAGGCAGTTTGGGGCTGACACGCTCTGTGTTTGACAGTCGTCTACGGTTGCTCTCCAGGTCAGTAATTTCCTGGCTTTAAGCAAGTCTGACTGTTTAGTTCAGCCTTGGTCTCCTCACACAGCTGGTGTGCCCTGGCAAGGTGCCCTGGCTGGGGTGAAGCACCTCTCTGCCCCTCCCCATGCGCCTTCAAAAACCTCGAGGTCCCTACTCCCAGCTGCCAGATGACCTGCACCCCCGGCCTTCGGAGTCCTGTTCAGCGCCGTCCTCCAGCTTTGCTGTCTGCTCTTGGCCTTCTGGGTGACCTGTTGGAGTATTTCACCCGAGGCAAACTGCAGTCCTGTGTCTACATATCTTGGGTCTCTCCCTGCAAAGTAAAGAGCTCTCTGATGAGTATGAAAGGACCCAGTTCTGCTCCGTTCAGACATGGGGTTCTTGTGTGGTCCTAGTCTGCCGGTGGCAGCATTAATCCACATCCTTATTTTAAGGGGAAATGTTCATCTGTTGAATTGGATCCCATCATGTATTCGTTTGCTGCTGCTAAGTCACTTCAGTCATGTCCGACTCTGTGCGACCCCATAGACGGCAGCCCACCAGGCTCCTCCGTCCCTGGGATTCTCCAGGCAATAACACTGGAGTGGGTTGCCATTTCCTTCTCCAGTGCATGAAAGGGAAAAGTGAAAGTGAAGTCACTCAGTCGTGTCCGACCCTCAGCGACCCCATGGACTGCAGCCTACCAGGCTCCTCTGTCCACGGGATTTTCCAGGCAAGAGTACTGGAGTGGGGTGCCATTGCCTTCTCTGATGTATTCGTTTAGAACATATAAATGTAAGAAGAAACTTTACAATGTGTCCAGTCTCAACAGTAACTCGTATTTTAGTCACTGTGCGCCATTTCCTGTGCTAAGTGCTTTCACTTGATTTCTCTATCCTAATCCCCACCACCACTTTATCAGATGACTTCTGTTCTCATCTCCATTTTACGGCTAAGAAAATGAGGCACAGAGAGGTCAGGAGAGGTGTCCTAAGTCCTATTGCTCGGGAATGGCTGAGTCAGGGTGTCAGTCCAGGCTAGTGGATCTTAGTGCCTTTATCCTCACTGTGCCATTAGATACAGTCTCATTGCTGATGGACAGTTTCCCCGGCCCTTCCCCTTGTGTGCTTCTCAAGTGCTTCAGTGTTTGACCCAGTCGGGGTGCAAGAACATCCAGTAATTCCCCGGGCCCATTGCACACTTGGAGTTATAGGTTCTTTAGTCTTTGGGGTTTAGGAGTGCTGTCTCAGTGGGAGTGCTGTCTCACTGCTGCTGCTGCTGCTACTGCTGCTAAGTCACTTCAGTCGTGTCCGACTCTGTGTGACCCCATGGACTGCAGCCTACCAGGCTTCTCCGTCCATGGGATTTTCCAGGCAAGAGTACTGGAGTGGGGTGCCATTGCCTTCTCCGACTCACTTCTCCCAACACACAATTTTTTTTAACTGAAATATATTGGGTTTACAATGTTGTGTTAGTTTCAGGTGTGCAGCAAAGTGATTCAGTTATACGTGCATATGTGTGTGCTTGTGTGTGCCTAGTCGCTCAGTCGTGTCTGACTCTGTGAACCCGTGGGCTGTAACCACCAGGCTCCTCTGTTCATGGGATTCTTCAGGCAAGAGTACTAGAGTGGGTTGCCATTTCCTTCTCCAGGGGATCTTCCCGACCCAGGGATTGAACTCAGGTCTCTGGCATTGCATGTGGATTAATTACCTTCTGAACCACCAGGGAAGCTGGATACCTACATATATATCTATTTTTTTCTAGATTCTTTTCTCTTAGAGGTTATCATCAAATATTGAGTATAGCTCCCTGTGCTGTACAGTAAGTCCTATCTATTTTATATATGGTAGTGTACACATGTACTTTTTAAAATTAACTTTTATTGGAGTGTCGTTGCTTTACAATGCTGTGTTCATTGCTGCTGTACAGCAAAGTGAATCAGCCGTATATCTCTTTTGAAATTTCCATCCCATTTTAAGTCACTGTATTTTTTAAAATTAATTTTTACTGGAGTACAGTCGCTTTAAACTTTTTGTATTATTTTATTAAGGACGTTCTCTTTACACGAGTGTTACATGACTCCGCTCTCATTGTAAACATTTCAAGCACATTCTGAAGAGACTGTGAAAGCCCCCCTCTCGTCTCTTTTATCCCCCACCTATGCCTTCCCCAGGGGTGCTCACTGTTAATAGTTCACTATCCTTTTTCCTGGCCCACTTCCTGTGCCTTCTCACGTACATACCTTTGCTCCCTGCACAACACCCTTTTAAATAAGCGGGCTCATCTTATCTCTGTTGTTCTACAACTCTATTTTTCTCACTAGGTAGGTGTACCTTAGAGGTCTTTCCACAAGAATCTCTGTCATTCTCCCTGGTTCACTGGAATGGCCAGACAGTATTCCACTTCGGATTTACCATAATTTAAATTAACCCACTTGACCGAACACTTTCTAAGCAATGCTGATCATTTGAAAAAGTCAATTATTCGTAGTTACTGGGTAGTAAAAAAATGTATAAAAAAGTCTCCGTGGGGAGAGGGTTGTCAAGGGCAGAATGTTAGTTAGGGGTTAGGGAAAGCCAGGAGGTGTGGGGTGTCCTGTCTCCTTCGCCCCGTCCCCCCCGCAGGCTTTGACTCAGCGCATCGCCTGTCTGCATCAGTCCTTCATTCAGCTCCCCGGCAGGCGTGGGCTCTGCTCTCTTCTCTAATTTCAGCATTTCCCTCCGAGTGAGGACACACCCCGACTCCACCTGGGCCGTGACCACGTATCCCCAGCATTTCTCCCCCCAGCACCCAGCAGAGGTTCGGAGACGGGTTGCCTGGGTGCCAGGACTCTCTTGGCAACACCAAGCGTGGCAGGGACAGAGCTGGTTAAAACCTCTCCTCAGAGGCACCAGAAAAGTCAGTCTGCAGCAATTCAGATTCCATGCAGGCATCTCACCCAGTTTTACTTGGTGAAACCCAAACACCCACTTTTGTTGAGACTCTGACGAGCCCTGGAAACCACCGAGGGCCTGGCTCGCCTCGGCACACGTCTGAAATATGTCAGGCAGGTGTTTCCAAAGAACTTATGCTACAGGAAAATAGATCCTGATGTAATCTGCCTAATTTGGCTTTTGCCTGACTTTCAAGAGAAACTGGCTATTTGTAATGGAAACAGTTCTCGGGCCACTTCAGACAGGGCTTTGTAATGTGAGCTGGTAAAACCCTGCAGGTGCTACGGGGGCCCCTGTTTTCATTTTACATCTCAAGTTTGTTTACTTTAATGTGTTTCTCTGGGAGGACAGAGAAAAAAAGGGGACCTGAGAGGGCTTTAACAAGTCATTTTTCATTTCAAAAAAAGGAATGGTTTTGTATTAAGAAAATTAGCATCAAGAAGGCCTCGGGGAGTCCTGCAGGCAACAGGAAGTGCACATGGCCTAGGGGATATGTTTCCTGAGACTAATTCCCCAAAGACGCGTGTTCAGGAGCCGGCATACCTGGGGCCGTTGGCAGAGGCATCAATTAGAAAGTGGGAAGCAGTGTTTTCCTTGCTAATTCTTGGCTACCGGATAGGGGTTACTGAAAGCTCCCCTTTCCCCCCACTTGGAGTTAGGCAGTTTTGAAAAATTGTGAAATTATGAATTCAACCTTGTTTTCAATCAGGGGTGGGGGAAATGGTTTCCAGCGTGCAAAGCCGGTACAATGGGTAGAGAGGGCCGTGTGGCCAGAACACCCACTGCCAAACTCAGCGACTCATCCAGCCTGTGGGTGAGGGCGCCCTCCCACAGGATGGGGGTGGGGATGGGGGTGTCAAGGAGGCAGCGGCTGCAGGCCCAGCCCCAGAGCAGGAGTTCCAGTTAGGGAGGAGGGAAGAGCCGCGTCTGTCCCCCGCCCCCCCCCCCATTGTTCCATGCAGGCAGTGCATAGCCGTAGTGGTCTTCCATGTGTTATAGAAGATATGATGTATCTGTCAGCTAGGGCTGTCTCCTGCATCCTGGAGATTGGGTTCAATGAAACTGAAGCCCCTGTTCCCTGCCCTTGGTGTGAAAGTGGAGTGTATGCTCCCGGATATGCCTCTCCCTCCTGGCCCCTGCGTTTGTCTGTACTGCCTTGGGACTGACAGGCTGACGTGGGTCTGTGCAGGAAGCTTAAGCCTTTCACCAATTTTCACAAGAAAATCTGCTCCCGAGCCTGTCACATGCTTAGTGATGTCACTGACAGCGAAGCTATGGGAAGGGTTGCTCTACAAACCCACACAGCCTCCCAGCATCCTGTGGGTCTATCATAGCTTCCCTTTTCTCTTCTCTCTGGAATAAGTAGAGTTATCTCCTTTCCTCTGATAAGAACACTGCTTCCTCGCACATTCGGGTGCCCATGGAGGCTGACGTGTAGGTGTCTGACTCTTTGCAAACCCATGGACTGTAGCCCACTAGGCTCTTCTGTCCATGGAATTTTCCAGGCAAGACTACTGGAGTGGGTGGCCGTTTCCTTCTCCAGGGGATCTTCCTGCCTCAGGGATGGAACCTGTGTCTCCTGCATTGGCAGATGGATTCTTTACCACTGAGCCACCTGGAACCACGGAGACTGACATCCCCCAACAAATACATTTTTCTTTAAGAATTCTGGTGAAGATGATGTTCAGCTCATATATAAATGTACCCACAGGTGCCTCACAGAGCACTTAAAACAGAGTGTGTATACAGACCCACAGAATCATGTGTGATCACAGCCAATTCTGGAAAAGGGCTCAGAGACCCGCTAATCTAACTCTTCATTTACAGTTGAAGAAAGAGATACCAGAGGGGGAAGGGACACGCCCAAGATCACCGTGAACTAGAGGCAGAGCTGGGCTAAAACTAAGACCCCTTGACTCCTGCCCCAGATTCTTCGCCGGTCACATGTCTTTAGGAGCCTCCAACCCCAATTTCTTTCAAGGCTACTTTAGGGAAAACATTTGAGTGCCATGCAGACACACTCTGTGGTAAGTCCTGTTGGTCCAGTTAGTCCTCCAACATCCGCAGATTTTGCAATCACAGATATGGTGGGCCGATTATACTGTGTCATTTTATATTATAAGGGACTTGAGTATCCATGAATCTTATTTTTTAAGACTTTTATTTGATGTGGGACGTTTTTAAAGTCTTCATTGAACTTGTTACAGTATTGCTTCTGTTGTTTATGTTCTGGTTTCTTTTGGCTGGAAGGCATGTGGGATCTTAGCTGCCTGACCAGGAATCCAGCCCTCACCTTCTGCACTGGAAGGCAAAGTCTTAACCACTGGACCACCAGGAAGGTCCCTCCATGGATTTTAGTATCTGCAGGGGTGTCCTGGAACCAATCCCCCACAGACACTGAGGAACAACTGTACTCCCTATTATATTTAGCTCAAGCTTCCCTTCTTGTCCTTTCCTACCACCTTGGCTGGGGGAAGGAAGGAGTAGAAAGAAAGTGAAACAGTTTATCCGGATTCATTGTAGCTTGTATTTGCTGGTTTGCTGGATAAAATCAAGTTAAAATGAAACTAAAGAATGTCTTGAAGGTTAGAATGCTCACAATTTGGGAGGCTTTGTTTGGGACACAAGGATGCTGGTGGAAATTGGTGCAAAGTTACTCAAACATGATTTGGCATTAGGTATTGTAAACTTTGGGGGCTTCCCTGGTGGCTCAGACGGTAAAGCGTCTGCCTGCAATGCGGGAGACCCGGGTTCAATTCCTGGGTCGGGGAGATCCCCTGGAGAAGGAAATGGCAACCCACTCCAGTATTCTTGCTTGGAAAATCCCATGGTCAGAGGAGCCTGGTAGGCTACAGTCCACGGGGTCGCAAAGAGTGGGACACGACTGAGCGACTTCACTTCACATTGTAAACTTTAGCACTATTCATGTAGTAGGTTTTGCTGAACTTCAACTGAAGAATAACGTGATATAGCTTCATGTGTGAGCCTTAAGTGCAGAGCCTGACAAATTTTTATAAAGTGAATATACATAGGTGCACATCTTCCAGATCAAGATATAGAGAATTACCAACATCTCAAGCGTCTCTTTTGTATTGTCTTCTGGTCATTACCCTCTAAAAGAAACCAACATTCTGACTTGTATCAGTATAGATTAAGTTCATGTGAATAGAGTCACAGAGAACTGTACCTGACTTTCAGTCACATTGTATCTGTGTATGAATGGAATACTATTTGTTTATCCATTCTACTGTTGATGAGCTCTTGAATGGTTTCTAGTTTCTAAGTATTAAAAATAATATTCTATATTATTTTGGGGCATGACTTGCAATACACACACATACGTCTGAGAATCTACATTTGAAGTAGAATTTTGTGTTCATAAAACATGTATGTGTTCAACTTCAGCAGGCCCTGCTAACAGCTTTCCAGAGCAGTTGTGCAAATTTACCCTCCCACAGAAGTATGTGAGAATGCCAGGAGCTCTACATCCTGGCAACACTTGGTACCAGTTTAAAAAGTGTAGACATTCTGATGGTAGGTGATGGTAGCTCACTGTGGTTTAATTAGGTTTTCATGAATAACTAATTGGCCACTTGGGTACACCCTTCTGTGAAGTGCCTGTTCAAAACTTTTCCCATGGGAAGGGGATAGTGTCTCTTTTTCTTACTGATTTGTAGAAGTTCTTTATATATTCAGTATACAGGTTCTTTGTAGGAGATACACATTGCAAATATCTTTGCAAAAAAACCCAAAACACCTTATGTTTGTTCCTTTATTCTTCTAATAATGTCTTCTGATGAACAGTAGTTCTTAATTTTGGGCGTCCCAGGTGGCTCAGTGGTAAGGAATCAGCCTGCCTATGTAGGAGATGCAGGAGACATGGGTTCAGTCCTTGGGTAGGGAAGATCCCCTGGAGGAGGAAATGGCAACCCACTCCATTATTCTTGCCTGGGAAATCTCATGGACAGAGGGGTCTGGTGGGTTTCAGTCTGTGGGGTCACAAAGAGTCAGACACAACGGAGTGACTGAACACATACAAACACAGGTCTTAATTTTAAAATAGTCTGATTTACTAATTTTTTCCTTTATGTTTAGTGTTCTTTATATTTTAAGAAATCTTTGTCTATCCATAGTCGTAAATATTTACTCACATTTTATTCTGGAAGCTTATTGTCTTACTTTTCATATGTAGGTCTATGACTCACCTGAAATAGAATCTTGGATGTAGTATGAGGTAAGTCAATGTCCATATTTTCCACAAATTGGTGCAATTTATCTAGCACCATTTATTGACAAGGCAGTTTGCCCCCACTATGTTGTAATGGTATGTTTGCCATAAACCAGATGACTGAATAGGTTTGAGTCTGATCAAATTTATTATTCATGTTACTTAATCTTAATATAGCTGTATTGATTTTATATCTGTATTATCATTTACTGAGAGACATATTTCTAAACATTGTGCTCTGATTATGGGATTTTATTTCTTAACACTGTTTGAGGCTCCATTATTAAACTCATTTGAATTTAAGATTGTTATATATTCCTATTGAATTAATGCTCCTATATTTATGAATTGCTATTCTTTATGTCTAATAATACTTCTGGTCTTAATATCTATTTGATCTGTTATTAGTAGACTTACAACTGCTTTTTAATATACTTGTTTTTAATGTTCTTATGGATATGTTTTCTCATCCTTTTATTTCAACCTTTTTGGGTCCTTATATTTGTGTCTCTGATAAGCAATGTACATTTTACATTTATTTTTTTAGCAATGTACATTTTAAAAGATGAGACTAATCATCTTTATGTTTTAACTGGAATATTTAATCCATTTACAGTTTTTGTCTCTTATGAACAAGGTTGTAATGAATATTTTTATACCTGACTTTTTGCGAGCACATGTGCTTTTCTTGGATAAACATCAAGGAATAAAATTGTTGAGTCATAGAGATGGTGTACAGTTTTATTATTTTTAATGTTTTTGAGGCATAATTTATATACAATAAAGAAAGAGATACAGTTTGATAAATTGCAACAAATGCAAATACCCATGTAACCACCACGTCATACATATTAAGATATACGTTATTCTCAACACTCCAGAAAGTTTCCTTGTACACCTCCCCCGAAATGCTGACCTGATTTCTATCACCCTAGTTTAGTTATCCATGGACTCAGACAATATATATTCTTATATCTTGTTTATCTCATATAAGATAATGCTTTTGAGACTCACCCAAGCTGTTCTATGAATCAGTTCAGTTCAGTTCAGTTCACTTGCTTAGTCATGTCCGACTCTGTGACCCCATGGACTGCAGCACGCCAGGCCTCCCTGTCCATCATCAACTCCTGAAGTTTGCTCAAGCTCATGTCCATTGAGTCGGTGATGCCATCCAACCATCTCTTCCTCTGTCCTCCCCTTCTCTTCCTGCCTTCGATCTTTCCCAGCATCAGGGTCTTTCCCAGCATCAATGAATCAGTTCTTCACATCAGGTGGCCAAAGTATTGGACTTTCAGCTTCAACATCAGTCTTTCCAATGAATATTCAGGACTGATCTCCTTTAGAATGGACTGGTTGGATCTCCTTGCAGTCCAAGGGACTCTCAAGAGTCTTCTCCAACACCACAGTTCAAAAGCATCGATTCTTAGGCACTCAGCTTTCTTTATAGTCCAACTCTCACATCCATCCATGACTACTGGAAAAACCATAGCCTTGACTAGATGGACCTTTGTTGGCAAACTAATATCTCTGCTTTTTAACATGTTGTCTAAGTTGGTCATAACTTTCCTGCCAAGGAGTAAGCATCTTTTAATTTCATGGCTGCAGTCACCATTTGCAGTGATTTTGGGTCCCCCCAAAATTAACTGTCACTGTTTCCACTGTTTCCCCGTCTATTTGCCATGAAATGATGGGACCAGATGCCATGATCTTCCTTTTCTGAATGTTGAGCTTTAAGCCAACTTTTTCACTCTCCTCTTTCACTTTCATCAAAAGGCTCTTTAGTTCTTCTTCGCTTTCTGCCATAAGGGTGGTGTCATCTGCATATCTGAGGTTATTGATATATCTCCTGGCAACTTGATTCCAGCTTGTGCTTCCTCCAGCCCAGCATTTCTCATGATGTACTCTGCATGTATGTTAAATAAGCAGGATGACAATATGCAGCCTTGACGTATTTCTTTTCCTATTTGGAACCAGTCTGTTGTTCCATGTCCAGTTCTAACTGTTGCTTCCTGACCTGCATACAGATTTCTCAAGAGGCTGGTCAGGTGGTCTGGTATTCCAGTAGTTTATTCTGAATCAGTAGTTTATTCTTTTATTTACGAGTAGTGTGCTATATGAATATAATTGCAATTTATTTATGGGCATTTGAGTTATTTCCAGTTGCTACCTTTTTAAAACAATATTTATTTGGCTGTGCCAGTCTTAGTGTGGCACGTGGGATCTTTAGTTGTGGCATATGAACTCTTAGTTGTAGCTTGTGGGCTCTAGTCCCCTGACCATGGATAGAACTTGGGGCCCTGCATTGGAAACGTGGAATCTTAGCCACTGCACCACCAAGGAAGTGCCTTAGTTGTTATCTTTTATGAATAAAGCTGCTATGCACATATTTTTGCAAGGTCTTGTGTTTGTGGTGTGTAAGTGTGTGTGTGCATTTGTGTGGCCCATTCATTTCATTCTCTTGGGTAAATACTTAAAATGGAATCATTAGGACACAGTGTAGACATGTGTTTATAATAAACTACCAAATTGATTTCCAAAGTGGTTTGCATGATATTGTACCCCATCAGCAGCTTACGAGATTTGCAGCCTTCTCGCCCATGTGGGCCATCTCTTCTGGTGTCCCATGGTGATTTAACACATGTCCTTGACGAGCAGTGATGTTGAGCACCTTGCTCTTGCTTATTGTCTGCACCGTTTTAAAGTGTTCAATTCAGTGGCATTAAGTACACTTACAGTGTTGTTCGACTATCACCGTGGTCTAGTTCCAGAGCTTTTTCATCACCCCAAATGGAAACCCCATGCCTATTAAGCATTCACTCCCAGTTCCCTTCTCCTACCAGCACCTGGCAACCACTAACCTGCTTTTTGTCTTTATACGCCTGTTTGTTTTTTTTTTAATGTACATTTGTTTTATTTTTACTGCATCTCTACTAATGGGTATGTGTTTTGATATGAGAAATAAAGCAGAGACCAAAAGTAACAGAAGATGCGTAGTGAGGGGAACAGGGGAGTCGTACTGAATTGAGTCGTAAGCTCGGTGTCAGAGGGCATGGGACACAAGAATTCATTTTGCGACCATAGCTGAGAATGTTCAGCCCTGACTGTGCTGGGTGCTCTCCTTGCACAATTCCTCTTGAATATGTATCTCACCACCACCGGCAGCCGGGTTCTAATATTATGTCCGGCTTATCCGTGAAGCTCCTCCCCAGGCGCCATTTTCTCTGACCGCGCAAGCTTCCGGGGGCTCCATGTGGGCAGAGACCGTATTGGTTCTCGCTCTGCCCAGTGTAGCCATAGCTCATCGCTGTGGTTCATTAAGGGCTGCGGAGGAAATGAATGCCTGGGTGCAAAAGGCCACTTTGCTGGGGCTGGAGAATGAAAAGAATCAGGTGGGTTTCTAGGTGTAGCTTCAGAGTCAAAGGCAGGCTGGGAGGAAGTACAGCTGACGGACCACGTCCAGCGCTGTGAGAAAATAACTGAACGGTAGATTCCTGAGGTCCCTCCTGGCCTTAATGACCAGGGCGGGAGGAGAGAAGTAATCGTGAGTGACATTTATATAGTGTGTTACGGTTTACACAGCCCTTGCACGCGCATTACCTCATTTAATCCGGAAGGAGCATAGGGTGGGGTAACAGCACGTGGTCCCAGAGTTTGCCTGTCTGAGTTTGCATCCCCGCTCCTCCACGCACTCTGTGACCCTGGGATGGTGATGCATCCTGGGTGCTGGTTACCTTACGTATGCAGGGAAGACACAGATAGGACCTGGTGCATAGATGTGTTGTGATGATTAAATCTTTATGCTGCCCATAAAGCACTTAGAACCATGCCTGGAGCATAGTAAACACTAATTAAAAGTCTTAATCCTCTCAAAAAGCCCTGGAGATATGTAGACAAACTCCATTTTATGGGCATCCCTGAAGGGTGGAGTGAGCAGTCTGAGGGCGCAGTGCAGGGGCCGGGTGGGGAGGCAGGGCTTGGACCGCTGTTTGACCCCAAAGTCCTGGTCGTTCAGCTTCTTCATGCCACCTCCACTGATGCGTGCTTTGCCTGGGTTCACAGGCAGGAGAAGTGAATTCTGCTGCAGTTGGCCATGTATGAGGGTGTTATAAAAGATCACTGTCTTGTCTAGAGCTCAGATCTACATGAGGTGGGGTAGCTGAGAAAACACTTTATACCCTGCTGGAGTGTGAGGCAAATGACAAATTGTTGTCATGGATACTTTGACAAAGCATTTAAGTTTTATTTCCTGCACAGATTTCTCCCATTCTGGTAATAGTACCTTGATTTCCCTTGGGGAGCCATAGCTCCCCACCACTCAGTCTGTGCTTAGGATAATCATTGGCTAGAGGAGATGAGCATGTGAGCAAGTCTGGCCAGTGTGAGCACTGCCTCACTGTAGCCATGAGGGGAAGCTCAGGAACAGTAGGTGATCCGGTCCGAGGGCCGCCAGGCTCACCTGCAGGACTCTGAGCACAGCTCTTGGGGAAGAGGCATTTCTTCTCCAGAAGCCGTGTTGCCACCACAGTGGGGACAGCCTGCCAGAGAATGGGGCCAGCCCAAAGGCAAGTGGGACTGAGAGATGGAGAGAGAGAAGGGGAGGGAGGAAGGGAGGGAGAGAGAGGGGCAGGAGACAGAGAGGGTCAGGGCTGTGGGAGGAAAGCCCAGTGCCCTTGAGTTGGGATCTACTCGGACTTTTCTGCTATGCTTCCTTTTCTAAGCACCTACAAGCTTTCCAGCACTGTGCTTTACTGTCATCAAGTCCTCTTCGTGTCCCAACAGCCTCTCCAAAGAGGTGCAGTAGCACCTTACGACAGAGCAGGAAACTGAGGCTCTGAGTGATGAAGTGCACTCAGGTGACTGCGGGCTGCCTGTTGAAGGCTCAGCCACTCAGCTCAGAAGGATATGCACACTGTTGGAGGAAAGCCTGACCCTGTCCTCGGGCAAGGATGCTCCTCCTCCTGGAAGTGGGTATAACAGAGAGGATTCGGAAGCCCCTGAAGGCGTCTTCTTTGGCTCCATCCCTCAATTATCCTTCTGACAGCCAGATTTGGACCAAATTGGATTTAGTGCATTTCACAATTTTGTTGAACAAATTTGTGGATTAAGGAAACAAATTAAATCCACATTTTTATTTGACATCATCAAAAATATGACATGCAGACTGGAAATGAACCTTCCTGGTCTTGGAATAATTTCAATGGAGACTGAGTCCTTAATTCTTAAGGACTTTTTTCTTTTCTTTTCTTTTTTTAAAATTTATTCTTACAAAGACCTTTAGGAAGTTGCCTCCAAATCTTACCTGAGACCTGGGATCTGATCCTTGGGTTTAGTTCAGGCTGCAAGACCCATCCCATTCTAGAGAGAAGGGTCCCTCTCTCTCCTCACCCATCATTTATCATTTCTCCCCTTCCTCCCATGATTTCCTCTTGGCCATAGCCTAATTTAAGTTTCAGCATTATTCTGTAATTGGACTAATAGATTTTCATGTTAGTACCAATGCAAGTATTCCATCCTTTCTCTGAACTCTTAAGGTCAATAAATATATAGCTCATTTGATAATTAGTTAGGTGCCTTTGACACTTCACCCAATAGCTTTGAAAACAAGGTAGATATTTCATTTTCTCCATCTTTGTTTCTTGACTTCATGGTAGACAGATTAGCTGTATGTGGGCAAGAAATGAGATTTCTACTTCTCTATATAGGTACCTGACATGTAGTAGCATGCAGTGAATATTTACTGCTTTATAAATTTAATTGGCATATGATTCCTTAACAATAAAATGGTAACTTTTTAAGAGAGAGAAGACATTATCTTGGCTGGGCTTAGCGGAGGGGAGACTGTGAAGACCATTGGGTTAGTGTGGGGGCTTTGATGCCAGACAGCGTGGGCTTGAATCCTGGCTCCCCATTTATTGGTGATACTACTTTGACAATGATGTAATCTCTCCCTGCCTCAATTTCCCCTCCTATAAACTGGAAATAACAATAGCATTTGATCAAGCCCCTAAAACAGGAATAGAGGAAGCATTTTCTAAATGTCAACTATCACAATTTTATTATTGCTTCCCAATCATCACAACATGCTTATGAAATACTTATGGCTAACACACAGGTGAACTTTACTGTATCAAATTTTTGTCCAGATGATCAGATTCTTATCTTTAAATCATGAACTATTTGAGTGATTGTGGTTTTCCTTTCCCATTATATAATATATATAAAGTGAAAGAACAGAAAAAAAGATGACCAAAACCAATAAGACAAACCAATTAAAAAAGTAGAATGAATCAGTGTTAGCCAAAGAGAGGAGCCTGGGGGAACGTTAGGAAGGCTGCCAAATCTATTGAGTAAAAGAGAGATGGGGGGAGAACCATCAATTAAAATTAATTAAAAGCTTTTAATTCTTGTGATGCTGACCTCATTCTCCAGGTGTCTGAGACAAAGGAAAGAAATGTGGGTATTTAAGTGGCATGACATTTTTCCAACTGGCTACTTTCCCTTCAACCAGACCGAGCCTGTCTCGTCCATCTTGCCCTGACTCATGGCTCAGGTTCCTCTGCTGAAAAGAGAGGCAGTCCTGAGGCCTGGCAAGCAGCTAACTAGACCCTTCTCCCACATTCTCATCCATCAGCATGTCCTGCTGATTACATTTTCAGAATGCATCCTGATTCTGGGCACTTCTCCCCCATGCCAAATCTTCATTTCCACCTGGAACTACAGTGATTTGCTATGTGGTCTTGTTTCCACTCATATTTATTATTTTCTGAAATTGCCTTGTACTGACTTTTCTGATTTGATTTTTCATTTGTTTTCACCATTAGCTTTAAACATCTCATTCACCAGTGGCTGGTGGATGCACGGTCCAATCAATATTTATTTCTTTTTAAAGAAATTTTTATTGGACTATAGTTGATTTACAATGTTGTGTTAGTTTCAGGGGGTACAGTAAATGAATTAGTTCCATGTCCAGTTCTAACTGTTGCTGCAGGTCAGGAAGCAACACTTAGAACTGGACATGGAACAACAGACTGGTTCCAAATAGGAAAAGGATTACGTCAAGGCTGTATATTGTCACCCTGCTTATTTAACTTATATGCAGAGTATATCATGAGAAACGCTGGGCTGGAAGAAACACAAGCTGGAATCAAGATTGCCGGGAGAAATATCAAGAACCTCAGATATGCAGATGACACCACCCTTGTGGCAAAAAGTGAAGAGGAACTAAAAAGCCTCTTGATGAAGGTGAAAGAGGAGAGTGAAAAAGTTGGCTTAAAGCTCAACATTCAGAAAACGAAGATCATAGCATCTGGCCCCATCACTTCATGGGAAATAGATGGGGAAACAGTGGAAACAGTGGCAGACTTTATTTTTGGGGGCTCCAAAATCACTACAGATGGTGACTGCAGCCATGAAATTAAAAGACACTTACTCCTTGGAAGAAAAGTTATGACCAACCTAGATAGCATATTCAAAAGCAGAGACATTACTTTGCCAGCAAAGGTCCGTCTAGTCAAGGCTGTGGTTTTTCCAGTGGTCATGTATGGATGTGAGAGTTGGACTGTGAAGAAAGCTGAGTGCCAAGAATTGATGCCTTTGTACTGTGGTGTTGGAGAAGACTCTTGAGATTCCCTTGGACTGCAAGGAGATCCAACCAGTCCCTTCTGAAGGAGATCAGCCCTGGGATTTCTTTGGAAGGAATGATGCTAAAGCTGAAACTCCAGTACTTTGGCCACCTCATGTGAAGAGTTGACTCATTGGAAAAGACTCTGATGCTGGGAGGGATGGGGGGCAGGAGGAGAAGGGGACAACAGAGGATGAGATGGCTGGATGGCATCATGGACTCAATGGATGTGAGTCTCAGTGAACTGTGGGAGTTGGTGATGGACAGGGAGGCCTGGCATGCTGCAATTCATGGGGTCGCAAAGAGTCGGACACGACTGAGCAACTTCACTTTCACTTTTCCTTTCATGCATTGGAGAAGGAAATGGCAACCCACTCCAGTGTTCTTGCCTGGAGAATCCCAGGGACGGGGAAGCCTGGTTGGCTGCCATCTATGGGGTGGCACAGAGTCGGACACGACTGAGCAACTGAACTGAACTGATATATATATACATCCATTCTTTTTTAGATTCTTTTCCCATATAGGTTATTACAAAATACTGAGTAGAGTTCCCGTGCTACACCATGGGTCCTTATTGGTTGTCTGTTTTACATATAGTAGTGTGTATATGCTGGCCTCCCTGGTGGCTCAGTTGGTAAAGAATCCACCTGCAGTGCAGGAGACCTGGGTTAGATCCCTGGGTCAGGAAAAGCCCATGGACAGAGGAGCCTGACAGGATACAGTCCATAGGGCTGCAAGGCTTGGATATGACTTATTGACTAAGCCATCACCAGGATCTAGGCTCTATTTACTTTTTTCCCCCACATATCCCCCAAGTTACATACACAAACATCTAACCTATCTTTTATGTATAAATACATATAATATATAAATATCATATAAACATATACATCTCTCTATATACACATATATATTACAGATGCAATATTTAATAGAATTACAACTTGGTTAGGGGCTAGAATCCAAAATATGTCTTAGGCTGAAATGAGTTGTTGTTTAGTTGCTAAGTCCTATGTGACTCTTTGCGACCCTATGAACTGTAGCTCACCAGGCTCCTCTGTCCATGGGGATTCTCCAGGCAAGAATA
Source organism: Bos javanicus (assembly GCF_032452875.1). NCBI lineage: Eukaryota > Metazoa > Chordata > Mammalia > Artiodactyla > Bovidae > Bos > Bos javanicus. Next base: position 3,511,318 of record NC_083887.1, on the reverse strand, counting down.
CTGGAGTGGGTTGACATTTCCTCCTCCAGGGAATCTTCCTGATGGAGGGATTGAACGTACATCTCTCGTGTCTCCTGCATTGGCAGGTGGGTTCTTTACCACTGAGCTACCTGGGGAGCCTTCAAGCTAAATCTGTATATAGTAAAATTTCCACCTGAGAACCCTTTAAAGTACACAGAGAACATACATAATTTTGGATCTGTAACTACAGCTTGTATGGTAATAGTAAACCGAAATAAAAGGAAATATCAATCAGCTCTTTCACATACAACTCTGGAGGAAATAGCTGCAAATGAGAAAACAGATTCTGCTTCTCACCCCCGGCTACCCTGTGACCGTAATTTGCGAAGACTTTTCCCAACCAGATGACAATTGATTCATTCCCTCCAGCATATGGATTGCTATGTCTTTCCTTGTAAGTCAATATCCTCTGAGATTATTTTAATTGGAACCCTTATGACTTTCCAACAATTGGAGGTAGTCCCAATAATTGGCAGATATATAACAATTCCATTAAAATAAAATAAAAAAAAAACAAAAAAGACATAAGAAGGGGGAAATAAATAACCTAAAAAAAGTAAGGCAGTTATAATTCCATTAAAAGACACTAAACTCTGAGCTTCCTGGAAGTCAGGAGAAAAAGGGAAAATCTTAGACAAGCATTCTCATTGCTTAATCAAAATAATCAAAAGACAGAGGTTCTCTTATGGCACTATTTTGAAAAAATAGGGAATTCCCCGGCAGTCCAGCAGTTAGGACTCTGTGTTTCCAATGCAGGGGGCGCAGGGTCGATTCCTGGTTGGGGAGCTAGGATCTTGCAAACTGTGCTGTGTGGCACAGACAAAAAAAAATTAAAAGTCACTCATAATTTTATCATGGTGATGTTGTTGTTCAATTATTGTCATGTCTAACTCTTTTGCAACCCCATGGACTGTAGCCTGCCAGGCTATTCTATTAATGGGATTTTCCAGGCAAGAATACTGTAGTGGGTTGCAATTTCCTTTACTAGGGGATCTTCCCAACCCAAGGATCAAACCTGTGTCTCCTGCATTGGTAGGTGGACTCTTTACCACTGAGCCACCTGGGAAGCCCAGTGATATTATTTTTGCATATATACTCTGTATTCCAGTCCTTGTCTGCAAGCAAAATAGTAGATAATTTTATTTTAAAAATATTTGAATGGGCAAAACATTCACATAGTTTGAAAATTGAAAAGTGTGAAAGTAAGCAATGGAAAGTATCCTCGCTTTCTTGTCATACATTTGCCTCGATTCAACTCCCTTCAGTCTCCCCCTCTGTTGTATCCATCTAGAATTTTTATCCATATTCAATCACAACTTCGTCATCATCAACAGTAAAATATAGATCCTTATTTCTTTAATGACATACCTTGCATGCAGTTCCACATCAGTAGGAAAGCCTCCCCATTCTCTTTCATAGCTACAGCAGATCTCATTATGTGGATGTACTGTTACTTGCCCTGCTGATGTCATCTTCATCTGGGCTGTTCCTTTTTTTCTGCTTGTTTGGTGTTAGAAATGAGGTGTGCAATTTCACAATGTGTATATATATGTATATATATATGTGTGTGTGTGTGTGTGTGTGTGTGTGTGTGTGTGATACATCCCTGAAGTGATGGCTGGGTCAAGGGATAAATGCATTTGTGGAATTAGACAGCTCTCACCAATTTGCCCTCCAGAAGGGCTCCAAAAATTTATGCTTATACCAGTAGTGTCAGAAGGTTGAGTTGTCATATACTATCTCTATACTCCAGACCAACATCCTCCTGCTAACTTCAAAGGAGGAAGGAGGAGGAATGTGAGTAAGGGAGAACTGTTTATCAGGCACCTATTGTATGGCAGACACACACCGCAGACACACGTTCCAGCCTCACTGTAACCCTGTGAAGCAGTTTGTTTCCTGGATTCTTACTACTGAGACAGTTGTGTCTCAGAGAGGCTGAGGAACTTTGTGCAGTGACTCAAGGAAGTGGAAGAGAAGGGTCCTGTCCCTGTGGCTGGCTCTGAGGCTGCTGTCGTGCCTGCCAGAGTCCTGCTCTGCGGGAGGGTGTCTCTCACCTGGTCCTAGCTTGCATGCATCAGCCCTGCTGCTCAGTCCTGTCCGACTCCGTGTGACCCCAGGGCCTGTAGCCCTCCAGGCTCCTCTGTGCATGGAATTCTCCAGGCAAGAATACTGGAGTGGGTTGCCATTTCCTCCTCCAGGGGATCTTCCCGACCCAGGGGTGGAACCCACGTCTCTTCTGCCTCCCGCGTTGGCAGGCGGGTTCTTTACCACTAGCGCCACCTCATGGGCCAGCAGTGGTGCCAACAGTTTTTAGTGTCAACTGTTTTATTTTCTTGGCTGGCTTGAACTTCAAGTGCCACAGCCCAGCCCTCCTTAGAGGGACTCCTGGAATATTCACTCCCTTCTCCACCTGGCCTCCTGCCTAGGTCCTCTCAGCCCTTGCCCTCACAGGTGATTTCTGAGGGTGGAGCAGAGCTGCTCCGGGTGCCCCTCTCCCAGGAGGACATCCAGCCATTCCTCCAGGTCCCGGACCAGCTGCTCCAGCTCTTGCACCTCTTTCTCTAGCTTCTCCAAGAACACATGCAAGTTCTCTTTCAACCAGGTCCTCATGACCTTGATCGGCTCTTCTGGGGAGTCACTGGTCTGGTATTCAAACACCTAAAAGGCAGACACCAAGGTTGTATCTTGAGCGTTTTCCTGTAGACCTCTCTTGCTGTGCTGGTTCCTACAAGTTCCCCGAGGCTTTGCTATGCTTTCCTTCTGTCCCAAGTACCCATCCCCACCTTATCTACCAGACCAACTCCTACCTATCCTTCAAGACCCAGTTCATCAATGACACCTACGGAAAGCCTTCTCAGATGTCCTCAGCCAAGCTTAAGGTCCCTTCTTGAATATGTTACCTGGGAAGTCACAGGATTCTGGGGGTAGTTACATTCTCTGATCCTTTCTGACACCTCCCAACTTCTTCCTGAAACAGGTACGAACACCACCTCTTACTAAGGTAAAGGAGCAGGAGTTGGAATACATTTGGCTGTTCATCCCCGGGGGATGAAGAGGATGGGAGAAGGCAAGCTGTGGAGGTCCCCTTGGTGTGCAACCAGCTACAGATCATGGTCCCGACTCTGAGCTCTTGGCTCCTCCCTCCACAGTGCTCCACAGTGCTCACCTGATACTCCTGTGCCCACATAGAGCACCAGGATCAGCAGTGCCAACAGCGTCTGGGGGCAAGAAGAGGAGGAGGTGAGTCCCTGGAGGGTGGACGAGCACCCCGCCTCCCTCACAGAGGGCTAGGAGCGGGGATTCACTTTTTCTATTTACCTGAGTCCCACATGCCTGCTACAAAACCCGCGGAACCGTGGGGTTAGATAACAGGGTGACCTGTGGACATTTCCTCGGCATTTTCCCTCCTTTGTCCCTGGTGAGAAGGCAGGCTGACCTTTGTTTTCATTATTTGCCTCACTTTTGCCTTTTATTTTTTGTTTGTTGTAAATGCTATTTTAAAAAGTCGACTTTATTGTGGTATAATTCACATATGATAAAACGCACATTTTGCATGCACCGTAACGTCTATACTCAGTCCGTGGGGTCACAAACAATCAGAGCGACTTAGTGACTGAAGTGTCTATACTTGAGGACTGGGCCTCCCAAGTGGCTCAGAGGTAAAGAATCCATTAGCCAATGCAAGAGATACAGATTTGATCCCTGGGTTGGGAGGGTCCTCTGGCAAAGGAAATGGCAACCCACTCCAGTATTCTTGCCTGGAAAATCCCATGAACAGGGGAGCCTGGCAGTCCATGGGGGTTGCAAGAGTCGAGACATGACTGAACACACACATACCACTACATGCATGCGGAGTATCGCCCCAGTGAAGATACAGAACATTTCCATCATCCTAGAAAATTCCTTTATGTGCTTTTGCGGCCAACTCCCTCTTCCCCCGACCCTGAAGTAGGGAACCGCTCAGCTGTTCTCTGTCACTCTGTTTGCCTGTCCTGTAACTTCACAGCAATGAAATCACATATCACATTCTTTTTTGTTGAGCTACTTTTACTCGGTATAATACTTCTGAGACATCTGCTTGTTTTGGGGGTTTGGGGTTATTGATGAGTTACATTGTAGTGTATAAATATAGAATGTGTGTGTGTGTACAGACACATGTGTGATATGTGTGCTCTCAAATGGATGCCTGTGGTGTTAAGGAGTTTCTTGGTTCTAGCTGGCCCAGAATTCCATCTACCTGCAGCACAACTGGCTTTCCAGTATCTCTGCTCTCAGCCCCAGAGCAGCTGCCCTCTGGTAAGCCATGGGTGAGCTAATCCTTTGCATGCACATCCTGGCCCACAGCTGAGGAGCATGGCAATCCCCACCTGAGCCAGGGTGCTGTCAGCACACAGCCCTTCTTTCCCTCCAAGGCCTTGTCCTCCAGAGGCTGGCAGCTCCGCCTGCCCAGACTCTGCAGCTCAGCAGGACTGCTGGGCTCTGTCTGCCCTCTAGCTCTTGGCACAGCCATTGTGGAGAAAGAGTTGGGGCAACCATCCTTTCCTTTTCCCCTCAGTGACTATAGTTTTGTGTTGTCCTTTACCCTCATCTGAAAATAGTTTCTCTGTATATTTTTGTCAATTTTCTGGCTGCTTACAATGACTGTGAGGGCCAGTTTGGCCCCAGTTACTGTATTAAGGCCGGAAATGAAAGTCTACCCCTTGGGGTTCTGGTGCAGGAATTAAATGGCTTCCTGAAGACAACATTGCTCCCTGGTACTTGGGTCAGTCCAAGATAATTTAGGAGATTTTGGTGGGCATGCCAGGATCTGGGGGGGATAAAAGTGAGAGAGCCTTTTGGAGAGGTGGGCAAAGGTGGAAGGGGAGTCTGAGTCTGCGAGGGGCCCTGCACCCTCTCCTGATGGCCTTACGGTGTGGCTGGGAGGTCTCAGCACAGGATATTTAGAGACTCCTGCTTTCAAAGACAATGTGAGTTGGGATAGTGACCAAGTCAGGCAAACAGAAGTGGAGAGAGGATTAAGGCAGACAGTAGTGACCAACATTGACTTTCTTCCCAACTCACTAGATGTGGGTTGAATCAGATTTAATTTGACTTGAAATAATACATTTCTTAGGCACCTGAGTTTGTGAAGTAAGATTTAGACCGGCTACCACAAACAAAGAAGATAAAGAGATTTACATAATTTGTTTCTTTCCTGGATAGTTTTTAAAAATATATATACTAGCAACGTTATAATTGCTGTTAACTTTAAAAATAAAAATAAACTGCATAGTAACAACGTGACCAAATCTCATAGACACACTAGAAGTGAAGAAAGCCAGACATGAAGGGGCACACTGTCTGATTCTGCTCCACGAATTCATGAAATTCAGAGACATGCAAAACTCATTTGTGATGCTAGAACTCAGAACCGTGGTTATGGAGTATGAGCTGCGAGGGGCCTTGGAGGAGTCTTGGAAATGCTCTATACTTTGATCTGGGTAGAAACTGCCTGGGTGTGGACACCCAATGTGAAATCGTTGTAGATTAGGGCACTTTTTTCTTTTCTTAACAATATTTCCTGAGACTATCTAAGAACATGTTGTTGTTGTTTAGTTGCTAAGTTGTATCTGACTCTTTTGCGACTCCTTGGACTGTAGCCTGCCAAGCTCCTCTGTTCATGAGATTTCCCAGGCAAGAACACTGGAGTGGGTTGCCAGTTCCTTCTCCAGGGGATCTTCCTGATCCAGGGATCAAACTTCCGTCTTCTACATTGCAGGTGAATTCCTTACTGTTGAGCCACCAAGGAAACCCTATCTAGGAACATAGACTGATTCATTCTTTATAATGGCTGATGAACATTCTTCTATTTCTTTAACTATTCCTCTGTCAACGTGCTGTACAGGATGATGTCTTGATCTGCATGCTTGCTGCTAAGTTGGCTTTTGTTTGTTTGTTTTTTGTGCTGAGTGAGGTCAAAAGCAGGGAAAACGGACTAAAATTAAATTTTACTCCTTCTCTTGTGCTGTTATGGAGGCTGAGCCAAATCATTTCTTCTCTCTGAGCCTCAGTTTATTCATTTGTAAAATGGATTTTTTTTGGACTTTGTTTTTGGACTGCAGCACTCAACATGTGGGATCTTAGTTCCCCAACCAGGGGTTGAACCCACATGCCCTACAGAAGTCCCTATAAAATGGATTTTGATATATGCCATAAGGTCTTTCAAGAATGCAAAAGCCCGGCCTCTGTAGTTGAGTCAGTTTGGAAAATACTGTGGTAAAGTTACATGGATTTCCTTGCTGCAGGACTCGTTGGAGCCTTCATTATGTGAAGGAGCTGTGTGACTCTAGGGGAGAAATGAGAGTGTCAGCGTTTCCTGGACCACAGAACTTACATGACTTTTCTAGAAGGAGCGTTCCTAAGGTTTGGTATTAGAGGAACACTTTTCAGCAAAAACTGCAGCACAGCCGGAGCCCCACAAGGCCTCCATCTCGCAGCGAGTTCCAGCGTAAAGAAGTCGAAAGGTGTATTAAGCGTATAAGTGAACAAATCTTTTGAAAACATATATAGGTCCATCGTGTATTGCTCTGCTTACACCCCTGCAATGGCTGCTTAGTAATCTCAGAATAAATCCTACCCCTTCCCATTGTGTGCAGCGCCCAGCTGACTGTCCCCACCACCTTTTCCGTCTTCCCTACACTTCCCCATCTGGCAGGCAGTGCAGTGCAGGGTCACCTTGCTAAGGGTTCTGGAATCAGGGGTACCTGGTTTCAAATCCCAGTGTGTCTCTGTTGTCTGGCCTTTCCGATCTCACTTTACCCATGTGTAAATGAGTTCATAACAGTTGCCTCTCGGGAATGTCAAGACATCCAAGAGAGAGGAGTAGAAGAAGCCCCAGGCTGTGCACACCAGTGCATTTTGACAAAATCCTATGTGAATTTTGAATTCCAGCCCTTGGAACAAAGGCTCCAGGACGTCTCCAACTTAGGTAAAGTATCCTGTTTATTTTGGTTCATTTGTTCGTTCATTCAGCACCTGTTATGCACCAAGCACTAACCTAGGCACTCAGGATACAACAGGAAGCTAACAAGACTCCCAAGTCCCTCCAGGGCATTCCTTGTGCTGGCAGTGTGAGAATTGATAAGGTGTCAGTAACGGCTTCTAGAAGAAGCTCCTGAGTCCCTGTACTATGTGCCACCAGGTTGGGCTCTAGGGAGAGCCAGCCTGAAAGCCTGTCCCTGACTTCGAGGGCCTCACAGGCTGCTGGGAGCATCCAAGGGGGCCCAGATGGGAGGAGAGCCATGTCCCCTGGTCTGGCCTCACCTGCTTCCTGTCCTCACAGCGACTTCCCCTTCTCTCGGCTGCCACTCGGCCCCTGCTGCCCACCTGGTGAACCACCATGGCCTCGGGTCAGGCTGCCTGGGTAGAAGAGGGTACCCCCACCTCCCTGGCTTCTGGTCACCAAGCAGCTCTCAGGCCGTGAGTTCTGATGTCACAGAAGGCGGGGACAGTCAGGCCCCAACCCTGCACCACCCTGATGGTTAGCCCTGACTTGCTTTTCACATAAATATAAAAACAAAGACTGGAAAGAGAAACACACTGAAAGGCTATATTCCAGGATGGTGATTTTTCTGATCCTTTCTCTTCTGTATTTTCAAATCTTTAATAAAATACAAGTCTTTAAATTCAAAAATGATAAAATTTTTTTAACTGAAATATTTATTGAGATAAGTATAGATTTACCTGCAGTTGTAAGAAAGAGTATAGGAGATCCTGGATATCCTTTACTCAGTTACCTCTGATGGTAACACAGGCTATTGCTATGGATACAATCTACCAATCTTATTAGTCTCCCCAGTTTCATTGTATTCATTTGTGTGTGTATTTAAATTCTAAATAATTCTGTCACGTGGCTAGATTTGTGCATCTACCACTATAGTCACCACCATGCAGAAGAATTTCCAAACTGTAGGGTCCTGTGCTGCCCTTTGGTGCCTGCCTCCTCCCCTGCCCCCTTCTCTCACGCTCTCTAATTCCTGGCAACCACTGATCTGTTTTCTGTTTCTAATTTTATTTATTTTTTTGCCTGTGGATGTCCATTTGCTCCAGCATCATTTTTTAAAAATGCTTTCATTTCTCTTTTGAATTTCTTTTGCATCTTGTCAAAACTAAATTGTGCATATTTGAGTGGGTCTATCTCTTGTTCTCTGCTTCGTCCCATTGACCTGTGTATCAATCCACATACCAACACCCACTGTCCTGACTGTAACTGTACAGTAAGCCTTAATATTGAGTACAGCGATTTCTCCACTTTGTTCTTTCTCAAGATCATTTTCACCACTTCTATGGCCTGAGCCTTTCCAAATAAACTTTAGAATAAGACATCTGTCTTAAAACAAAACAAAACAAAACAAAAACTTACTAGCTGCAATATTGACAGGAATTGCATTAAACCTACAGATCTCTTGGGGGAGAACTATCATCTTTACTATGTTGTATTTTCCAATCTATGGACATGGTATGCCTCACCACTGATTTAGGTTTTCTCCAATCAGCATTTTGTAAGTTTTAGCATACAGGTCCTATACATGTTTTAAGTGTATATTTAAATATTTCACTTTGGATTCCCTTCATATTTTAAAAGCCTCCATTTACCAAAGAAATTCCATGTGTTAAGACAGCATTAATTTTTAACATTTTGATCATCTAACTTTCCCCAAGTGACACATACAAAGTTTCTGATTAGCACCCAGAAAACTTTTATTCATTAAGCATCTACTGTATGCTAGATATTTCATTAACTTTGTTTTATTACATCTTCTCCAGGCTATAATTCTGTAGGTATTTGGGAATTAAGTCTGTTTTATTAGCCATTGTTAACTCTAAATCCCATTATGCAGCCTGTTACATACTACATGTTCAGTAAAAATATCTGTTGAATGGATGAATAATGAGCAACTTCAAACTGTGGCTTCTGAGAGGCCCTGAGCTGTGTCTGGTGAAGTATTCATAGTACTTGGATCAGAAAATATTTGTTGAATGAGAAAAGCAGGTGGTATGATTTTAATTTCACCAATGAAGAAGCTGAGGCCCAGGGCAGCCAAGGAAGGATATTAGCTGTAGGTGTCATATGCTGTTATCAACTCTGTTCCAGCACCCATGCTAAGTGCTGTCCATACATTATCTCATCTAATCCTCATAACTGCCCTGCAAAATTGGTGCTATCAGTCTGTCTGGACGTTACTCTCCTTATTCAAGATTATACACTCTGCTAGGGGTCTGAGTGCAGGTCTGTTTAACTCCAAAGTCTTTTAGTTCACCTCAAGAGGTTAATGTAATTTCAGCCAAAAGCAAAGAAAGTTGCCATTCTTATTATCCTTTGTGGTTTTATTGTGGGTGAGTAGATGTGGGAGTCCCATGAAATTTTTTGAAATATCAAAAGTAGCTATATTCCTTCTTCGACTCCATGACCATCCCAGTTTGGCATCCAGAAATGTCAAACAATCTCTACCCCTTCTTCTTCCCCTTTCTCCTGCATATTCTTCTTCTTCTTATCATCCATAACTAAGATGAGTCAAGAAATTACTGAGTTCAGGACTCTGTGTGAAATGCTTCATATGTATTGACTCATTGTATTGCTATTTCAACTCTGGATGGTAAATACTATTATTATCCCCATTTTACAGATGAGGAGACTAAGACTCACCGTGGTTACATCAACTTTCTCGAAGTTACACAGCTCGTGGGAAGCAGGGCTGAGATCGGAACTCTGAGGAGCTGATTCCAGCTTCCAGGGTCTTGAGTGCCATGAGATACTGCCCCTTCCATGGGAAAACTCAAGACCAGAAAAAGAAAGGGGTCTACCCAAGCCAATAGGAAAAAAAGGGGACCAGATCTCAAACCTCTTGTTCCCACTTGGGAACTCTTCACAAGGCCACCTGTGTCATCTCCATGGTCTTGTACATCGGCAGCTACTGGCCTCTGGGGTTTCGCCTCTGGAAAATGTTTCAAATGTAATATGCAGACATTCAAGGACTGCCCATTAAACTAATTATGGCATATTGAATGTAATGAATTACATTCATGTTAAGAGAAGACAACCGGAAACATTTTCCTAGAAACCCAGTGAATTCTTCCAGGAAACTGCTCTGAAGAGCAGTGATGAGTTGGGGAACTTTTGGGATTAGTTCTGAGGGTCATTTCGTGGGGCAGGGAAGAGAGGGAAGCCAGGCATCCCTGCCCGGCCCTCAGTGCGCATGCCCAAAGCGGGTTGTGCAGGAGGCTCGGGCAGGGTCGGTGCTGGGCGAGGTGTCTTCCAACCTCCCCCGCCAGCCAGCGCTCAGTTCCCCAGCCAGCCAGCGCTCCGTTACCCAGTGCGGGAAGATGGAGGGGATGAGAAAAGAGGGAGGGGCCGCGGACTGGGGAATTAGGCTTCCTGAGTGAATGTGGGAATGAATGGGGGGAAGGAGGGGCGTATGAATGGAAAATGTGTGGGTGAAAAAGAGTTCCGGGCAAATCACTAATGGAAAATTACACCATATGAAGGGAGCAGTCTGCCCCGTGCGTACAGGCGGAGACCAAGCAGTGCTCTGTACGTCTCCCAAGCACGTCTCAGTTCAAATCCTGGTGTCACGGTGTCTCTGAGTCTCAGTTGTCTGAAAAATGAGAGCAGTACTAATGTATGTCTCGTGGGGTTACTGGGAGGACCAGCTGGGAGGACCTGACCGAATGGGGTCTGGCTCAAAGCAGGAACCCAGTTAGTCCCCCTCCCACCCTCTCTCCTCCCCGCTCCTTTGCCCTCTCCTTTTTCTGCCTTACTTCTCCAGTGTTTATTGACTGGCTGCTTCTGTGCTAACTCAGTGTAAGTCTCCCCTAGCAGTTTCAGAAGGCAAAGACTTCCTATGAAAAATCTACCCAGGAAACTGATCCACATGGTCTAATAGGCAGGCCTGGATGGCAGTGGAGGGACCTAATGGGGTGTGGAGAATGACAGGGTGGCTCCATAGAGGAGGAGGCACCTTTGGCTAGCTGGAGGGTAGAAGAAACTGTACCTTGGGAAAAATCATGGGCAAAGACCTCCCAACCTTGGTCTTCCACTGGAACCCACCCAGTCCTAGCCTGGGTCTGACTTGTTTGTGTAACAAGGATTACAAACTCAGAGGCATAGAGGCACTGTACAATGCATAAAATGAGAGGAGTGGGCGGGTAGACAGTGAAAGGGCTTGGTGGGGAGTGGGGCAAATTATAACCTGTGTGTCTAGAAGGGGGGCTTCCCGGGTGGCTCAGACTGTAAAGAATCTGCCTGCAATGCAGGAGACCGGGTTCAGTCCCTGGGTTGGAAGGATCCCCTGGAGAAGGAAATGGCTACCCACTCCAGTATTCTTGCTTGGAGAATCCCATGGACAGAGGAACCTGGTGGGCTCCAGTCTAAGGGGTTGCAAAGAGTCGGACACAACTTAGTGAGTAAACAACAACAGCCTCTGGAAGGACCAGCCAATTGTTGCCATGACAATGTAAGATCCAGTGTTGCAAGATCTTCTGTTTCTTTGTTTTTCAAGAGAAGCTAGAATTTCAGTCTTTTATGTGAAATCTCCTGACTCATAAATATTGGTAACAAATTCAAATTTAGGGGGAAAAGCACTGAATGAGTGAAACAGGCCATTGGTTTATGAACTCTGACTTATTGTGTGTCTGCTGTGTGACAGGCACTCTGCTGGGCCTAAACATGGCTTGTCTCTAATTTTCATAACAGCTTTTCTATTTGGGGGTTCTTACTGATGAAAGCAGGCAATAGAAGTCTTTATTGCTCACTAAATTTAGAAAAGGTGAGTTTGGCAGGGAGGACTGAAGGGAGCTCCTGGAATAATAGATGGGGAGGCTGCAGATCCAGGGACAGGAGTAGGTATTGGAACCACCGGCCAGGGCATGTCACAGGAACAGTCTGAACCCAGAACAGTATGGGTCAAATGCTGGGTCCCAAAGCCATGAAAGAATTCAAAATTCTCTTGGTGTCTGCATTAGTTACCTATGTCTTCTGTAACAAATTGCCACAAAGTAGGTGACTAAAACAACAGAAATTAATTTTCTCACAGTTCTGGAGACCAAAAGTCCAAAGTTCATATCTCTGGGCTGAAATCAAGGCATCAGGCTGGCTGCATGCCCTCTGGAAGCCCCGGAGGAGAATCTCTTCCTTGTCTCTTCCAGCTTGTGGTGGCTGCCAGCATTCCTTGGCTTGTATCTGCATCACTCCAGTCTCTGCTTCCTCGGTCACATTGCTTCCTCTTCTGTGTGTGTGAAATCTTCATCTTGTAAGGATATGTGGATTGCATGGGAGCCCACCCAGATAATCCAAGATAATCTCATTATCTCAAAATCCTGAATTTAATGACATCTGCAATGTCCTTTTCTACAATATAAGGTAACAGTCACAGATTCCAGGAATTAGGACATGGATCTCTTTGGGGAACTTATTCCAGCCCACTGCAGTGTCTGGAACATTCCCTAAGATTCAAAGCTCTAGATTGGGCCTTGTCACAGGTCTGGCCCCTGGCTACCAAGAGGTGGGGAGGAGGATCCGGCCTCTGTTGCTTCTGCAGTGGGGGACAGGGCTGTGTCCTGCCCCCACTCCCGCCCAGGCTCACACGTGGGGGATGCTTTCAAGGAGAAGAGGGATTGGGATACAGATCAAACTATTACTTGCCGCTCCCATCTGCTCTGAGATGGAGACCCAACTCAGATGGACTGGGGTGTACCTGAGTTGTCAGCACTGAGGTCAGGGATCTCCGTGTCGCCCTCTGCAGGAACCCCAGAACTTGGTCTAATGCCTGGCGCCTAGTAGGAGCTCCGTTTTTGTTCACAGCTTGCTGCCTCCAAAGTCTGTGTCTCTTTCGGCTCCTGTTACTGCAGCAAGTGGCATCTGGGACGCCAGACGAGTGAGGGGACAAAAGTGTACATTTACTCACAGCTTTGGCATATGCTTGCCTGCTGGGGATGTGGGCCACACCAAAAATACCCCTCTGCATGCCCCATTAACCAGAGGGCTAGAAGAACTGTGAACAGTGGACCAAAAAGGGAAAAAAAAGCAGGATTAATTTATGAGGCGTTCTGCTGCCTGGATGGCTCATTGCATACCCGTTTTGGCAACTTCGCTCTGTAATGTGCTTCTAGACTTACTGTACTTCAACATCCAGGGGCTCTTTTGTAATATGCCAAATATTCCGCAGTTATTGTTCTAGGCACCTCCTGTTGGTCATTGGGCTAATTTATTTCAGTCGGAATTTCAGGACCAGACACAACTCTTATTACTCACTGCTTCGAAGAGGGAATAAAAGAGCAATTGATATTTGGAAAAATGAAAAATATGTCCAGAAGACGTTGGGCCCTGAGTCCAAGAAGAAAAAAAAAAAAAAAGGTGGAGGGGAAGCTGGAGGGAAAACTAAGGCAGGCTCACCTCGTAATGCACTCTGTCGTGGCCTGTCTGGGAGACGTGGAGTCTAGATAATGTCTGCAGACAAATGAATTAACGACTGGGCTCTGAAAACTGCTCAGACACCTGGGTCCTTCTGCACATGACTTCAGCTGCCACCTGCAGGAACAGAGCTGGGACAGATCCCAGTGTGGAGGGCACACCTCCATTAGCTGTGTGTTAAATTGAGACTTGGTTTGGAGGATGAAAGAGAAATTCTGGGGTGAGGGTGTTGAATTCCTGAGGCTGCATGCTCCTGAGTCCACAAAAATGGACCGAGAGATAGAATTCTGGGATGTGACAACTAAGCCATTTGTTTCAGAAGCAGTAGGATGCTGGATATGAGAAGGGCCCTGGGGACGGGTGTAGAGATGATCTAGAAGCATCCCCGAACCCTGTAAGTGGTCTTTCTAGGGCCAGAAGGGCGAGCATCTCCTTTGCCACAAGCGATGCTGGTGGGTGTCAGTGTAAAATCTGTGACTTCGCTCTTCCTGGAAGTCCTGGTTTAACTGGGGTTTTTGGCAGACAGAGGGGCTTCTGAAGATACCGGAAAGAGGAGGATGGGTTTAGCTCTGCTCTGGCCAAAAAAAATTGCATAAGATGATGACCACATGTGATTGTGAAGGGGGATCTACGCTTACCTTGGGCTTCCCTTAAAGAAACTGTGATGGGGAAGTGGCTGGGGTCCCAGGCTGTAGAGCCAAGGGGCCCTGAGAATAGATCTTACCTTCGTCATTCATGCACTGGGAGACCTTGGGCTGTACACGCTACCTCAGTGTCCTCATCTGTCAAGTGGGGACAAAAATAACTGCCTCACAGGTTTCTTGAAAGGAACATAAGATAATCCCTGTAAAACTCTTCTTTCAAAAAGATTTTCTGATGTGGACCATTTTTAAAGCCTTTACTGAGTTTGTTAACAGTATTGCTTCTGTTTTGTTTTGGCTTTTGGGCCCTGAGGCATGTGGGATCTTAGCTCCCAGACCAGGTATCCCTGAACGCTCGCCCCCTGCCCTGGAAGGTGAACTCTGATTCTCTGGACCACCAGGGGAGTCCCTGAAACTCTCAATCCTTGGCGATTATGGTAATTGCTCCCTTTTGTTGCAACTTTACCATCAGTTGTCGAATTAAGCCCTTTGCCTTCATTCTCTCTCTGTTTTTTCTTTTTTTCACCAAGTCATGTCAGTCTCTTTTGAAACCCCATGGACTGTAGCCCACCAGGCTCCTCTGTCCATGGGATTTTTCCGGCAAGAATACTGGAGTGGGTTGCTATTTCCTTCTCCAGGGGAGCTTCCCGGTCCAGGTATTGAACCCACGTCTCCTGCATTGGCAGGCGGATTCTTTACCTGAGCCACCTGGGAAGCCCACTTTCTGTTTTACAGATTGGTCAGTCTGTAAGAGATTGAGGGAGAGAGACGGAGACTGAGCGAGATGAAAAGGCTCACCCAAGATCCCACAAATAGGATATGAATTACGGCCTATTTACCTCCAGAGCCCGAGTTCTTAACATCTACTGTCTTATATGAATATTAGGGTCTTAAAGAGGATCACTTATAGCAAAAATGTATGTTTTAAAGTAAGAGGAGACATGTCTATTGGAAAGTCCAGCGCAGTCTCCTTTCCCTGCGGCAATGGGAAAGTCTGCTGTGTCTCATTCGAGCACAAGTCGAAATTGCTACGGGAACATACGGGACTAAAAGATCCTTGCAAACAATAGAGTTAGCCTCCGAGGGGCAGTCCCAAGTGCTCGACAGGGAGGGCAGCACTGTTTGGATATGTTCTGACTGTGCATATTTGAATTTGAGTGAGGTAGATGGCCAAGGGTCCATGAATGCGAAGACCCAGTAAAGACGCTTCAAATACACGGCACTCCTGGCACACAGCGTCTGTCAGATGAATGTGGCCGAGGATGAGTGTCCGGGGTTGGCAATCAGCCCTCTGAACCGCGCCTCGGGTGGAAACGGCTTCAAGATGAGACCAAAACATCCGTCTGGGATGTTTGTGGGCAGAGAGTGCTGCCCCAGTTCAGGCTGCCCTCACCCCTGAACCCTTGGCCCCAGTGACCCCTCCCCAGGGGGCTCTTGACGAGAGCTGGGGGCGCTTCTGGGAGACCTGCCCCTGACCTGTGGGTTGGGAGTCTCAGGTTAAGTTAATAAAAACAGAGTGACCGTGTAGACAGGGCCTGAAACGAGGCTCCTGCAGACATGGAGCCAGTTTCTTTTTGTTTCAAGATGTTTTGGGTTTTTGGCAATTGGGACTAGAGGGATCATTGACACAATAGCTGCATGACAGGTTGTGCTTTTACAAGGAACACCATGAAACTCTTTCCTTGTCCAAGACACTTCCTGGGCTTTGGGGATGAGCCTTGCAACCCAGTTCAAAGGAGCCTTTAATGGGGTTGGATGGTGGGACAGGGCAGGGTAAGACGTGTCATGGGCCTATGTAAGATGAACCCACAAGGACCTTGAAGGGTGTGGAGATCCTGGAATCCAGGACGCTCTCCATGGAGCAGGCCCTGTAGGCGTGGGTGGAGCAGGTGGAAGGTGAGCTGTGGAGCCAGGAGACCCAGTTTCCCATCTTTCCTCCAGAAGATTACTCTCTGTATAACCCTTGTGGGTTCTTCACTTTTCTGTGCTGCCTCAGTTTCCTCATCTGTAAAATGGGAGTATCGTCACTTTCCCAGGACCATCGTGTGAAGGTAGGGCAAGCGTGGGATCTCTAGATGGAGTGAACTAGAACCAAGATTGTCAGGTCGGTATGTGACCTCTGTCCCTGCTCTTGGTAATAATAACAACGACAACAGCCAATGTGATTGGATCACAAAGGGCTAATACAACCAAGCTCTTGATTGTGCAGAATCTAACGAGCTTGATCTCACTTGATCCTCCCAATCACTCTCCAGATAGACTTCACTTTTCTTATTTTGCAGATGAGGAATCAGATGCCACGTCCATTACCACCCAGCTGCACCACCTCCCAAGTCGTGTCCACACAGTAAATACCCAAATAAGCGAGTCTAAATTCCACGCTCTATTTGAGTTCTGGCATGAGCCCCACTTTCTTGGTCAAACCCTCAAACCACAGTGATCTCCCTACTCATTTGGCCTGCAGACAGATGTTTAAATTTTAAAAAGCTTGTCAATATTAAAAACTTAGAAGCCTGTGTGTTCAAATCCAGATTTCTGTCTCTTCTTGAGGAATGAGCAATCTTGCCACACTGACCCACGTTCTTGAGAGATGACACTCCCCTGGTGCTGGCAACTGTCTTCAGATGGGACCTGGACCCTCCTGCTGTTACCAGAAGTGGTATGCTACCCGCCTGGCCCTGAAGGCATGTGGTTTGGTGAATCTTACTCTCTCTTTAGTTGTCTAATTGAGTTATTAGCAAAAACTTCGTATGCACTTTTTGGTCAACCTCTTGTTGGCATCAGCTCCAAGGGGAGAGACTTCTTCTCCATCTTTAGAATCCCTCCTGTTTGGGCTCTTATACCAGCCCCATGATTTATGAGTCTCTTAATTGGATTAATGAAAGCAGGTGAAAAGCTCTCTTTTCTTCGAAGACCCCAGACGGAGGTCTCGGAAGGGATTCAGTGACCTCACCGAGGCTGCATATCTCCATCATTCTCCTGGAATGGTGGGGTGGTGGATTTCAAACCCATTCTTATTAAGCACCTCCTGCATACCACGCATGGTGGAAGGAATCATGCAAATGTCATCTCCCTAAGCCCCTACCATCTCTCTGAGACTAGGGCAATGTTTCACAGAAGAGGAAAGTCAGACTCAGGAGAGATCAGGAGGCCCACTGAAGTCAGACTGGCTTGCTGGTGGTGGAGTCCGGATTCGAACCTAGGTCTGTTGACTCCCAAGTCTGACTCTTTTCATACACACCCTGGGCCAGCTCTCTGTTGCCAGGCCCCCTCTCTGCCAAAGAGAAGACCTTTGCGATGTTTTGTGTCCTTGAAGGCAAACCAAAAGAATTCCCTACAATTCACTGCTGGCATTTCAAGTATTGCTTTATGGGTTTTTTGGTGAGAATGCATCCAGGGGCCTATCACCCTTAGTGAAATAGATACTTTTCCAATCAAAGAGTCAAACCAGAACTTGGCTTCTTAGAAAACCACTTGTCTGGAATGCCTGCCAGCAACCAGACGGTCCCACAGTTCAGATTTTAAAAACTGTCTCAAATGTATGGAGAGACCTTTAGGGTGGAGGGTGGGAAAGGCGCATACCTTGCTATGGAAATATATAGACGCTCAAGTCCTCGGGACTCCTCGGCTGGCCAGAGTCAAGTCAGCCTTTTTGTGGCATTTTCAGGAGTCTCACTGCCTCACTGAGCCAGAAATGAGCTTTTATTTTATGGGACTTTTCTTTCATGAAACAAAAACAGCAATTAAAGAGAAAAACCTTCTATAAACAAGTGTCTATAGTTCTCGTTTGCTTAACTTTTTCCAACCTTATGAAAAATTGGAACTGAAATCGCCTTCTGAAAGAAGGTTCGGGAAGTATTTTCTTTCAGGTTCATTCAAAATAGTCACACCCCCTTCTCCACCCCTTCCCGAATTCTGATGTTTCCAATGGTCTCCACCATATCCTGGAGACTAATCGTGTGGTGTGTTTTCATTATCTCTCACCACAATTATAGGGACATGCAAATGACTTTGAATAGACCCTCATCTCAAATCTGGATGGAATCTGAGACCCCAAATGGTCTGAGCATTTAGACTGAAGAGCTTGGTTAGTTCCATCCGAGCACCAGTTGTGGGCGCTGGTTAGGGACTGGTTAATTCATTCCAAACGGTCAACCGAGGATGGTGAGCAGACATAACCTGTGGTTCAGAAAGGTTTCCCTTAACCCTTCCTGAGTTTTGATCTGAAGTTTATACAAACAGAAATTATGTGTGGGGTGGAGTGCAGCCAGGAAGTCTCTGAGAAAACTCCATCTTACACATTTTCTTTGAGACGGCCAGACATAAATCTTTGAGGATATCCGTCTTCCTAACAGAGTGGCTGGATTTTATGATTACTACACCCTGGTTAGATTTTAATGGATAAAATACTTTTTTGAGTCCAAGGAAAGGGCTAGTATTCCCTGAATAGCTAATATAGCCTCTCTAGTGGAAAGAAACAACCATTTTAAAAATGTTAGAGGCTGCACTACCAAAGGGAGAAGGGAGTTGTGTTGTGTATGTGTGTTTGAGTGGATGAATAAAAGAATAATACTTTTTCAAATAAATTTTCCCTTCAGTTCAGGATAAGCAAGTTGTTTTTTTTTTTTTTTTTCTTTTCTGCCTCTGAAATAATAGTGTAAACTGAAAAGAGGCTGACTATCTCCAAGGTAAAAGTAAATATGTGTTTGTCAACCCAAATTACCCTTCTCTGTGCTCTTATGAAAAATCATTAGTAATAGCAAAATGCCAAAGTTTTGATCCATTATTTGTGCCCAGTCCACAATACTCACTCTGTGTTTATAACCCCTCCATCTCTTCCTCCATCCCCCACCGTCTACTTCCTCCCTTTCTTCTCTCCTTCCTACAAATATTTTTCCAAGTGCCCACTAACGCCAGACACTGCCTTAGGTTTTCTTGAAGCCCATACAGAGACCAGCCGAGAAACTGAGTTTATTAAACTGGCAGAGCAAGGGAGCGCACTGCTCGGAATGTGTCTCATTGTGTCTCAGCCGGGGACATTGGAAAAGGATACCGATGGGGGCTTGGAAGACGGAGGTTTGAGATGCTCTGTTGGGCACTGGGGATATGGGGACAAATGACCCAAGTAAACTTCAAATGAACTTCAGGGAGCTTCAAGTCTGCTGAGAGAGGCAGCCTGCAGGCAGACCATCACACTATAGTTTAAGTCTTAATAAAAGATACCAAGAAATGTGGAAGAGCACCTCAGCCTGAGATTTATGGAGAGGGACTCCAAAGGAGGCTTCTCCAGGAGTTAAATCACAAAGGAATGCACTGGTAGAGGAGGGCGTGGGGAGAGCGGCACAGGCGGGGGACCACGAGTGCACACCTGGCGGACTTACTGGGCACAGGAGGCCATGGTGGAAGGCAACGTGGTGGAAAGTAGCAGAGACCAGATCCTGATGGACCCTGGATGTGGGGTTAGGCAGCTCGGGTTTACACAGGAAGGCTATCATCGTGGCTTTGGAGAACGATGACAAGTGAAAGCGGAAGTGTTAGTCGCTCAGTCATGTCCGACTCTTTGCAACCCCATAGACTGTAGCCTTCCAGGTTCCTCTGTCCACGGAATTCTCCAGGCAAGCATACTGGAGTGGGTTGCCATTTTCCTACTCCAGGGGATCTTCCTGACCCAGGGATTAAACTCAGGTCTCCCACATTGTGGGCAGATTCTTTACCATCTGAGCCACCAGGGAAGAAGAGCCTACTGTATGAAAGATGAGCAGTAAATATGGCTGGAATTCATGGTTCAGAGGGAGGAGAGCTCCAGGCATACTTTGCTAATCAGGGAGAGCTCTAGAGAAGTGGAAGTGGGCATATTTGAGGAGAAAGAAGGAAGACAGATTGTGTCATCAGCGTGGTCGGTACCCAGAGCACAGAAAGCTTGGGGTTCTGAGTGGGGCATGTTGTGAGAATAAGTGGATGCTCACTTGTGCTGGTGAAGGACACTGTAGACAGAGCCACCCATCCCTTCAACTTGTATCTATTGAGCACTTACTATTTGCCAGGTGCTGTGCTGGTGCTGGGGAGGCAGCAGTGCCCAAAGATAGGTGAGGCCCGCACTTTGGAGGAGCTCACCTGTTCATCCAGCCATTTGAGCAATATGTCATCCATTCAACCAACAGCAGTAAGCATGCTTTGAGCCTACTCTATGCTGGATGCTTTCTCTTTTAATCTACAGGTTCCCCTCTACCCCTTTCCCCCCGTAACTTACACGTTCAAGAACCAGGATCTGCTCACGTGTGTGCTCAACACTAGAACCTTGCTGTCTGCATTCTCTGGGTGCAGTTTGCCGCATTTCTTTGTTCCCTATATTTCCCACGAACTGGCAGCTGGTGGAGGCTTGATAATCAGCCTCAGGTTCCATCTGTCTGGCAGCACTGCAGGTGACGGTGAGCACTTTGTCTGGTTTTGCTTTTTTTGTGATGTTGACAGTGCCATATCCGTTAATTCACTCGGGATTTGCAAAAGCAGTGATAACCTAGGTCTCTCATTTTGCGGTTACATATTTCCTGGAATAAATTTTAAGGAGACGCCTCCCCAATCCACTGATTGGTAAGTGTATGCAGGAAAGACAGGTGAACTGTTGACTGTTTCCTTCTATTTATCTAGTTTGCAAGGCAGTATGTTGGATCCCTATCTATCATCCACCAGAAGCTACCAGTTAGTTTTTTCAGCTTCTGTTTTGTTTTGTTAGTTTCTGCTATACAGCAAAGCGATTCAGTTTTATATGTATATTATCACACTCTCATATTATTTCTATATATAATATCATATATTATCATATTCTTTTCCATTACGGTTTATTATGGGATATTGAATAAAGTTCCCTGTGCTATACAGCAGGAGCTTGTTGTTTATCTATTTTTTATATAGCAGTTTGTGTCTTCTCATCCAAACTCCTAATTTACCCCTCCCCCACCCCTTTTCCCTTTGGTAACCATAGCATTTTTTGGTATCTGTGAATCTATTTCATTTGCGTCATATTTTAGATTCCCACGTATAAGTGATATCATACGGTATTTGCCTTTCTCTTTCTGACTTAACTCACTTAGTTTGATAATCTCTAGACCCATCAACCAATTAATTTTTTAAATATATAATGACAAATTCATGGATTTAAACTTTTTTGATGGATTTCAGTACATTACCACATTTCAGTTCCGTTCAGCCGCTCAGTCGTGTCTGACTCTTTGCGACCCCATGAATCGCAGCACGCCAGGCCTCCCTGTCCATCACCAACTCCCAGAGTTCACCCAGACTCACGTCCATCGAGTCAGGGATGCCATCCAGCCATCTCATCCTCTGTTGTCCCCTTCTCCTCCTGCCCCCAATCCCTCCCAGCATCAGAGTCATTTCCAATGAGTCAACTCTTCGCATGAGGTGGCCAAAGTACTGGAGTTTCAGCTTTAGCATCATTCCTTCCAAAGAAATCCCAGGGCTGATCTCCTTCAGAATGGACTGGTTGGATCTCCTTGCAGTCCAAGGGACTCTCAAGAGTCTTCTCCAACACCACAGCCTTGCTCAAATTGTCCTGTCTTTGGCAAATAGGAATCTCTTCACATTGACTTCTTTTTCTTTTTGATAAAACTTTAGCAGACTTTGATAGCTTGAAGCTATCTGGTGTCTTTTTTTTGAGATTTCCTGACTCTCTTCTCCCCTGCTTTATCTGTATGCTTTCATTTCTGTCTCTATGTTTTCTTGTTCTGTTTAATTTTGATTCCATACCCAACAGTTTCTCCTTGGTATGGGGTCCTGTCTTAGAAAGGAGCCCTGTGGGTCCATTTTGAGAATTTGTAGGGACTAAACTACACCAGTCTCTTTAGGCCTTACTGATAATATATGGGCATGTGTGCTAAGTCACTTCAGTCATGTCCAGCTTTTTGGGACCCTGTGAACTGTAGCTGGCCAGGTTCCTCTGTCCATGAGATTCTCCAGGCAAGAATACTGGAGTGGTTTACCATGCCCTCTTCCAGAGGATCTTCCTGACCCAGGTATCAAACCGGGGTCTCCTGCTTGGCAGGTGAATTCTTTACCACTAGTGCTGTCTGGGCAGAGAAGGCAATGGCACCCCACTCCAGTACTCTTGCCTGGAAAATCCCATGGATGGAGGAGCCCGGTAGGCTGCAGTCCATGGGGTCGCTAGGAGTCGGACACAACTGAGTGACTTCACTTTGACTTTTTACTTTCATGCATTGGAGAAGGAAATCGCAACCCACTCCAGTGTTCTTGCCTGGAGAATCCCAGGGACGGGGGAGCCTGATGGGCTGCCGCCTATGGGGTCGCACAGAGTCGGACATGACTGAAGCGACTTAGCAGTAGCAGCAGCAGCAGTGCTGTCTGGGAAGCCCCTTATTGATAGCACTCACGCTGTATTAGATTCAGCAAAATCTCTACTAGTTTCAGTTGCCTGAAACTTGTTTTGAAAACTTGTTTTCAAATTGGCCTGTTGCACTTTCTCATGAATGTGTGCGTGCATGCATACTAAGTCACTTCAGTCGTGTCTGACTCTTTGTGACCCTATGAACTGCAGCCTGCCAGGCTCCTCTGTCCATGGGGTTTCTCCAGGCAAGAATACTGGAGTGGGTTGCCATGCCCTCTTCCAAGAGATCTTCCCAACCCAGGGATCGAACCTGTGTCTCTTATGTCTCCTGCGTTGGCGGCAGGCAGGTTCTTTACCACTAGCACCGCCTGGGAAGCCCTTCTCATGAATATTTCTAGGCTATTGTGGGGGTTCTTCTGTATTCAGGGCCATAAGATGCTGTGTTACTTCCTCCTACTTTCTCACAGATGTCAATGACATATCGGTCTTAAGGCTGTTGGTATTTAGGGTCCACGGGCATTCACTTCTACTTAGTTTCGTTGTAAATGTTGTTCATGGGCTTTGGATTTTGCTCTCTAGTTGCTCTGACTGTTTTCATATGGAGTTTTGAGAAACCTAAAACTGCACACCCTCACCCCCATTCTGCCCACCATAAGCCACATCCACCTTATGTGTTAGACGCCTTCACTCACAACAGTCCCACGGGATGGACACAGATTTCCCTCTTTTGCAGAGGAGGTGAGTCTTTGAAGAGGGAAGTGACTTAACCCTAAGTGGCACAGCTGGAATTGGAATCCATGGAATCCTATAATCCTCTAGCATGAGATGGCTTCCCTGACCATCATTCATATTTTTAAACATCCAGCAAATATGTAAATATCTGTTTTGTTTTGGGCCCTGGACACAGAACAGGAATAATAGCTATAGTGAACATTAGTATGGAGTACATATGTTTCAGGTTTTGTACAGAGCACCTCAGACATGTGATCTCATTAAAACTTCATGACCACCAGCATTACGAATAATTACGGAGGAACAAAGTGAGATTCAAAGAGGTTAATTAATGTGAATCAAATATTGTCCTATTAGCTGGCTTAATACCCTCCAATGATTCCTTCGTATACTAGGAATAAGATTTAAAATCTTTGTCCTGATTTATACAAACCTGCTTGATCTGGCTCTGCTTCCCTCTCTGCCCCTATCTTAGACCATTCTCTTTCCACCCACATGCTTTGACCACCCTGACCTTCTTCAGGTGTTCAGACTCTGCCAACATCATTCTCATCCCAGCTGTTTGGCTGCCCTGGATGCTCTTCTTGGATATCACAATGGTGGCTCTTTCTTATGGCTTCAGAGAGACCTGTCCTGACCACCCAACATAAAGTAGACCCTTCGTCATTCTCTGTGACATCAGCCTATTTTAATTCTCTGCACAGAACTACCTTATTTCTTTGTTGATTGTTAATTTATTGTCTCTCTGCTACTGCTAAGTCACTTCAGTTGTGTCCGACTGTGTGACCCCATAGATGGCAGCCCACCAGGCTCCCCCATCCCTGGAATTCTCCAGGCAAGAACATTGGAGTGGGTTGCCATTTCCTTCTCCAGTGCATGAAAGTGAAAAGTGAAAGGGAAGTTGCTCAGTCGTGTCTGACTCTTAGCGACCCCATGGACTGCAGCCCACCAGGCTCCTCCGTCCATGGGATTCTCCAGGCAAGAGTACTGGAGTGGGGTGCCAATGCCTTCTCCCTATTGTCTCTCTACACTCATTAAATTTCAAAGATTATGAGAGCAGAAATTGTCTTAGCTTTTGTTCTCCTGAAAGCAGAGTCTGGGTCAAGGATTCAGGTCAAGGGTTTGGGAGGAAGCAGAAGGGAGGGAGCAGGAAGAGTAGGAGAGGGAAGAGAAGTCAACAAGGGGGTGGGAGCACGATGAAGGTTACGCTGTGGGCCACGGGAGCTCCATCCCTCTAGCACTGCGGACAATATGCGGAGACCTCCCAGCATTGTCTGCTTGGAGGACAGGAGGCTGCAGGGGGCCTCCACTGGCACTGCTTACCTCATCCTGGCATGTTAACCTCATCCTCCTAGGCAGCATTTGCATAACGTCCAAACAGGCCATTTGGATGTCAGAAAATTTCTTAGAACAGGAAGTAGAGTGTTAGGCAGCACACCTGTTAGGTGGGATGCTGCCGGTGTGAGGCCATTTTGCTCTTGAAATGTCTGCTCCAGCTGGGGCTGAAATAGAATAGGGAGAACCAGGGGTGCCTGCTGTGGGAACCAGGCTTTTACTGCTCTTTGCAGAATCCTCAGCACTTGCAAGAACTCAGGCATCTGTGCTGAATGGATGAGTGGGCTCACTCATGAGCAGTGAAGACAGACTACTGGTCTCTAAAGTTCATGCTTTTAACTGCCAGGCCACATGGAGTACGGTCCTTACCCTTCTAACCTCTCCGATTTGGGCAGAGGAAGGAGAGACCCATAAGACATGGAAAAAAAAAATAAAAGGGAGACTGACAAATTCTCAGCAGGAATTCGGGGGAAAGGGAGATGAATTCAGACTAAATGAGGAGATGGGAACAAACCTGTGAATCGTAAGACCAGCTACCACTTTACTGAGCCCCTGCCATTTCCTTGACAAACCATTGCTCTATTTTTTACAACCCTAGAAGAAAAGCATTCAGATTCTAGCTGAGGCACAGATCGTTAGAGGTTCACCCCTGACCACAATGCTAGCAGGAATCTCAGCTGAGGGCTCTCTGGCTTTGGTGCTGAGGTGGTCTTGAGACATGGAGGAGCTTCAAAGAGGCCTGAGTGTGACCCTTAAACCATCATCCCATCTTGCTCTGAAAGCCAGCCCTCATGGACTGATCCCCAAATGAACACGCTAGGTTGGATCACACTGGTTTTCTTCCTCTCGATGTTGGGGATTCCATAATCCTTTCTGGAATATCCATGTTTTCCCACGGAAGGGGGACAAACTGGGACAAGGACACTGTTTGCTACAAGTTCGAGCAGAAGGGGCAGGAGCCCACATGAGGGAGCCTCAGATCGGTTAGTGAGGGGTTGGTCACTCTGCTCTCCTGGACCACAGCAGCTAGTGTGGATTCAGATAAGCATCTGCGCTTTGGGAAGGCAGTTCCTACTGGATTCAGCCCCTGCACCGTCTTGAGGTCCACCCATCACTAATTTTCATATGAGTTACATTAAAGAGTCTGATGGGAAAGTATGTCTTGGTTTAAAAATAGAATAATACAACAATAAATCAAGGAGAAAAAGCAAACTGAAAAAAAAAATGCAGAAAACAGATGAAAAGAAAAAGGAAAAAGTGAACAGTATAAAAACACCCTCCATGCCAGGCACTTCAGATGTGATTTCCTGTGGCCTGCACTTTGAAAAAGCCTGCTGTTATGCCATGTGCTACATCTGAAGGCCAGCGGGGCAGACACAAAGGGGTGTTGAGGCTTGGAGGCAGCGGTGACATCTGACCTGCTGGAGCTCCAGACGCGCACACTGAGGACACGTCAGAGGATTTTCCGTCTGGGGGAACTGAGCCCTGTGGGCCCGCCCCACCCACCCCGTGCCCACCCTGCTCTGACACACTTCCTGTTATGGGCGGCGGGGCACATAGTGGGGCCACGGGTAGAGGCCCAGGCCCTGGCCCTGGCTTCCCTGGGGGCTGGGGCAGACGACTTCAAAAGCTGTGTCTGGCATGCAGAGAAATGATTTAAAAGTGAACTTGGGTGGCTCCCAATACGACCCACTCCAAGTAAGTAGAAAGAAAACATACATTATCTCATGGTAAAGAGCAGGCTTCTTTTAAGGCGCTGCCAATTATTTATGAAATCCTAACTTATAGCTGAGAAAAGCGACTCCCCCTGCCCCTCCAACAATCCTAGCAACTGCTGGCAAGGCCAAAAGGGCATAGACATGATGTCAGGGTGCCAATTCCAAACTGGCCAGGATTGCATGACAAATTTGTAATTCTAATTAACCAGAATCTCAAATGTATGCCCTAGGAATATACTGTCTGCATCAGAGATGCACTTGTCTGATATTAAATTATGCCAAGGAAAAAGCAAAATAAACATCTTTTCCAATAGGTTGATTTGGAAGGGGTGAGAGGTGGTAGTATGTGAGTGGAAAAAAATAACATTTCAATAACATGAGAGAAAAAAAGAACAAATCAAGACAGCACTGATGCAGCCTGTGAAATTGTCCAGTTCAGATGTTTCTCTGGCGCTGAGGCATTCTCTGTGCATTATGGGAAGTGGAAGGCGTGCCGGGATGGAGTATGGGTGTGAATGGAGAGGAGCTCAGAGCCCTGTGGGCACCTGACCCAGATGGGCCTGAACCTGAGAAGTGTCCCGAGATGATTGGGATCTTATTTATAAACCACTGAAATATTTCTGGTTTGCCAGGCAAGAAATTGGCAGCAGGCATCCTCTAAATGTGTGTGTGTGTGTGTGCATGCACTCACACATGTGTGTCCTGGCCATCAGCTGGAGGCCAGCTGCACATGGTTAGTAATCTCCAGCATGCCCACAAACATGCATGTGACTGAGGGGATAGTATGTTATTAAGAAAATTTGATTTGTTAACACCATGCTGTGGATCCTGGCTACTTTTGCTATCCCTCTGTGCCTTGGGAATGCTGTCTTGGGAGGGGTGATGCGTGGGCTGCGTGTTGAGTCTGGGCTTTAGAAGACAGGAAAGGGGTGTGGGGAGGAAATGTGCTTAGAACTCTGTCCCCTTCTCACTGCACTGATTCCACCCCAGGGAGGAATAAGAAACCCACGTGGCCAGCAGTCTAAATTTCAAAAACTCCCAATTTCAAATCCTCTGAAGAGAGGATAAGGAGGGACGAGGCACTGACTGTTGAACCTGAACTGCACGGAACCATGCAAGGTGGTATCATTACATCTGTTCTCTTCTTTCAGACAGAATTACTCATGAAACTCAAAACCAAAATAGAGGCATCAGTGGTAAGTGCTAGAGGCACTATCATTATGAGTGTTATTTTTATTGAGGGAAGCAAAAGCTTTTCACCCTAAACTGTCCTTTGAATTGGCCCTGCCCTGTTGTCTGTAATGGACATTTATTATTGCCTTGAGTTAGGCACTGAAAATTCATGTTTAATTGCAAATCCAACCAGAGAGGAGGAAACATGTTAAGGCATGTTGTGTGTAGCTGCTCATCCAGCATAGCACTAAGACAAGATTCTTAAACTTTTGGAGTCATAGAACTCTGATGTGCCCTGACAAAATGTACATTCACACAAAATTTATTCATAATTCCATGGCATGAATGGATCCACCTACATGGGAATGCAGGAACCTCATAGTAAGTTCTTTTTGTTCTTAAAGTTGGGGATATGGACTAGATGCATCTAGAAAAATGTTAAGAAAGGTCAAGGGCAACACATGTAGCCTTGCACGTCAGATGAACATGCTGAGGCACAGAGAGGTTAACTAGCTGTCTCAAAGTCACGGAGCCAACGGATACTAGAAACAGGACTAGAATGCAGGGCTACTGGACCCATTGTCCACGGAGTCAGGACATCACTCTGCCACTTACTTCTGTGTGACCTTGGGAAAGTCATTAAACTCTCTAGCCTTTAGCTTTTCCATCTTCACCCAAGATACAACCATATGCTCAGGTTTACTCATCTACCAATGGAGTAGCTAATATATTTACCTTAAATACTCCCGTGACTCTTGGTAATGTTTGTAAAGTGTTTCATAAATTAGAGAGGGCCACACAGATTGATAGCCATGATTGCTATTGCTGCTAAAAGACAAGGAATGTAAATCTATAACAGCTTCTGTTATGGAAACCCAAGAATGTCTTAGTGAAAAATCAGAACCTTTTGGTCTAAAGTGTTCTGTCTAGTTCAAACTTGGATTAAGTAGAAGGGAAAGCTGTGGTATAAATTCTTCTGCGGGTGCTATGGTGTTAATGGACTGGAAAGGGCAATGAAGACCTCTGAGTTTATTAGATAAGAATATTTCTATGTGTCTGACAGAATTCCACTTCAAAATGGTTTAAACAAAAATGGAAATGTGTTGGTTCATACAATGGTTTCTATTTTTTTTAAACTTTGTTTTAGTCATATGATTGTCTATTGGCATACTGAGTAACTTTTGATTAAATATCAGACATTGTGCTTAAAAAGCTGTAAGTGTCCAGATGATGGTATCTTTCTCCAGAGAAGGTTTATTCATCTTTTCCTCGATTGATAGATACTAATCGAGTTGGACTGTGAAGAAGGCTGAGCGCCGAAGAATTGATGCTTTTGAACTGTGGTGTTGGAGAAGACTCTTGAGAGTCCCTTGGACTGCAAGGAGATCCAACCAGTCCATTCTGAAGGAGATCAGCCCTGGGATTTCTTTGGAAGGAATGATGCTAAAGCTGAAACTCCAGTACTTTGGCCGCCTCATGCAAAGAGTTGACTCATTGGAAAAGACTCTGATACTGGGAGGGATTGGGGGCAGGAGGAGAAGGGGACAACAGAGGATGAGATGGCTGGATTGCATCCCTGACTCGATGGACGTGAGTCTGGGTGAACTCCCGAAGTTGGTGATGGACAGGGAGGCCTGGCGTGCTGTGATTCATGGGGTCGCAAAGAGTCGGACATGACTGAGCAACTGAACTGAACTGAATCGTCTTAACCTAATCAAGCTGAGCTGAGTTGAGTCTGGGTTGCAGTTTTGGGAAGACTCTATATAACTCTGGTTTCCTCCTGCTCCCAGGGCACAGTCCTCCAGGATTTTCAGTTGAGGGACTGGTATGCTCCCTGGGACCTGGAGTTGCAAAGAGTCTGACATGACTTAGTGACTAAACAACCACAACAAAAATGTATCACTTAAAGATGCCATTTTAGCCATTTTTCAGTGTATGATTCAGTGGCTTTGATTACATTCCCAGTGTTGTGAAAAAATAATTCATATTTAATTGCCAAAACCTTTTCATCACCCCATATAGAAATTCTGTAATCATTATGCCATAACTTCCAATTCACCCGTCTTCCTCCCTGGTAAACTCTATTCTACTTTCTTTCTCTATAAATTTGCTTTTCCTATATATCTCATATAAGTATAATCATATGATATTTGTCCTTTTGTGTCTGGCTTATTTAACTTAGTGTAATATTTGCAAGTGTCATCCATGTTGTAGCATCTATCCGAATTTCATTCTTTTTTATGGTTGAATACTGTTCCATTGTATATGTGTACCACATTTTGTTTATCCTTTTATCTGTGGATAGATCCTTGGGTTGTTTCCAAGTTTTGGCTATCATGAATAATACTTCTATGAACACTGACATAGAAGTTTGAGTACCTGTTTTTAGTTCTTTTGAGTATACACCTAGCCATGGAAATTAGCAAACCATATAGTCATTCTATGCTTAGCTTTTTGAAGAACCATCAAACTGTTTTCCATAGTGCTACACCATTTTACATTCTCATCAAAAATGTATGCAGATTTTAAAAAATGTATGCAGATTTGAATTTCTCCACATCTTTGCCAACACTTTAAAAAATTGCTTATAGCCATCCTAATAGGTGTGAAGTGGTATCTCATTGTGATTTTGGTTTGCATTAGTCTAACGAATAACAGTGTTGAGTATCTTTTCATGTGCTTATTGGTCGTTAGTGTGTTTTCCTTGGAGGAATGTCTGTTCAAGTCTTTTGCTCATTTTTTGATTGGGATGTTTCTCTTCTTGCTATTGAGTTGTAGGCGTTCATTATATGTTCTGCATATTAAACCCTTATCAGATATATGATTTGCAAATATTTCCTTCCATTCTGTATGTTGTCTTTTCATTTTCTTATAATAATGTCTTTGCTACACAAATGTCTTTAATTTTGGTAAATCTAATGTATCTATTTTTTGTTCTGTTTCTCATGCTTTGGCGTCTTATCATAGTCCATTTAATTTTGGTGAAATCTAATGTATCTATTTTTGTTCTGTTTCTCATGCTTTGGCGTCTTATCATAGTCCATTTAATTTTGGTGAAATCTAATGTATCTGTTTTTGTTCTGTTTCTCATGCTTTGGCGTCTTATCATAGTCCATTTAATTTTGGTGAAATCTAATGTATCTGTTTTGTTCTGTTTCTCATGCTTTGGCGTCTTATCATAGTCCATTTAATTTTGGTGAAACCTAATGTATCTGTTTTTGTTCTGTTTCTCATGCTTTGGCGTCTTATCATAGTCCATTTAATTTTGGTGAAATCTAATGTATCTGTTTTGTTCTGTTTCTCATGCTTTGGCGTCTTATCATAGTCCATTTAATTTTGGTGAAACCTAATGTATCTGTTTTTGTTCTGTTTCTCATGCTTTGGCGTCTTATCATAGTCCATTTAATTTTGGTGAAATCTAATGTATCTATTTTTGTTCTGTTTCTCATGCTTTGGCGTCTTATCATAGTCCATTTAATTTTGGTGAAATCTAATGTATCTATTTTTGTTCTGTCTCTCATGCTTTGGTGTCTTATCATAGTCCATTTAATTTTGGTGAAATCTAATGTATCTGTTTTTGTTCTGCTTCTCATGCTTTGGGTCTTATCATAGGCCATTGTTGCCAAACCCAAAGTCATGAAGATCTATTTCTGTACTTCAGGAGGTTTGTGGTTTTAGATTTTACATTTAGATCTCTGATCTATTTTGAGTTAAGTTTTAATGGTGTGAGGTAGGGGTTCAACTTAATTTTTTTGCATGCAAAAATTCACTTGGCACAGTACTACTTGTTGAAGAGATAGTTCTTTCCCTTTGAATGGACTCAATTGACCACAGATATCTGGGTTTATTTTTGGGATATTTATTCTAGCTCTTTGGTCTATATCTTTATGCCAATACCATATTATTTTGATTGCTGTAGCTTTGTAATAAGGTTTGAAATCAGGAGTGTGAGTCTGCTTTGTTTTTTCAAAAAATGATTTAGATTATTCAAGGTTCTTACAACTGCATATGAGTTTGAAGATTGGCTTTTCCACTTCTGAAATAAAAGGGTGTCAGAATTTTGTCAGGGAGTTTGTTCACTCTGTAGATCACTTTGGGTAGTATTGTCATCATAACAATACTCCGTATTCCCACCTGTGCATATGGGATATTTTTCCACTTATTAGGTCTCCTTTAACTTCTTTCAACAATATTTTGTGTTTTCAGTGTACAAGACTTTCCCCCATTACGTTAGATTTATTCCTAGGTATTTTATTCTTTTAGATGCTGTTTTAAGTGGAATTGTTTTCTTAACTTCCTTTTCATATTATATACTGAAAGCGTATAGAAATGTAACTGATTTTTGCATGCTGATCTTGTACCCTGCAACTTTACTGAATTCCTTTATTATATCTAGTAGCACTGTCCACTATTCCCCCACATTATATTGTCACAAATTACATCTTTATACATTGTCTTCCCAGTAACATAGATTTATAATTATTTTTTATGTCTTTATTTTCAAATCCTGTAGGAAATAAATGGAGTTACAAATGAAAATACAACAATACTGGCTTTTATATTTGTTATTGTATTAATATTTATCTTTATTATTGACCTTTTTTACAGCTTCGAGTTACTATCTAGTTACCTTTCATTTCAACCTAAAGGGCTCCCTTGAACATTTCTTGCAGGAAAGGCCCTAGTAGTAACAAATTCCTTCTACTTTTGTTTATATGGGAATGCCTTAATTTGTCCCTTGTTTTTAAAAGATATTTCTGCCAAATATAGAATTCTTGGTTGTTGGTCAGTTTTTTTCTCTAAGCACTTTAAATATATTTTCCCATTTCTCATATCTGCTGGTTCCATAGATTCTAATAAGAACTCATCTGTTAAATTCATTAAGGATTCCTTGTTCAGGATGTGTCATTGCTTTCTTTCTGCTTTCAAGATTCTCTTCTTGGATTGTTGCAAGCCTTTGGTAATTTCCAGCGTTCTGGAAATGTTAGTTTTGACAATCTTTGCCAGTGTTCTTATTGCTTTTTTTAGTGTGGCAGATTTTTGTAGGCCCTTACTCGATCATTCCAGAAGTGTTAATAGACTAGAATTTACATTTAAATTGTTTTAGTAGGATTCAAAACAATTTCACTGTTTTTTTCCATTTTTCTTTGCCAGTGGAAAACCTGATTCATAACCAATGCCCATATTTGTCAATATCCCCAGGTAAGAAAATGGCTGGCCACCTCAATCACGTAGAAAGGGCTCTTCATAATTAAGAACTTAGCCCATCTAGTCCTCTGCTTTCACAGTTCTGCAATGTCTTTAAGATACGATTTTTGTACCTTATCCATCTGTTGGTTGTTGTTGCAGTAGAAACTGTAGCCTGCCTCTACTTACAACATCCTACCAAGGAGGCCTTAGGAACCTTACTTCACAGTGGTTAGTTATGGAGGTCATTGCTGAGAAGACAGCATTT
Organism: Bos javanicus; assembly: GCF_032452875.1. Taxonomy (NCBI): domain Eukaryota; kingdom Metazoa; phylum Chordata; class Mammalia; order Artiodactyla; family Bovidae; genus Bos; species Bos javanicus. Next base: position 3,478,434 of record NC_083887.1, on the reverse strand, counting down.
TAGTTGAGTCCTGTGATATTGTGATTGATAATAAGAAATAGGTATTTGGCCATATGCTGGGGACAGAACTCCTGAAACCCTTAGAATTTCCTAAGTGATGAGAACAATAAAGGTATCTTCTGTTATGTTAATGAGGTGACTTTTGGAATGACCCTAGACCACCTTTTCATACAGTTCATGAGGTTCTCAAGGCAAGAATACTGAAATGGCTTGCCATTCCATTCTCCAGTGGACCACGTTTTGTCAGAACTCTTCACTATGACCCATCAATCTTGGATGGCCCTACGCAGCATGGCCATAGTTTCATTGAGTTAGACGAGGCTGTGATCCACGTGATCAGTTTGGTTATTTTTCTGTGATTGTGGTTTTCATTTTGTATATTGTCAAGGCTGTATATTGTCACCCTGCTTGTTTAACTTACTTGCAGAGTACATCATGCGAAATGCTCCAGGCTGGACAAAGCACAAGCTGGAATCAAGATTGCTGGGAGAAATATCAATAACCTCAGTTATGCAGATGACACCACCCTTATGGCAGAAAGTGAAGAGGAACTAAAGAGCCTCTTGATGAAAGTGAAAAAGGAGAGTGAAAAAGCTGGCTTAAAACTCAACATTCAAAAGCCAAAGATCATGGCATCCAGTCCCATCACTTCATGGCAAATAGATGGGAAAAAATGGAGCCAAAGCAAAAACAACACCCAGTTGTGGATGTGACTGGTGATGGAAGTAGTCTGATGCTGTAAAGAGCAGTATTGCATAGGAACCTGGAATGTTAGGTCCATGAATCCAGGCAAATTGGAAGTGGTGAAACAGGAGATGGCAAGAGTAAACATCAACATTTTAGGAATCAGTGAACTAAAATGGACTGGAATGGGTGAATTTAGTTCAGATGACCATTATATCTACTACTGTGGGCAAGAATTCCATAGACGATATGGAGTAGCCATCATAGTCAACAAGAGTCCAAAATGCAGTATTTGGATGCAATCTCAAAAATGACAGAATGATCTCTGTTCATTTCCAAGGCAAACCATTTAATATCACAGTAATACAAGACTATGCCCCAACCAGTAATGCTGAAGAAGCTGAAGTTGAATGGTTCTATGAAGACCTACAAGACCTTTTGGGTGTTAGTCAAAAACCCAAAAAAGATGTCCTTTTCATTATAGGGGACTGGAATGCAAAAGTAGGAAGTCAAGAAACACCTGGAGTAACAGGCAAATTTGGCCTTGGAATACTGAATGAAGCAGGGCAAAGGCTAATAGAATTTTGCCAAGAGAACACACTGGTCATAGCAAACACCCTCTTCCAACAACACAAGAGAAGACTCTACACATGGACATCACCAGATGGTCAACACCGAAATCTGATTGATTATATTCTTTGCAGCCAAAGATGGAGAAGCTCTATACAGTCAACAAAAACAAGACCAGGAGCTGACTGAGGCTCAGACCATGAACTCCTTATTGCCAAATTCAGACTTAAATTGAAGAAAGTAGGGAAAACCACTAGACCATTCAAATATGACCTAAATCAAACCCCTTACGATTATACAGTGGAAGTGACAAATAAATTCAAGGATTAGATCTGATAGACAGAGTGCCTGAAGAACTATGGATGGAGGTTCATGACATTGTACAGGAGACAGGAATCAAGACCATCCCCAAGGAAAAGAAATGCAAAAAGGCCAAATGATTGTTTGAGGAAGCCTTACAAATAGCTGGGAATAGAAGAGAAGCGAAACGCAAAGGAAAAAAAGGAAAGATATACCCAATTGAATGCAGAGTTCCAAAGAAAAGCAAGGAGAGATAAGAAAGCCTTCCTCAGCAATCAATCCAAAGAAATAGAGGAAAACAATAGAATGGGAAAGAAAATTAAAGATACCCAGGGAACATTTCATGCAAAGATGGACACAATAAAGGACAGAAATGGTATGGACCTAACAGAGGCAGAAGATATTAAGAAGAGGTGGCAAGAATACACAGAAGAACTGTGTATTCAAAAAAGATTTTCAAAAAAGATACAAAAAAGATCTTCATGCCCCAGATAATCATGATGGTGTGATCACTCACCTAGAGCCAGACATCCTGGAATGTGAAGTCAAGTGGGCCTTAGGAAGCATCACTATGAACAAAGGTGATGGAATTCCAGTTGAGCTATTTCAAATCCTGAAAGATGATGCTGTGAAAGTGCTACACTCAATATGCCAGCAAATTTGGAAAACTCAGCAGTGGCCACAGGACTGGAAAAGGTCAGTTTTCACTCCAGTCCCAAAGAAAGGCAATGCCAAAGAATGCTCAAACTACCTCACGATTGCACTCATCTCACACGCTAGTAAAGTGATGCTCAAAATTCTCCAAGCCAGGCTTCAACAATACGTGAACTGTGAACTTCCAGATGTTCAAGCTGGTTTTAGAAAAGGCAGAGGAACCAGAGATCAAATTGCCAACATCTGCTGGATCATGGAAAATGCAAGAGAGTTCCATAAAAACACCTACTTCTGCTTTATTGACTATGCCAAAGCCTTTGACTGTGTGGATCACAATAAACTGTGAAAAATTCTGAAAGAGATGGGAATACTAGACTACCTGACCTGCCTCTTGAGAAACCTATATGCAGGTCAGGAAGCAACAGTTAGAACTGGACATGGAACAACAGACTGGTTCCAAATCAGGAAAGGAGTACGTCAAGGCTGTATATTGTTACTCTGCTTATTTAACTTCTATGCAGAGTACATCATGAGAAATGCTGGGCTGGATGAAGCACAAACTGGAATCAAGATTGCCGGAAGAAATATCAGTAACCTCAGATATGCAGATGACACCACCCTTATGGCAGAAAGTGAAGAAGAACTAAAGAACCTCTTGATGAAAGTGAAATAGGAGAGTGAAAAAACTGGCTTAAAACCAAGATCATGGCATCTGGTCCCATCACTTCATGGCAAATAGAGGGGGAAACAGTGAAAACAGTGACAGACTTTATTTTTGGGGGGCCCCCAAATCACTGCAGATGGTGACTGCAGCCATGAAATTAAAAGACAGTTGCTCCTTGGAAGGAAAGTTATGACCAACCTGGACAGCATATTAAAAAGCAGAGACATTACTTTCCCAAAAAAGGTCCATCTAGTCAAAGCTATGGTTTTTCTAGTAGTCATGTATGGATGTGAGAGTTGGACTGTAAAGAAAGTGAGTGCAGATGAATTGATGCTTTTGAACTGTGGTGTTGGAGAAGACTCTTGAGAGTCCGTTGGATTGCAAGGAGATCCAACCAGTCCATTCTGAAGGAGATCAGTCCTGAATATTCTTTGTAAGGACTGATGCCAATACTTTGCCCACTTGATGTGAAGAACTGACTCACTGGAAAAGACCCTGATGCTGGGAAAGATTGAAGGCAGGTGGAGATGGGGACAACAGAGGATGAGACAGTTGGATGGCATCACCGAGTTGATGGACATGAGTTTGAGCAAGCTCTGGGAGCTGGTGATGGACAGGGAATCCTGGCATGGGGTCTCAAAGAGTCAGACACAACTGAGTGACTGAACTAGATCACCTAAGAATGGGCACTGGCCACTAGAGGAACTAGTGATGGGGTTGGAATTTTCATTTGTACCCCTCCCGCCCTGAGTCCGAGAGAAGGGAGACAGGATGGAGACTGAGTTCAATTACCAGTGGCCAGTGACAGCTCAGCAAGTAAAGAATCCTCCAGCAATGCAGGAGACACAGGAGACGAGGGTTTGATCCCTTGGCCAGGAAGACCCCCTGGAAGAGGAAATGGCAACCCATTCCAGTGTTCTTGTCTGAAAGATCCTGTGGACAGGGAAGCGTGGAGGGCTACAGTCCTTGGGGGTCACAAAGAGTTGGACACGACTGAGTGACTAATGCAGCAGCCAGTGATTTAATCAATCATGCCTATGTTATGAAGCCTCCATAAAACCCCAGCAGGTCCGGTTTGGAGAGCTTCCAGGCTAGTGAACATGTGAAGATGTGGGGAGAGTTGTGGTCATAGGAGGGGACATAGAATCTCCGTGTTCCTTCCCCATACCTTGTCCTGGGCATCTCTTCCATCTGAGTGTTCCTGAGTTTTATCTATTTATGTTAAACTAGTAATCCAGTAAGTAAGCAATATATTTCTCTATGAGCTATTCTAGCAGATTAATCAAACTCAAGGAGGGGGTCATGGAAATCTTCCATCTTTAGCTAGTGAGTCAGAAGCACAGGTAACAATCTGGGCTTGCAATTGACATCTGTGGCGTGTGTGGGGGAGGGGGCAGTTTTGTAGGACTGAGCCCTTCACCTGTGGCTTCTGACACTATCTACCTCTGGGTTGGTACTGTCAGAATCGAGTTGAATTGTACCACACGTAGCTGGTGTCTCACACATCAGAACTGGTGACCAGAATCCTAAGGCCCGAAACATAAGGATGAGGCAGCCATGTGAGACTGGGGGAGAGGAGCATTTAAGAAAGAGAGGCTGGCATGTACAGGAAGGAAATGGGCCTGTGGCAGGAGCTGAGGGTGGGCCAGCATGGTGGTTCGAGGTGAGGGAGGAGGAATTGGAGAGATGAGCCTAGAGAAAGAGTCTGAAGTCATCCAAGGCAGGGCTTGTGACAAGGAGTTTGGATTTTATATGTGGATTAAGAAGGTTTTGGCGGCTGTAAACAGAATGTTGCATGATTAGATTTACATTTCAGGAAGATCACCACAGTTGCGTGGGAAGCAGGAACAGGAGAGGTGAGAGTGAGAACAGGGATCCGCTGAGGAGTCTGTTGCAGTTGCTCAGAGGTGATAGAAACCTTTCCAAAAGGCCCTTCCTCCCCTTCTTCTCCCATTTTATCCAACACTTGGTTTGTTTTTGTTTATCTGGCTGAGCTGGGCCTTAGCATGTAGGCTCTCCATAGCGGGTCACAGGCTCTTTAGTTGTGGTGCTCAGACTTAGTAGCTTCCAAGGCCCGTGGGATCTTCCTGGACCAGGAATCAGAGCCATGTCCTCTGCCTTGACGGGTAGGTTTTTTGCCGCGGGGCCGCCAGGAAGTCCCCAGTCACACTGTAACTCAGCAGCCATCACCTCACCTCTCCCCAGTGTTTGCAATACTCCGGTCTTTCTCCTCAGTCTACATACATAGTCAAGTCTGCTTATTATAAAATAATCTTTGTCTCATTGTCCGTTTCCAGGTACTGTCTAATATTTTTCTGCTTCTCATACAAATTTTTCAAAAGAGAAGTCTGCAACTGTGGCTCGATGTCTTCCCTTTTCACTCCCTGCTCAGCCTTCTGGGTTCTTGCTTCTGCTCTCTCCCACCCTTCCACGGCAAGGTGTCCAATAACTTTCTCATGCCCCATAGCAGCCACCTCAGGTTTCTCTTTTCTCATCTCCCGCAGTGAACAGCTTGCTGTCCCCATTGTCTGGCTTGAGGTGAGGAACGCAGCAGGTACAACTTAATCTTTTCCGCAGAAATGACTGCCTGCTGACATTCTCAAATCAAGACCAACTATTTACATGGGGACTGATCATCCCCATGGACCAGTATGCTCATTCAGTTTTGTCTTCCTTCTTCCTGGATCAGGGAACAGTACATCTCTGTTCCTTTTTAAAATTAACTCCTCTGTGCGTGCATGCTAAGTCGCCTCAGTCATGTCTGACTATTTGTGACCCCATGGACTGTAGCCTGCCAAGCTCCTCTGTTCATGGGATTCTCCAGGCATGAATACTGGAGTGGGTTGCCATGCCCTCCTCCAGGGGATCTTCCCAACCCAGGGATCAAACCCACATCTCTTTTATCACCTGGCTTGGCAGGCGGGTTCTTTACCGCTAATGGCACCTGGAGGGAAAAACTCCTCTGTGCTAACTATTAATTAACTCATAGATTAATTCCACAACTGTTTCTTGAGGACCCATCTTGTGTCAAGGACTATTTGTAATTAGTATGATCACTATAATCTGTCTCATTCAAGGTCTGGCACCTTGCCTTGTACATAGCCTGTGTGTGCTCAGTCACTCAGTCGTGTCTGACTCTTTGTGACCCCATGACCCTCCAGGCTCCTCTGTCCATGGAATTTTCCAGGCAAGAATACTGGAGTGGGTTGCCATTTTCTTCTCGGGAATCTTCCTGATTTAGGGATTGAACTCACGGCTTTTGTGTCTCCTGCATTGGCAGGCAGATTCTTTACCACTGTGCCACTGGGAAGCCCTGTACATAGTAAGCACTTAATACATATTTGTAGACTTGAACTGGTTTGCTCTAGGATGCACTAGTTCCATTCCCCATGTTCTAGCGCTTTATAAAATTAAAACCCAGCATATTAAAAAAAAACTTTTTTGTTTATCTTATACAGCAAAGTACTCGGGTCTTAAAGGACTTGAGGGCCTTTTCATATGCACACTGGAAAACCACTGCCTAGATCAAGATCTAGAACTTGCTCCACACCCAAGAAGACTCCCTCATGCCTGCCCCTTGCCACAGTTTTGAGCACAGAGCATGCACACGTGAACAAGAAGGCTTAAAAGTTGTTTTTAATGTATTTGGTTGCATCAGGTCTTGGTCCTGGCACACGGGCTTAGTTGCCCCTGGCATGTGGGCTCTTAGTTCCCCGACCAGGGACTGAGCCAGCATCCCCTGCATTGGAAGGCAGATTCTTTACCCCTTGGACCACGTGGGAAGTCCTGAATAAGAAGACTTTATACGTGTTCTTTTATAAGCATGTCCTAGAATATAAAAAAGTAGATGCTCAAGGAAATTGAAGCACAGGCTAAACCAAAGATATAAAGATTTTTAATAGCAACTGGTTGACTATTCAGGATGAGGAATCTTTTACTTGACTGAATAGATGTGACCCAACAAAGTCAACTGTAAAGTGAATTTCTGTCAGAAATAATCTTTTCCCGTCAACTGCTATTATAAAATTGGAAACATTCCCTTTGGGGGGAACAAATGTTGGCCTCTGGCTGTAGGCTCCCACTTAAAAAAGCCAATTCCCTAATAAAACTTCACCAATAACCCTCCAAATGTTAACGGGACTCACAAAACAGAAGAATTCTCTTCAGCATTCTGAATAAATCACAGAATCAAAGCACTGAAAGTGGAATATAAGGAAGGATCTCTGGTAATGGGATGGCCTCACATCATAACCCTCTTGCAGCTGAGTAACCCCATGAGCTAAGAGTTCTGGGGCCTTAACTTGGCTCTCAGTACTAGTGTGTGGCTTAAGGCAGTTAGCTCTTGTGAACTTCAATTAATTCATCACCAGTGTTAGAATAAAACATATATAAGCCCTCTCTACCCCACAAGGCTTCTGTGGGGGGTCATATGAACCAATAAAATAAAGCAATGGTTTTGTTTGTTCATTTGTTAAGTTATTTACCCACTGAAACAATACCTATTAAGAATTTCCTGTGCACTTGGTACTGTGTGAGGGCATGAAGTGATGAACGAGATGGTCATGTTTTCTGCTCTTGTGGTTTATGATCAATTGTAGAACACAGATATTAAACAATACTCTAGAGCTCCCTGTGCAATGTGATAGAGAATGGTACCCAGTCAGTTAAAAAAAGCTTGATTACCATAAGAAATTACGGTACCAAAATGATGTGTATATGCCATCTACATTTTGTTTTAGCCAAAACCATATACATATATGCTCATTTGCCAATGTTTTGATGTAGAAGAGTCTTTTTAGGGGGATCTGAATTTGCAGACTGGAGTTCTATAATTTTTTTTTCATTAAAACACTTTTCTTTTTAAAGTGAGAAGCAAGATATTATGAATTAATACAAGCATATAATCCTTCTAGAATTTCATGGTTATTGTCCCCAGTTGTTCGGAATTTTCTTCTCACCTCCATCCAAATTCAACGAACAACTCAAGTTGTAAGCAGAAGTTCACAGGCATGCTAAAGAGTGGCTGAATGGGATATGAAGCATTTGGCTGCAAGTAACAGACTCTCACTAAAACTAGCTTTTAAGTTTTGCTTTTAATAATCCTTCAATACATAGTAAGAAAATACATTATTCATTGTCACTCAGTGTACCCACACATACACATGCATAGAATATGAACTGAAACACATTTGCAAAAACACGGCTTACCTTTACTTTGTGGGATGCTCTCTAATGTTTGCTATTTTAGTTGACTCTTGTCTATCCCATTAAAAGAAGATGCTGGCTATGACCCAGTAAAATAATCCCACGCCTTATTAAGGGGTATCACCCACAGCGTGAAAACCACTGGGTTAAATAGTGAAAACATGTATTATCTCACATAAGAAGGAGTCTAGAGTCAGGGAGTCCCGGAGCTGCGCGGGGGCCCAGCAGTGTCCTCAGGCCACAGAGATTTCTTCCTACCATCCGCAGAGGATCAGTAACATCTCGTGGTGCAGAATCGCTCCCACACCTGGCAGTAGTTTCCTGCTCCCCCAGCTTCACCCAGCAAAGAAGAGGGAGAGGAAACTTTTCCCAGAAGCCCCAGACAACGTTTGCCCTGCCCACATTGGCCAGGATTGTGCCTGTGCCCCCACAAAGCAGACGAGGAAAGCAGGTGAAGATGTCACGTGACTGGCATCTTCAGCCTCTTAAAGGCATGTGGGCTCTGCTAGAAAGGATGAGGGGAAGTGGAATAAGTGTCAGGAAGGCAGCCTAAGGTGAAGGGCACTGTCTCCTGGCAGCTTGCTCTGGACACCAGTTGTGTTTCTTACAGAAGGAGGAGTGGAGAGCATCTCTCAATCCAGGAGGTGGTTAAGCAGAGGCTGCTTAGAAGAGCATCTGCAGAAGCCTGGAAAAAGCTGTGAGAAAAGATGATAGCTGTTATTGGGCCATATGGCAGGGCACACACCAGGGCCCGGGGCTGGGAATGCCTCTTGGGTGGAGTGACTCTGTGAAGCCATATTGGAATGACGCCCTAGTGTGGGGAGATGGGCCATGCAATGGGTGGTGGGAAGGGTGTTCCAGACTGAAGGAACAACCTGTGAGAAGGCAAAGAGGGAGAGCGATCATGGTAGAGATGTCTTATTTACTCCATTAGCTGTTCATTCTGGGGCTCAGCCCTGAGCCAGGCACTGAGGGTTTCAAGAGGAGTGGTGACCTACTGCCCTTGGGAAAGTCACTACTCATTAGTGTGAAGGATTTGGGACTAGAAACCAACTGGAAACGTGTTTCAAAATGCTCTGATGGTTCTTGTTGTTGTTCTTTAGTTGCTAAGTCAGATCCAACTGGACCCCACATGCCAGGCTCCTCTGTCCTCTGCTAGCTTCCAGAGTTTGCTCAAATTCATGTCCACTGAGTTGGTGACCCTATCTAACCACCTCATCCTCTGCTCCCCCCGCCCCCCCCCCTCCGTTTTGCCTTCAATCTTTCCCATCATCACCAGGGTCTTTTTCCATTGAGTTGGCTCTTTGCATCAGGCAGCCAAAGTATTGGAGCTTCAGCTTCACTAATAGTCCTTCCAATGAATATTCAGTGTTGATTTCCTTTAGGATTGACTGGTTTGACCTCCTTGCTGTCTAAGGGACTCTCAAGAGTCTTCTCCAGCACCAGTGTGAAAGCATCAATTCTTCGAATTGTTCTAACAGTGGGATAGAGGATGCTTCCTGGGCAGCAGCTAACAGGGGGCATGGGCATGCAGAGTTAGCAGGGGAAACACCTTCCAGGGAGAGGGTCCAGTGTGAGCAGAGGCACAGAGGCAGCAAGTTCTGCCCAGGGGCCGGCCACTTGGCTGGTGTACTCAGCCTGAAGGGGAGCAAGGGCCAGGAGCGTGTTGAACCAGACAATGGCTCAGGCCATCTTTGTTCCAGTTCCCTCCACTGAACTGAAATACAGCCATGCAGGCCCCAACCTTGGCTAACCTTCCTGGCAAGAAGTGTGACACAGGGCCTCAGGGCAGGAGGTGTGATTGAAGCCTTGTTGCTATTTAGCATATCTTTTCCTCCAAAACAGAGTGATTCCTGGGAGGGGCGCTTGCCTGTCTCCCGCTCTTGGCACCAGTGAAGGCTCCTCTCCAGTCTCTTTGGAGAGAGAAACCCTCCAAATGGTGAGAGGGTTACTGGAACTTGTGTCTCCCTGGTTCTGCTGGGAGGGCTGCCAAGGCACTCTAAGGCCTGCAGGGAGCCCATCCTCGGGAACTCAAGCAGGGTAGCTGGGGGCTGGGGCGTCTGTGTTCCTGCCCTGAGCGGGTACCCAGTCCTGAAGTCATATACAAGAACACAGGCAGGGCATTCAGGGATGGAGGTCAAAGATGAATGAAGCTGTGGTGGGCAAGCCTTTGTGGTGGACCATGGGAGGCTTAGAAGGGCCGTCAGAACCTGGGTTGGGCAGCTTCACCTTAACACAGAGTTTCTCAACCTGGGCCCCCTTGGCATTTGGGGTGTTGGATAATCCTCCATTGTGGGGGCTGTTCGGTGCGTTGCAGGATGCTTAGCAGTATCTTAGTAGGTGCTTAGCAGTATCTCTGGTGTCTACTTACTAGATGCCAGTAACATCCCCCTGGCTCCTGTTGTGACAACCAAAAAAGTCTTCAGACATTGCCAAATGTCACCTGTGGGGTGAGAGCTGTGTTAGATGGAGAACCACAGCCTTAAGGTGAGCAAAGAGCTACTTTTCTTGTGCAAGAGTGTATTACTAGGACACAAGAAAATTTGCCCATCACCCTGGGGCAATACTCTAGACAGGGTAAGACTAGGGACCAGGGTCCCATTAAGGGAACCTTTGGGCTTACTCTGGAGAGAGGTGATGTGTCTGGGAGGTATCCTAGAGCTGCTGTTTGGATTTGGGAGAGTGAGGGGCAGAGAGTGACTGCAGGTGCCAGGCTGGGGCTGCCATGCAGATTTCCAGTCTGGGAGTGAAGAAAGGGGGTCTGCATGAGGGGTCACGTTGGCTGAGTGGGAATAAGGGAGAAGGTCAAGATCCTCTTGTCACTTCTGCCTTCCCCGGCCTGTCCAGAGTATGCCCCCTCAACATCTCCGAGGATAGGTTCCCGCAGCTGCTGCTCTCAAAGGCAGGAGAGTGCATGCAGATAGGATGGGTCGCTGCTCTGGTCAGAGAAGCCTGGTGCCTTTCCAACAGGGAGCTCTGATTCCGGCTACATTTTTGCTACTCTCTGACACTCATTCATTGTGAAACGTTATTGTGACCAGAGCCTGGAGCAGGATTTCTGGTTCCTACTTGAAGGGTGAAGGCTATCCCAGGTTGTCATTGGCTGGGAGAGGGAGAAAGACCTAGAGAAGACATTACCCCACCCCTCTGAGCTCTGTGCGGGTGGAGAAGGTTTTGGGGTGAAAGGATTCTGCAGGCAGCAGCTGGCCCTTTAAGAAGAACTGAGGGGTTCTGCTGTCTTCTGAAAGGGCAGTTTTATGTGCCAGGATCCTTTGTGAATTGCCTCTCCTGGGAGTTGGGCCTTGGACAAAAGGATCCTGCATTGTGGTTGTGTCCTTCTGCTACTGTTATCTCCTCTTTCTTCTTAGAGCAGCTAAATCTTTCTGGAACCCCTGGCACCCCTCCAGGCCTTCTGAGATCCGTCAAGAACAAAGTCTGCCCTTGCGGACAGAAGACACTGAAATGCGAAGGCAAGCTGGCCAAAGAGCAACTCTGGAGGCGTAATTCAGCACTAAATATATAGGAGCACAGTATCCATCTCATTGCTCTGAGCCAAGACAAGCACGTGCTTTCTGTGCCTTTGAAAGATTTGTTCCCTTTGCCTTAAATGCCCGCCTGCTATGGACACATGATGGCTTGACAGTGTCTTGGGCCATCCAGCTTTTGAATGCCCTTCCTCTGAGTCTTGGTGGGTGCAGAGGCCATTTTCCAGAATAGGTGCTGAGAATGCCAACAGGTCCTTTCCCAGCCTCCCTTGCAGCTAGGTCATGGCATGTGACCCAGGCTCTGCCAGTCAGATGCACTTGACCTGGCCTTGAGATCAGGAGCTACTCCCCAGAGCACAAGGGGCCTGCAGAATCCTCTCCAGCCTGGTGGTGGCGCTGTGGTGCTGGGCGGTGCAATGATTGTGAGGTCTTCATTAGACTAGTACTGTGACATGATTCGGAGAAGGCAACGGCAACCCACTCCAGTACTCTTGCCTGGAAAATCCCATGGACGGAGGAGCTTGGTAGGCTGCAGTCCATGTGGTTGCTAAGAGTCGGACATGACTGAGCGACTTCACTTTCACTTTTCACTTGCATGCATTGGAGAAGGAAATGGCAACCCATTCCCGTGTTCTTGTTTGGAGAATCCCAGGGACAGCAGAGCCTGGTGGGCTGCCGTCTATGGGGTCACACAGAGTCAGACACAACTGAAGTGACTTAGCAGCAGCAGTGACATGATTCACAGTAAACCTCTTGGCCCTGTGGCTTAGAATGTGGTTCTCCATTCCTCCCAGTAGTTCTGTGAGCTCCTAGCACCCTCTTCATGAATTCTTTTCTTGTCTAAAAGAGCAGGAGTCATAATCTGTTCTTGTAACTATGAACTCAGACTAGTACACACTCCCTCTTCATTCCATTTGTTTGGCGAATTCAAACTTATCTTTTAAAACAATCTACTCAAAAAAAAACCTCTTCCTGGAAGACTTCTTGGATTTCTCAGGCAGTTAGCTCAAGCACCTGGGCTCCCAAGCATATACAAGGCATTATGCAGGCAATAGCAAGTCAGGAAACAGTTCGGGTGTACCTACCAAAAACATCTGGATGATTTGTCAGTCTGCTTAGAGGTTAGGGTGGAGAGAAGGAATAGGAGGGTGAGACAGTAAAGCAAAGTGGTTACAGGTTTGAGCTCTGGAGTTTAAATCCTGGCTCAGTCACACACTGGCTGTGTGGTTTTAGGCAAGATGCTTAAAACCTCTAAGCCTCAATTTCCTCTTCTGGAGAATGGGGTTAGTTAGGATCTATCTCATAGGATTGCTGTGAGATTTAAATGTAACACATGTGAAGTGCTTCAGAAGAATGTCCGGTACTTAGTAAATGCTCAGTTAACATTAGTTTTGGTTTGTGGAGGCAGCAGGGTATAGCAGCAAGTCTGGAGATGGGAGCTCTACTCCAGCTCAAGCACCAACATCCCAGGATCTTGGTTTACAGTTCAACTTTGTCATCAAGAAGCCAGCATCTTTCTATCCTTCAGCTCTGCCATCTTTAGCCTGTTGGTTTTTATCTTTTGTTGTTGTTCAGTCACTGAGTTGTGACCCCCATGGACTGCAGCACACCAGGCTCCTCTGTCCTCCACTGTCTCCCTGAATTTGCTCAAATTCATGTCCATTGAGTCAGTGATGCTATCTAACCACCTCATTCCCTGCCTCCCCCTTCTCCTTTGCCTTCAGTCTTTCCTAGCATCAGGGTCTTTGTGACTTCATGGTTCCAAAATGGCTGTGGCAGCTCCAGGCTTCACATCTTCATGGGGTAATATCCACAGCAGGAAGCACAAGGCCTCTTCTCCTATATCTGTTTCTTATTATCAAGGTGTTCCTTAGAGACTTCTTCTTACATTTCATTGGTCAGAACTATATATGCAAGGGAATCTAAGAAAATATCTGCCATTTCAAACTTCTGTTGTTAGAGAATTCCCTAGGACGGAAGGAAGTGGTGGGGAATGGCTGCTACATAGGCAGCGGTGTCTGCCATAGTCAGCTATTAAGCTTGGTTATCTCTGGACAATACCATTAATTGTCTTGTTAAAATAAGGTAATGCTTAGCGGTGCTGCTGCTGATAGAAATTCAGAAAGCAGCCATGTACAAACACATGTCCAAAAGGTGGTGTTTAGTTCCATTTCTTTCTAAGTCCAAAGAGACATTATATATAAGTCTCTGCAGCGTGTGCGTCTGTGTAAAACTGAGGTTTACAAAAGAACCAGTGATACGCTGGCATTGATTCTAGCTCTACTTGGTTCTTTTCAGCTCTTCAAAAATGTATCCAAAGATGTTTTTACTTTGACTTTCTTCTTTTCATGGTAAGAAGACACTTCTTTAAACAGCTCATGAGCCAACACTAATGAATAACGCGATGGCCAAGACTAAAATGGATGCGCATGACTGCTTCACACCATCTGTGGGGAGCAGGCAGAGCTGGCCTACTTTTTCTTTAGTGCATGGCTTTGTTCTTATCTGTGAATGTTTGTAAGTAGAGGAATTTCAGTGCAGATGTGAAATTGCTTTTGAAATATGGGTGGTTTTTACAATTTGTGTGTGTTTTCTTTTTAAATAGAATCTTTTGTCTGCTGCTCACAGAAGGTAGAAAAAAGCCCAAAGAAAAAGAGCTGAAGGTCCCATAATGCAACGGCCCTCCTCCAGTGCATGGATGTAAATTCACAAATTCAGGGTGTGCTTGTGTGGAGGTACTGCTTACACTTTGCTAGACTGAAAGAATCCCTCAGACTACGGGGTGGTAGCAGGCTCTTGGTAGAGAAACCCAAGTTAACTGACTTGGGTTTCATGCGCATCTCTGCCCAAGAGCTTCTTGGGCAAGGTCTTCTTCCTTCTGAACCTTAGTTTCCCCAATCTGGGCAAAATCAAATCCTATCTCTTAGGGTTTTGTAGAAGACACCTATAGGAGTTAAATGACTCAGATGGCTTTCCAAGGTCCTTTCTGTGAGTCTGAGGATTGGAGTCTAGCCCCGGGATCATCATGATCTCCACTTTCCCTCTGTCGTTGTCTTCTCCGTCATCATCACACCACCATCATCACCATCATCATTGTCTCTTGAGTGTTATGTTGTACTCGTCACTATCTGGAGTCCTCTACTATGTAAACTGGTTGAATTCTCAGGGTGAACCTGCAAAGTGGGTATTTTTACTGACATATATTTACTCCTTAGGAGGCTGAGGCTCAGAGAAGATGTGCTCAGGATCATGCAGAAGACACGTGATGGAATGAAGATGAGAACTCCAGCCCAGGATCTGTCTTGTTTAGAAATCACCCCATCCCTTCAGTTGTTTCAGATGCTTCTCAAGGTGGAGTCCCTCTTCCTCATGTAAATATACCCTGGGGTCGGGAAGCCGGGATCCCAAGGACCAGGCCTGGGAAAATCTTCGGTGCGGGTTTAGTTGCTATGGGTTTCCTTCTATAATCAGATTATACTCCTGAGGAGGAGGAGAGCAGGGGTCTTCTCCTCAAGTAGCCCCTGCCTTGGGTGGATTAGACTCTCACAGGAGGGCATCTGGAGTTCTTGCCTCTCCAGCACCCACTCTTTTAGTGGCACCCCCTGTTTTCCTTTGGGGGAACTACCTCATCTCCACTCTTAGTCCATGTGTCCGGGGAGACTGATTCTGCTCCCTTCCCTCATTCTCCCTTCCACATCTGTGTGTCAGGGATGATCACTTGATCTGGTGTTGGCCAGTCAGACCATTCCTTCCACTGGGCTAAAGTTCAAGGCCAAGTGCACAAGTCATCTAATGATCCTGGGACTTCTGCGGAACTCCTAGAAAAGACAAACTCTCCAGTATAAAACTGGTCACACAGTCTGTGGTGAAAGATGGGGTGCTGTCCAAGAGAGCAGTGGGAGGGCCCTCCATGGACTGTGCAGTCAAGGAAAAGCTCCTTGGAGGAAAAGTCACTTGAGCTAAAGC
Organism: Bos javanicus; assembly: GCF_032452875.1. Classification (NCBI taxonomy): domain Eukaryota; kingdom Metazoa; phylum Chordata; class Mammalia; order Artiodactyla; family Bovidae; genus Bos; species Bos javanicus. Next base: position 3,462,906 of record NC_083887.1, on the reverse strand, counting down.
TTAAACAACCCAAGGATCTAGACAGATCAAGAGCTAGAGAAAGAACATTCTTGTGAACATTGAAAGAACATATCTAAAGGTCCCAAATTGAAAATAAAGCAGTGTAGTCAAGAAACTAAAAATGAACTTGGACCTGGACTGTTCAGAGTGAGGGAGGAGAGTGTTTTAGATACGTCAGAATGTCAGTGAAAGTCACTCAGTCGTGTCCGACTCTTTGCAACTCCAAGGAATTCTCCAGGCCAGAATACTGGCGTTGGTAGCCTTTCCCTTCTCCAGGCCATCTTCCCAACCCAGGGATCCCCAGTTGCAAGCAGATGCTTTACCAGCTGAGCCACCAGGGAAGCCAACGGGGGCCCAATTTTTATAGGGCCTGGTACCATGTTTCTGCTTTATTTAGGAACCATGGGAGGCCACCAGAGGCTTTTATGCTGAACAGTGACCTGATCCAGTTTATGCTTTCAAGGTCTGTGACCTTGGGAAAGCCAGTAGGTCTCTGAGCTTGTATTTTTCTCCTCTGTAAAATGTAGATGAGAATTAGGCGAATTTTTGAAGGAGCCTATAAAGATTAACTGAGAAAACGTGTGAAATGAGATAAACCTACTTGAAAATGGCTGGGCCTTAGCAGACCTCTGTAAAGGTTTTCTTTTCTAAAAGAAACCACAAGTTGTCACTCACCCGGAAACTCCTTTCTCTTTTGACCAACCTAGACACATTTGATCTCACAGTTTTACTTTTCACTTAGCGTCCTTCCAAATTTGGCTCTTGTCTGCTCCCTCCCCATTCTCTTGTTGAGAACTTTGCACACTTACCACGTGGAGTGATTGCATTTCATACATCTTTTCCATTGTTAATCATTCCAAATCCGGATTCCATGATTTCATCCCTCTCTCAGGGCCGAGCTCCTTTCCCCGTTTAACATTTATTTCAGTTGTCTTGCACAGGTCTTATTTAGATTTCTTCTGGACCGTCCCACTTTACATAGATTTTAGCTGAATGCAGATGATGGTGATTTGATCATCAACCTGGCGGGAGAGGGAGCTCACCACATCTGGAAGGATGAACTGCTGATGGAGAGCACCTTGGGGCCAAACGGAATGGGGTCCAAATACTAGCATTTCTCTTCTCTGGCCGTGTGGCCTTGAGCAATGATCTCAGCAATGTGATCCTCAGTTTCTTCCTCTAGAAAATGAGGGTATAGATAGGGCTGATTGGGGTCCTGGGGCTGTTGGGCCGGGGCACCTGGTAGGCCTTCAGCAGTATTAGGTCATGTCTCTCCATCAGGCCACATCCCCCACCCATGCCTCCGTCTTTGCTTTTTACAGTGATGACCTTTGGCCTGGTTTCCAGCATGCACCTTCTCAGAATCCATGGGCCTCCCTATAAGCATCTTTCTGTAATCCACGAACTATGGTTTTTGGGGTTAGACTGACTTGGGTTCCAATCCTAATTCTACTGCTTACCACCCTGAGACTGACTCTCCTCATGTGCTGGTGGGAGATATTAAGAGCCCCAGCCTCCCAAGTTATCCCAAATATCAACTGAAATAATGTTCTGGAGGGCTTTCCTGGTGGCTCAGGTGGTAAAGAATCCGCTTGCAATATAGGATACCTGGGTTTGATCACTGGGTCTGGAAGATCCCCTGGAGAAGGGAATAGCAACCCACTCCAGTATTTTTGCCTGGGAAATCCCATGGACAGACGAGCCTGGTGGGCTACAGTCCATGGGGTCACAAAGAGTTGGACACAACTGAGCGACTCACACATACACACACACAATGTTCTGGAAACACTCAAGATAGTGCCTGGTGTATTATAAGAGGTCAACCAATAGTAATCGCCCTTACACATTCTTGCAGCTGTGGATGCAAAACTCCTTGCAAGCAAGGGCTGCATTTTTTCCTCTTTGTCTGCCCTTGGCATGGTGGGGCACTGGCATCCAGTGGGCCCTCAGCTGGTTTTGGTTCCTTTCATCTCCTATAACAAAAATAGAGTGGCTTGGCTGCCAAGTTGGCTAGAACACTGGCATCCCCATAAAAACCCTACCTGTTTACACAAATGCCACTCTCTAAGATCCTAAGAGGCAGGGCAGGATCGCAAATGCAAATGCCTTTCTTGAGCAATCCAGCTCCTGGCCGCTGTTCCTAGGGCAAGGCTGAAGGAAGCCGTGACCACAGGAGGACTTCTCTGAAGGGAAAGGCCTTGCTTTTTAAGAGCTGCTTTTCTTATTTATGTGTTCTGTTCTCATTATTTCTCTGAGAAACCTTTTTAGAATTTCACTGGGAGTCGAAAAACACATTTTGCCAAATTCCGAGGTCTTGTAACCACAAGGCCTGGTCCCTGTGACCAAACTGAGACCAAGCCGTAACCTTCTGGCACTGGCCGCTGTTTACTGCTGGCGAAAGACCACTTTGGGTTTCACAGTAAAAAGGGTTAGAAAATTGTATGAAAGGGCTCAGAAGACTCACGGACATCAAATAGCTCTTACAAAACCAATGTTGTAATTAGTTAAGTATAAATGAATCAGAACCATATGGCTTAAAAGTTAAAGGAAAAAGGAGTTGGAGGAAAAAAAATGTCCTTTGGGATTTAATCAAACAAAAAATGCTGGAAAAATGGTTGATGTTCACCAAGCTCAGACCCCATCTGGGTGCCCCCCCTCGGTCCCCTCCAGCTTTTTCCTCCCTCCCTGGTTCTCCCCATGAGGCAGGGGTGACTTCTGGGCCCTGCTCCCTGGATGCTGGGCATCAGGGAGGTGGAGTAGGTGTGTCGCAGTGGAGCGGAGTTAAGCTGGAGAGAAGCTTGGAGCATCTGGGGAGCAGAGAGAAGGGGCGCTCAGGCTGGTCCTTGGCTTCCCTGTAGAGATGATACTGAGTCAGCCTTATGGGCAGAAGAGGGACCGGGGAGGTGAGTTGAAGAGGACATTTGGAGGAGGCCGAGCTCATGCACATGCGCAGGGTAGAGACCACGTGTTGGACAACCACGGAACTGCACGTGTTTTGTATGGGCTGGTTCTCCACTCACGTATGGCTAAATGCGCCCGGTCCTTCCCCTGTCACTTTCAATCACATCACCCTCTTGTGTTATTTTTTGTGCGTGTTCGATTGTTCGATACTTCTTTTTTTTTTCTCGCTGAGCTGTGCATCTTGTGCGATCTTAGCTCCCCAACCAGGGAGTGGACCTGGGCCCTCGGCAGTGAAATCAGAGTCCTAACCACTGGACCATCAGGGAATTGCATGTGTGGCACTTTGCACAGTCTGCAACGCTCCTACTTCTTTCTCTTGCTGGCATCTACACTGCACTAGAAGGTGAGCTTCCTAAGAGAAGGGATCTCATTTTCTTGTCTCCCCCAGCTGCATCCCTAGCAGCTGACAGAGTATCAGATTTGGAGTGACTGCCCAGTGAGTATCTGGGGAATGAACGGATGGGAAATCAGTGAATAAGTAGATGCAGGTAGACGTCGTGAGGGACGGGGAAGGCAGAAAGGCTGGAGAAGCAGGCAGGAGTCAGGTCCTGAAAGACTCTGCAAATTGTGCAAAGAGGTTTCTGAAGGTATTGGAAAGTCATAAAGGATTTCCAGCAAGGATGTGACAAAGTCAGCACTGCATTATGTTGGAAGCAAAGAACAAGGGTGGGAAGCCTGGAAACCAGGAGAAAGTGAGTGGCAGAGCACACCCTGCGTTTGCCGTGCCTTCCCCAGCCATCCCTTACAGGCATGTAATGGAGCGCTCCATATAGAATAGGTACTTAATAAATGCTGCCGAGTTCATCAATGATAAATGCCTTGGCTCCCAGTGGCGACATACAAACCATTATTTTCTCATTTAGAAAATGGATCTTGTGGCTAACTGTGGAAAATCATCTTCCAGAAAAAAGAAAAAGAGAGATGTGTATGTCTGCTCTGTCTCGAATGTTTTCACTGAACCAGATTCTCTTTCCGTAGGGTGGCTGCCCTGGGCAACTCTCAGGTTACACGAAGCTGGGCCGGGGTTTCTCTGACATTTCAACAGAGTCATGGGTGGGTGGGATGGGAAGCTCTGGGCTGCAAAATAGGTAAGTTGCTCAATGTCCCTGGAAAACCTCTGAGGACAGAACTGAGTGTTGCTTTAGGTGTGAAGGCATCTTTATGTTAGGAAAGAAATGCACACCCCAGGCTCCTGGAGGCATTAATATCAGCATGTTATTGTTGGAGGCTCCACAGGAGGCTGGACTTGGCAGCCTTAGTGGGTGGCTGTGCCCTGTCCCCAGCCCACATCGGCATCACACCCGTATCACATAGGCACTGTGTGTGCCCCGCTGCTTCTCTGCTCTGGGGCCGGGAAGCCTGTGCAGAAGGCACTGCCATCACCACGCTGGCTCTTACTGGGTTTGCCACGTGTGCCTGCTCTCATTCTGGGTGGACTGTCTTTTGGACTCTCATGGCTATTTCCTGCTCAGAACAGACACTCAGGTGAAGTTGCTTGCTCAAGGTCACAGACAAGATCAAGGGAGGCTTGGGTACTACCCCTCTCAGCTTCCTCGGGTCACTGTGACCCCTGCAGAGGGAGTTGGTAGGAAACCCAAGCCTACAGCCCCCTCCATGCCACATGACTTCTGCTCCTGGTCACCTGGAGAAGCTTCCGCCTTCTCTCCTGGGTTTAAGTAGTAGCACCTGCAGCAAGCATTTGTGGGTTTGGGGCTCTTCAGCAGCCAGCCTGCCCTCTAATAGCCCCTCATTTCCCCAGAGAGGCTCGCCCTCCTGCCCTCGTGTGTAGTTGTGGTTGGGGGGTGCGGGTGCCCCCACCGCCTCCACGGAGGCAGAAGTACCGGTTTTCCCTCCGTCTGCTCCAGCTCGTGTGTAGTCGTGGGTGGGGGGGTGCGGGTGCCCCCACCGCCTCCATGGAGGAAGGAGTGCCGGTTTTCGCTCCGTCTGCTCCAGCTGCAGCCAGGGGCTGGGCATGGAGCCCAGGCCGGGGCACCCAGGTGTCCGCTCCAGGCCCCGGCAGCTTGAGTGAGTGGTGCGCAGCGGGGAGGAGGGGCCGGAGGCATTCAGGCCGGGGCCGCGGTGCGTGCCGGCCGTCTCTTCCCATGACCTTACCAAGGCCCTGTTGCTTAAGCCTCCAGCAATCTCCTGGTTTCTGGCCGTGTTCCAGACTTCATCACTGCTCTCTGCCAATTCTCTGAGCCCCTGATAGCCTTCCAATAAATTCCATTTGATTACCACACAGCTTGTAATCAAGAACCCTGACTAATACATAACTGTTTAGTAAACCCTAAGCACGGGCCAGACGGTTTACATGTGACGTCTTGTCAGATTCCTGAACGCGGCAGTGAGGGGCACCTGCTGTCCAGGGGAGGATGGGGCGGTTCAGGGAGCGGCAGTGACGTGCCCACAGTCGCGTGGCTGGGGAGAGGCAGCCCTTGAATTCAAACTCAGGTTTTCCTGATTCTGGACTCCACAATTTATTAACTTTCCTTTTCATCAGCCCCGATTTCCAGTGTCTCAGAGAGGTGGTACTGGCTGGCCCTGGACTTCCAACATATAACCTATATTGAGGGCCTGAGACTCGTGGCAAAAATACTTTCAAAATCTAATTTGCTCACACCCATGAACACCTGCCAGGAAGAAATTTGAGGCGTTTGGTCTAAACATGGAAAAGCTGAGTTCACTTACCCCAGAGGGGGCACCTGCAGAGAGAGGGAAAAAGGGTTTTAACCCTTACCTTGAGTCAGAAAAGGATACCACCACACTCTCCTTTCATTCCTCCACCATCAGAAAGTTCTGAGGTGGGAATTCTGCAGCCAAGATTCATTCATTTTAGGATGTGCGGGAGGAAGAAATCCATGGAAGCTGTAGTTTTGTAAATATCTGTACCATTTCTATTGTGAGTTTGCTGGGATATTTAAAAGAAGTTTGAGCTGTGTTTAAGGAATCCATGTAGTTTCATGCAGCTTCCTAGGGGGAAAGTTTGGGGTTTTTCAGATCCAAGAAGTTTGGGATTGGAGAGACCTGATGTGTTGAGTCCCCCCTCCCACCCACCCTAGTGCCAGCAGTGCCTTGTCAAGACTGTACTTTCTTAATGATGAGAAGAGCCATGTGGGTGAATCTGTTTTTGAGAATTAAGGGAAAAGAAGCTACATCATGTGGTCTTCTGCTAATGGAAGTGGAGAAATCCAGACTCAAACAGAACATGTGCGTCCAGCAACTGGATGCAGAATTCGTACTTCGTTGCTGAACTGACCAACCACTCTGCTATCACAGATTTGGAAGGTTCTACACTATTTCTTGAGCATGGTCATACTTTAGGACAGAATCTCAGATTTCTCAAGAATCATGACTTTTGGTTCAGGCTTATGGGGCTGCCTTAACTGTAGACATCTGGAGATGAAGGGGTCTGGAGAGCAGATGGCCAAACTATCCATGTGGCTTGGTTTTAAGAAGATGAACTAGGGCAGAATGAAAATGGTGCCCATCTGGAAGCCCCAGTGATTTTGAATCATGGGAATGAGTATAAATCCTACAATTATATCCTGATATTTCTGGTCATTAGCCAAGCTCTGGGCAAATTTTGGTCCCACGTGTATATGTGAAAGTATTTTAGTTTTCAGTGGGATTGTGATCATTGAGACTTATCTACTCTGCAGTGGAAAACGCTGGCTATACGGAAGAGAAATCCATTTTAAATAGCTCAGATGAAAGGGTGATTAATAAAAGGGATTCTCATGGAAAGAAAGTGCAGAGTGCAGCCCGGCCTTTGGGAACTGGAAAATGGTCTGGCGACTCCTCTTCCCGCTTCTCCCTTTGTGGTGCCGCCTGGCATCTGTTTCTCTCTGAGAGGCAGCAGACCAGGCTTCCTGCCTCCTTGTGGTTTCTGTCTCTCCACAATGTTGGCTTGCACCAAGATTCTGGCACTACTTCCGATCCCATCTCCATGACTCTACAAATTTAGCACCGTCCTTCATGGTTGCCATCTCTGGGAGTCTCTGCTGTTCTTTGGGAGAGTGTATCAGTTATCTATTACCGTAGTAATGCTGCATAACAATCATTGACACCTCAGTGGTGAACAACAATAAACATTTGCTGTTGTGTAGTAGTCAGTGGGGTGCTGGGTGGTTTGGCTGGTCTGAGATGAGCTGAGCTGAGCTTGGTAGGACTCACGTGTGCCTCTGTGGTTGGCTTTGGGTAGCTGGGTGGCTTTGTGAGTCTTGAATGGGCTTTCCACATGGTTAGATCTCCCCAGGCACAGACGGGCTGGCTGGGCTCTGTTCTGTGTGCCTCATTTTCCAGCAGGCCAGCTCAGTCCTTCTCACGGAGAAGCAAGGAAACAAGCAAGAAGGAGCTGGAAGCACCCGCAGCCTTAGAGCCCTAGTCTGAGAGCTGTATGCCATGGCTGCTGCTGCATTCTCTTGTCCAAAGCAAGTCAAGAACCTAGCCTAGAGTCAAGGAAAGGTGAAATAGGCTCTACCTTTTTCTTTTCTCTTTAATCTTCACTTTTTAAAAAAATTTGTTTTACTGAAATATACTTGATTTACAATGTTATGTTGATTTCTAGCGTACAGAGAAGTGACCCAGTTATACCTCACATGTACATTCTTTTTCCCATTCTTTTCCATCATGGTTTTTGGAGGATGTTGGTGGTAGTTGCCTGTGCGGCACCGCAGAGCCTTGCTGTTTGTCCAGTCTATGTGTGATGGTTTGCATCTGCTGAGTCCAAACTCCCACTCCTCCCCGCTTGGTAGTCACAAGTCTGTTCTCTTGTCTGTGAGTCTGTTTGTTTCATAGATAAATTCACGGGGGTCATATTTTAGACGCTACGCGTAAGTGAGATCATCTAGTATTTGTTTTTCTGACTTTCTTCACTTAGTATGAAACTCTCTAGCTTCACCCATGTTGCTGCAAATGGATTCCATTGTGTATGTACATACCACGTCTTTATCCATCCATCTGTGGATGCAACCTGCAGGCCCCGAAGAGCAGAGCGGAACACCGAGGCACAGAATAGAGTACAGTGTCTGAGATGCTGAATCAAGACGTGTGTGAACCCAGTCTGATCCTGGACTATTTATTCACATACACTCCCTATTATTTCAGCCCACTCTAGTTTGAGTTTTCTGTTACTGTTTACTTAAAAGGTCTTGATGGGCGTCTTGACAAATGTAGCAGAGAGAGTGATGGTCATGTAAACTACATATAGGCGCATCAACACTGGAGGCATATGTATACCTATTTCTTCAAAAACTTTTCTGATTTTTTTTTCTTTGCAGGTTCCTGTTGTAGATTTTGTCTATCCTAGACTTTCACAGAAATGGAATTTTACAATATGTATTTTTTTGTGTCTGGGTTCTTTTGTTTCTTCTCTTTGCTAAGCATACTCCACTTTGTGAATATAGCACAATTTGTTTATTCCTTGTCCTCTTGATGGACATTTGGGTTATTTCCAGTTTAGAGCTATCAGGAATAAAGCTGCTTTGAGGACTCATGTAAATGTGTTTTTGTGGACATATATTTTCATTCCTTTTGTATAAATACCTAAAAGTAAAATTGCTGGGGTAAAATTATAAAGGGGTAAAAATTAGAAGTAAAATTATAAGGTAAGTGATGGAAGAGTTAAGGAAGGAAGTGTTGTCGCTCAGTCATGTCCGACTCTATGTGACCCCATGGACTGTTGCCTGCCAGGCCCCTCTGTCCACGGGATTCTCCAGGCAGGAATACTGGAGTGGATAGCCATTCCCTTCTTCAGGGGTCTTTCCGACCCAGGGATCAAACCTGGGTCTCTTGCATTGCAGGCAGATTCTTTACCATCTGAACCACCAGGGATTTTAAGGTAGGTGTATATTGAATTTTTTGGGGGGTAAACAACTTTATGGATTACAATTCACTAATAATTAGCTTATAAGAAATAGATGGTTTTCTGAAGTGATTGTACTATTTCATACTTCCAATAATGATGTATGAGAACTTTTCTCTCTTTACATCTTACCCAACGTTTGAAATTGCTGGTGTTTAGCTATCCTAGATGGTGGCTATGTGGAAGTATCTCATTGTAGTTTTAATTTTCATTTCTCTGATGACAAATGATGTTGAGGACTTTTCTGTATTCTCAAGGGTCATTAGCATGTTCTTTGTGCAGTGTTTCTTCAAGGCTTTTGACAATTAAGTAATTTAGATATTTCTGTTTTGGGGTGGTGGGAGTGTGTTAAATATTCTGGGTACAAATCCTTTGTCAGATGCATGTTTTGCAAATGTTTTCTCCGAGTCTGTCACTTGCTTATTCACGTTCTGTGATGATGTCTTCTGATAAGCAGAAGTGTTAATTTTGATGGACTCTAATTTGTCAACTTTTTCTTTTATTGTTTTTGCTTTCTGAGCTCTAAGTAATTTTTGCTTTCCCCAGGTTCAGGAAGATATTCTACTCTTTTCATCTACAGACTTTATAGATTTAACTTTTATGTGTAGGTATGTAATTCATCTTAAATTAATTTTTACATATGGTGGAAGGTAGGTGTTGTGGATTTTGTTTGTTTGTTTTTATTTTTTTAAACTTGGACATCTAGTTGTTTCAGCATCATTTATCAAAAATAATTTCTATTTCCCAATTGCTTTGTTGTTTTTTCTTTGAAGAAAGAAAACCTATTGATTGTATATATGTAGTTCTGTTCTGAACTTTGGTTCTCTTCCATTGAATCATCTTTTTGCCATTCCTATTCCCTAATGATTATTGTAGATATTACTACATATAGTAAGTCTTGAAGTCAGGTAGTGTAAGTCCTTCAGTTTTGTTCTTTTCTTTCAGTATTTGGTTTTTTCATGCCCTCTGAAGTTTCACATGAATTTTTAGAACCACCCTGTTGATTTCTGTAAAATATTCTGCTGGAGCAATGAGCACATTCTGCTGGAGCGATGAGCAATGAGCACAATGTGTCCAGATCTTGATTTCCTAAAAGGAACCAGGGATCCTCAGAGAAATGGCTGATTTCATGGTTGAGGTAGAGTGAATACAAGATAAGCCTGAAATATTCCGTTATGCTGGAAAGGAAAATGATGGGACAAGTCACAAAGCACTGGAGCCAGTTTGAAGGGGCTCTTGCCGGTCAAATAAGGGACAGTCTGAGTAGCAAGATAATTAAGGGCAACAGTTAACCATAAGACATGGAGAAACAGTGATTCATGATGTCATACTGATAATCAATAAATAGATAAGAAAGGAGAACTCTGACTTGCAGCAGAATGCTGTTGACTGATTAATGTGAAGAACGCTAGAGTTAAAAAATCATTCTGCAACCATCATGGCAAAGATGATTCAGGCAAGGATACTTACTCAACAGATGCTAAGTTTAGGAGAGGACTTTGATGAGGAGTGGTACATTTGCATGATGTCTCTCCACAGATAAGTATTAATTGACAGTGAAAAATAGTAACTATACAATAGAGAAATTGGGGAATACCTTCTTCCCATGGTCAACATTAACGTCGACTTTGAGGGGTAGATGGACACTGTTTACCTTCAGATGCAATGACTTGAGAAGGACACAGCATCACACCTGGGATACAAAAGTTGAATCTAACTATAAGGAGATTGCAGAGGGAAAGTCTATTTTAGAAAAGAAGGAACTGAATTCCTTAAAAATATCAAGGTTGTATAAGGCAGAAGGTTTTATTCCAAATTAAAGGAGACTGAATCAGTGCAGTGAGCAGTACTCAGTCATGTCTGACTCTTTGTGACCCCATGGACTGTAGCTTGCCAGGCTTCTCTGTGCATGGAATTCTCCAGGCAAGAATGGGTTGCCATTTCCTCCTCCGGGGGATATTCCCTCCAGGGATCGAACCAGAGTCTCCTACATCGGCAGGTGGGTTCTTTACCACTGTGCCACCTGGGAAGCCCAAAGGAAACTGAAAAGATATGACAATTAAATTCAATATCTGATCCCAGATTAGATTCTAAAATAAAGAGAAAAAATTCTACATAGCACATTATTGAGTCAAAATTGACAAAATTAGAATTGGATAAAATTTTTTATCAATGTTAAATTAGGTAAAAATTGGATTAGATAAAACTATCATATCAATTTAAAATGTACTGAAATTGGTAACTAAACAATGGTTGTTTAAGGAAATATCTTGGGAGTGGGAATGAGAGGAAACACACTTTATGATAAAGCAAGTGGTAAAGCAAATGAGGCTAGTAAGGGTAAAGGGCACATGAATGTTCTATATATTGTTTCCAGTTTTGCAACTTTTTTGTAAGTTTAAAATTATTTCCACACAGAACGTGAAAAACTTACAGTGAAATTTTTGTGCCTTGTTATGGTTGGAGGTAATCTCTTGACAATAAATGAATTAATGCAGCCTGAAAAAAATCAGATGAGACTGTGACTGGAATTATAATGAATCTATAGATCTATTGAGGATGAACTGACCTCTTTTAATAATACTGAATCTTTCATTCCATAATCATAGTATGAAGTGAAGTGAAGTGAAGTCGCTCAGTCGTGTCCAACTCTTTGTGACCCCATGGACTGTAGTCTACCATGTTCCTCAGTCCATGGGATTTTCCAGGCAAGAGTACTGGAGTGGGGTGCCATTTCCTTCTCCAGAGGATCTTCCCAACCCAAGGATCGAACCTGGGTCTCCCGCATTGTAGGCAGACGCTTTACCATCTGAGCCACCAGGGAAGTCTAATCATAGTGTATCACTCCATTATTTGGTTACTATTTCTCTTAGCAACATTTTGTAGGTTTCAGTGTAAAGATTGTATACATCTTTTATTAAATTTATTACTAAATTATTTTTGATATTATTGTGTGAGGATTCTCTAAATTTCATTTTCAAATATTTTTCTCCAGTATTGTTGTTATTCAGTCACTAAGTCGTGTCCAACTCTATGCAACCCCATGAACTGCAGCACACCAGACTTCCCTGTCATTCCCTATCTCCCAGAGTTTGTTCATACTCATATCTATTGAGTGGATGATGCTGTCTAACCATCTCATCATCTGCTGCCACCTTCTCCTTTTGCCTTCAATCTTTTCCAGCATCAGGGTCTTTTCCAATGAGTCAGCTCTTCACATCAGGTGGCCAAACTGTTAGAGCTTCAGCTTCAGCATTAATTCTTTCAGTTAACATTCAGAGTTGATTTCCTTTAGGATTCACTGGTTTGATCTCCTTGCTGTCTAAGGGACTCTCAAGAGTCCTCTCCAGCACCACATTTTGAAAGCATCATTTCTTCAGTGCTCAGCCTTCTTTATGGCCCAACTCTCACATCTGTACATGACTAGTGGAAAAACCATAGCTTTGACTACATGGACCTTTGTTGGCAAAGTAATATCTCTTCATTTTAATATATTCTCTAGGTTTATCACAGCTTTCCTTCCTATGTATAGAAATACAATTGATTTTTGGATACTAAATTGAAGTCACTCAGTCGTGTCCGACTCTTCATGACCCCATGTACTGCAGCCTACTAGACTCCTCCGCCCATGGGATTTTCCAGGCAAGAATACTGGAGTACGTTGCCATTGCCTTCTCTGCTGCTGCTGCTGCTAAGTCACTTCAGTTGTGCCCGACTCTGTGTAACCCCATGGACAGCAACCTACCAGGCTCCCCCGTCCCTGGGATTTTCCAGGCAAGAACACTGGAGTGGGTTGCCATTTCCTTCTCCAATGCATGAAAGTGAAAAGTGAAAGTGAAGTCGCTCAGTCATGTCTGACTCAGCCTTCTCTGGGGAAGATGCTAATGGATACTAATGAGAGAGTTAATTCTGAGGTAGGTTGATAAGGGGTCCGGGGTCCTCAGGGAGGAGAAAGGGGTCCAGGGCACTCCAGGAGGAGAAAGGGACAAACCTTTTTTTCTCCTACATTCCTTTGTCTTAGTCACATAAGACGTTTTTTTCTTAAACTCTGAGTTGTTATGACAACAGTCTTTAAGACTAACCTTATTTAAGTCCAGAACTAATGATTACACAACAACAGAACCCATCTTGCTCAAGGGTATGTTTTTTCTTAAGCTCTGTACTAATGATGCTGAAGCTGAAACTCCAGTACTTTGGCCACCTCGTGCAAAGAGTTGACTCATTGGAAAAGACTCTGATGCTGGGAGGGATTGAGGGCAGGAGGAGAAGGGGATGACAGAGGATGAGATGGCTGGATGGCATCACCGACTTGATAGACGTGAGTTTGAGTGAACTCCAGGAGATGGTGATGGACAGGGAGGCCTGGTGTGCTGCGATTCATGGGGTCGCAAAGAGTCGGACACGACTGAGCGACTGAACTGAACTGAACTAAATGATTCTATAACAACAGTGTATCTTGCTTGAGGACCTGTTTCTCCTTAACAGGAACCTTCTGACTAATCCTGTTATCTTAAGGTGAATGTTGTGGGAGTGGATCTGGTTAGACCTTTCTATTGTTAATAACCAATTGAATAAGTACATAGAGCCCCACCCAAACTAATGAGTGGGGTACTCTCTGCCCTCTTCTAATGTCTATGTCAGAAGCTTTCTCTGTCCCTTTTATACTTTAATAAAAGTCTGCTACACAAAAGCTCTGAGTGATCAAGCCTCATCTCTGGCTCTGGATCAAAATTCTCTCCTTAGGAGGCCACGGATCTGACACTGTTCACCGTAAGCTTCACTGACTATATATCATATGACCTTTCTAACTTCACTTATAATTCTCATAGTTATTCTATGTATTCTTAGGATTTTCCACATAAATAATTATGTCATCTTTGAGTACAGATTATTTTGTTTCTTTCATGTCTCTGTATCTTCCATTACTTTTTTTTCTTGCCTATTGACCAGGTGAAGACTTACAATAATAAGTTGGATATGAATGCTGAAGGCAAAGACACCCTTGCCTTGTCTCTAGTGACTCAGAATTGATGTACAACTTGAGCGTTGCGAGTTGAATTTTATTGGGGCAAAATGAAGACTATAGTCTGGGAGGCAGCATCTCAGATAGCTGTGAGAGACTGCTCCAAAGCGGCAGTGGGGAAAGGTCAATATATAAGGTTTTGGTGAAGGGGGAGTTCAATATCATGAAGCACTCAGTTTACAAAAGGTTTTTCATTAGTCAAGTGAAGAGGAACTAAAAAGCCTCTTGATGAAAGTGAAAGAGGAGAGTGAAAAAGTTGGCTTAGCTCAACATTCAGAAAACGAAGAGCATGGCATCTGGTCCCATCACTTCGTGGCAAATAGATGGGGAAACAGTGGAAACAGTGTCAGACTTTATTTGTCTGGGCTCCAAAATCACTGCAGATGGTGACTGCAGCCATGAAATTAAAAGACGCTTACTCCTTGGAAGGAAGGTTACGACCAACCTAGATAGCATATTGAAAGGCAGAGACATTACTTTGCCAACAAAGGTCCGTCTAGTCAAAGCTATTGTTTTTCCAGTGGTCATGTATGGATTCGAGAGTTGGACTGTGAAGAAAGCTAAGCGCTGAAGAATTGATGCTATTGAACTATGGTGTTGGAGAAGACTCTTGAGAGTCCCTTGGACTGCAAGGAGATCCAACCAGTCCATCCTAAAGGAGATCAGTCCTGGGTGTTCATTGGAAGGACTGATGCTGAGGCTGAAACTCCAATACTTTGGCTACCTCATTCGAAGAGTTGACTCATTGGAAAAGACTCTGATGCTGGGAGGGATTGGGGGCAGGAGGAAAAGGAGATGACAGAGAATGAGATGGGGTACTTGATGGACATGAGTTTGAGTGAACTCCAGGAGTTGGTGATGAACAGGGAGGCCTCAGTTCAGTTCAGTTCAGTCGCTCAGTCATGTCCGACTCTTTGCGACCCCATGAATCGCATCACGCCAGGCCTCCCTGTCCATCACAAACTCCGGGAGTTCACTCAGACTCATGTCCATCGAGTCAGTGGCCTGGCATGCTGCAATTCATGGGGTCGCAAAGAGTCAGACACGACTAAGCGACTGAACTGATCTGACTTTGTTAGTCATGAAGGTCTGATGTCACCATGAAGGGATTTAGTGCTTCTCTAGATTTGAGGAGATGCAAGGATTGAGACATGAGTCTGAGTGAACTCTGGGAGTTGGTGATGGACAAGGAGGCCTGGCGTGCTGTGATTTATGGGGTCACAAAGAGTCGGACACGACTGAATGACTGAACTGAACTGAACTGAATTGAAGGATTGAGATCATAAAATCTGTTCCTAAAAGCATCCAACTATCTAAAGATCTGTCTCACCAGATTCCCTGGAGCACAGAGTGTCTCACTCCATCCTGAACTCCCTTAAGTGTTGTTGAAGGTCAGCAGCTATAGCAGCATGGAGTTCAATCTCCATAGAGGCAGATGGCAAAAGCCTTTGTTATTTCAGTTCAGTCACTCAACCATCTCCCGGAGTTCACTCAAACTCATGTCCATCGAGTTGGTGATGCCATCCAGCCATCTCATTCTCTGTCGTCCCCTTCTCCTCCTGCCCCCAATCGCTCCCAGCATCAGAGTCTTTTCCAATGAGTCAACCCTTCACATGAGGTGGCCAAAGTATTGGAGTTTCAGCTTTAGCATCATTCCTTCCAAGGAACACCCAGGGCTGATCTCCATTAGAATGGACTGGTTGGATCTCCTTGCAGTCCAAGGGACTCTCAAGAGTCTTCTCCAACACCACAGTTCAAAAGCATCAATTCTTCGGCACTCAGCTTTCTTCACAGTTCAACTCTCGAATCCATACATGACCATTGGAAAAACCATAGCCTTGACTAGATGGACTTTTGTTGGCAAAGTAATGTCTCTGCTTTTCAATATGCTATCTAGGTTGGTCACAACTTTTCTTCCAAGGAGTAAGCATCTTTTAATTTCATGGCTGCAGTCACCATCTGCAGTGATTTTGGAGCCCAGACAAATAAAGTCTGACACTGTTTCCACTGTTTCCCCATCTATTTGCCACGAAGTGATGGGACCAGATGCCATGATCTTCGTTTTCTGCATGTTGAGCTTTAAGCCAACTTTTTCACTCTCCTCTTTCACTTTCATCAAGAGGCTTTTGAGTTCCTCTTCACTTTCTGCCATAAGGGTGGTTTCATCTGCATATCTGAGGTTATTGATACTTCTCCCGGCAATCTTGATTTCAGCTTGTGCTTCTTCCAGCCCAGTGTTTCTCATGATGTACTCTGCATAGAAGTTAAATAAGCAGGGTGACAATACACAGCCTTGACGTACTCCTTTTCCTATTTGGAACCAGTCTGTTGTTCCATGTCCATGTCCTTTGTTGTTTAATCATTGGCAATGTTCTTAGTAAGTACCTATTTGTAGTTGACATCTATAATTTTAAGTGCTAAGTGTTTAATATTTTGCCATTAAGTTTGATGTTACCTATATATTTTTTAATAGATGACCTTCATCAGATTGAGAAAATTCTTTTCTATTCTTCATTTGCCAAGAATTTTTACAAAAATTGGTGTTAAAATTTTTTTTAATGTAAGACTTTGGTTTTATTCTGCAGTTTTACAACTGCATCAAATAAGGTGTTAAATTTTGCAAATGTTTTTTCTTCATCAACTATATAACTTTGTACTTTTTAATGTAATGCTTAGTTACTTTATTGTCTTTGGAATGTTAAACCAACCTTGCATTCTTGGGATAGATTCCAGTTAGTCATTATTAATAGTCTGTTTATGTATTGCTTAATTCAATTTGCTGGTATTTTTGTGTTTATGTTTATGAGACCTAGTGCTCTGTAAAATTCTTTTCTTTTAATATATTTGTCAGATTTTGGTGTCAGGGTTATGCAGACTTTAAAAATCAAGCATTTGTATAAGATCAATATTACTTTTCCTTAAATAATTATTAACATTCATTGGTGAAGCTATCTGTGCGTCAGGCTTTCCTTTAGGGAAACTTTTTTTTAAAAAAGATTCTAGTCTATTAACATTTAATCTTATTACCGATATGTTTGAATAATTTTTTTCTGTATTATTTGCATCTGTTTTCATTCTTCTGCTTTTCCTCTCCTGCATTACTTGCATTGGTCAAATACTTTTTTTAGTATCTCATTTTATTTCCTATGTTGGATTTTTAGCTACATCTCTTTGTATTTTGTAGCAGTTGTTCCAGAAATCACAATGTGCATTCTTAACTTATCAGAGACAATTTAGAGTACATAATATTGTTCAACTTTGCATACAATGTATTTCAGTTCAATTTTCCACTTTATTTCAAGATTATAGTTTAATTTACCCCATCTTTCATGTCATTATTATATATGTTGCCTATGCTGCTGCTGCTGCTAAGTCGCTTCAGTATAAATCCTACAATGTATTATTTTTTCCTTAAACTGACATTTTTTAATTAGGAGAAGAAAAATATAATCTTTTATCCTTACATGTTTATTATCTGTGATGCCCTTCAAGCCCCCTAGTAGTCCTGGATTTCCATCTGATGCCATTTCTTTTCAACTTGAAAGAATTTTTATTTAGCATTTTTGTATTTCAAACTGTATGGTAAGAAAGTCTCTACAGTTTTATTGATACTCTCCCTCCAAATTTTAATTTTTCCTTCTTTTAAAAAAATGTATCTATGTATTTATTGCTGCACTGGGCCTTCATTGCTGACTGCAAACTTTCTCTAGAGGCAGTAAGTAGGGGCTGCTGTCTAGTTGCAGAGCATGGGCTTCTCATCTTAGGGGCTTTTCTTGGTGAAAAGCCAAGAAAAGCTACATGCCCTAGAATGTGCTCTAGGGCATGTAGGTTCAGTAGCTGTGGCTTGCAGGCACCAGAGCACAGACTCAGTAGCTGTGGCCATTGGTGTAGTTGCTCCTCAGCATGGGGAATCTTGGGGAACCAGGGATCAAGCATGTGTCCCCTGCATTGGCAGGTGGATTCTTAATGACTGCACTGCCAGGGAGGTCCTTCTCGCCTTCATTTTTGAAGAATGCTTTTACTTAACATGGAATCCTACGTTAATAATTTGTTCTTTCAACACTTTAAAGTTGCCTTTTAATTGTCTTCTGAATGTTATTGTTTTTGATGAGAAGTTAGTCACCATTTGTATATTTGTTCCTTTGTGTGTATTGTGTTATTTCTTTTTGTATAATTTCAGTTTCTTAACTGAAATTCCTTGGCTGTTCTATAATAATACAATGTTTTCCTTAAAATCCTTGAACATATTTATAAAACCTGCTTAGGAGTGCTCTTCTGCTAATTTGGTTATTTAGATAGTCTCAGAGTTAGTTTCTATTGACTGTTATTTTTTCTTGACTATGAATCACACTATTTCTGTTTCTTTGCATGTCTAAAATTTTTTATTGTACATTGAAGATTTTGAACAATATATTTAGAGCCTCTGCATTCGGCTATCATTCTTTGAAGAGTATTGATTCTTATTCCAGCAAGCAGATGATTTGGGTCAGTTAAAAATAAAAATTCAGTCTCCTCTGCTATAAACAACAACTGAAACTGCTCAGTTTCTTCAACTTCCTGGCTGTTGCTTTTTGCTTGGCAAATCTTGGCACTTCCCTGACACCTCCCTGGTGGCTCAGATGGTAAAGAAGCTGTCTGCAGTGCAGGAGACCTGGGTTCAATCCCTGGCTCAGGAAGATCCCCTGGAGAAGGGAATGGCTACCTACTCCAGTATTCTAGCCTGGAGAATTCCATGAACAGAGCAACCTGGCGGGCTATAGTCCATGGGGGCACAAAGAGTTGGATATGGCTGAGTGACTAACAGTTCCCTCAGAAGCACCCGCCTCCCCACCCCCCTGCACCCCCCACCCGCCTCCGCCGCCCCGCACCACACACAGTTCAGGAATCAATAAGAATTTGAGGTAGTTTTCATGCAGAGTTTTGAAGTTTCATGTTTTGTGGCTCCCTCCTTTCCAGTATTTCTTTCTTGCTCCCTACGCTGTTGCAGCCTCAAATTCCATCCTCTAACTCTTCAATTCAGTATAACTGAAGCTTTTTGCTTAAGTTCCAGCCACTCTGGGCTAAGTAAATTGAGATATATTCTTGGGAGAAGAACCTAATCAACTTCCCCCTTATTTCTGTCTGCTTTTGATGACTCTCCATTGCCTTCAAGTAGTTGTTTTGTCCAGGGTGTATTGTTATTTACAGAAGGGTTATTACAACACGAGGCACTCTACCATTATTGGAAGAGGAAAGGAAAAATGGTTGTATGATGATGTATAACAAGGAAACACTCCTAGGATGAACGTGGGAGTGATGAATGTGGTTGGGGAAGCCGGAGACATGGTCTGCAGAATGGCTGGCTAGGATTCAAATTCCGTACCACTTGCTGGCTGTGTGACTTTGGATAAGCAACTTCATCTTTCTGAGCCCAACTTTTTCTGCAGCAATCTCTCCTAAAGTTGCTAAAAGAGCCACTGCATGTAACCCCTTGGCCCATAGTGAGCATTTAAATGGTTCCTATTCTGCCTTAATGAGGGGAAAAATGTATGTTTGGAGTTAGCAACAAGACAGGATGATTCCTCCTGTTTGTTTTGGAAAACAAATCTTAAACTTACAGCCATGACAGAGTCTGACATCACCAGACATTCGATGCTCTAAGAATCACACTCTTAATTGAACACTTTCTGAGTTTGTGATGAATTGTACTCTTTTCAGATCCTTTCTCTGAGAATTTCATTTCTCTCTCCACCCATCCAGGGGTCAGGCTTACCATGTAACAAGAACAATAAATCTGAAGATGACCTCTTTTCTAGTGCAAGCTGGAGCAGAGCTCATCTGGATTATAGAGCTAGGCAGTTTGGAGTCACCTGGTGAGGTTTATGCGCAGCAGCTGGGGCCCAGCCTACCTAATTAGGACCAGAGAGTGGTCGCCAAGGGACGGGCGCATATTCTGGGTGCCCTCCTCCAGTGTCTGTTTCTAATAACAGCAGCAAGTAGCAGAGGCGGCAGGGTGAGCCTAGTGACATCATCCCCCCAGCTGTTTTACACATCTGTAACATGGCTCATTAGGACTCTCTTAACACCTCATCCTTCCCTGCTCCACGCAGCTCCAGTTACAGGAGAAAGGGTGATCTTGCCTTCAAGGGGCCCCGGAGATCAAGATTGGGGCTAACTTCAGGGTCAAAGATTAGCTTGGGCACTCTCCCAGTAATCAGAGTTTTCACAAGGACATCCCCATTAGCACAGGCTCCTTTTAAAGTTCTAATGGCTTCAATGTGAGGCTGGCATTTCTGCGTGATCACTGCTGTTCGAGGCCAACTTTGTGTTGGGGAGTAGAACATCTGCAGCAGCTGCTGAAATGTTTTTGCTTATTTTGAGCATTCTAAGTTTTTCCTAGCCATGAATAACAACAATCGAATAAATCATCCCCACAGTTTGTACAGAATGGTTGTTTTTCCAGGCAGAATTTTTAAAATGGCATATCGTGAGCTATGGATATGATGTGGAAAAAATTCCACCTTATTTATATGTGGCATTTAACTCCATATATCTAGATACTTGAAGTTGTATAAAGTCAGATAAAAGAGGAAAGCTTCCTAGATTTCATTGGAAAGCTGAAATTACTAAACTGAAAAATAAAAGCCGTATTACTATCAATTGTACTATGTACTGTAAAATAAAAGATAAGTGATGTTTTCTTAATAAAAAGAAAAGTTTTACCAATGGGCAGCCTCCTGGAATGAAGCCGAGTCCCTGGGTGACCTTGGCTTGAGTTGTTTGCTTTGGCCACATGTAGGCTCTTAGTTCCCTGAGCAGACCGGGGTCAAACCTGCGCCCACTGAACCGGAAGCTCAGAGTTCTAAACGCTGAGCTTAGAACACTGGACTGCCAGGGAAGTCCAACCTTGGTTCTAATTTACTGAGATGAGGGGTGGTGGGGAGGATAGGATGTTCATTTTATCTCTTTAAATTTTCTAGTCTTTAAATGGGGATGATAAAATGGGGAGAAGGAAATGGCAACCCACTCCAGTGTTCTTGCCTGGAGAATCCCAGGGATGGGGGAGCCTTGTGGGCTGCCGTCTATGGCGTCGCAGAGTCGGACACGACTGAAGCGACTTAGCACATAAGATACCTCATAGGTTTTTGGAGAGGATTACTAATAGTATGGAAAGTGCTCAGCATTGTAGCTTGATGTACCTTGTGATCAAGGTAAGTGCTTGAATACATTAACTATTATTATTGCTATCACTATTATCATTTCTTCTACAACTGAGGAAATGCAAAAGAGTGACGGATATATACATATTTCATCAATTCTCCAGTGCTGAATATTGCGTTTCAATTAATAGAAAATGATATCAGTTGCAAGGTGATTATTGTATTGTCTCTAAGAAAGAAAAAGGGCTGCCTGTTAACTGCACCCTGGCTTCTTGTTACTTCCATGCATTCTTTTCAGTTCAGAGTAGGTTGTGCTGTTGTAACAACTATAGAGTTCAAGTGGATTTCACAATCAAAGCTTATTTCCTCATGTCACATGTCAAATGCAGGAGATGGGAGGGCTCTGCTTACCTTGGCTAGCAGGGGACTGGCTGTCATAAGAAAGTAGCACAGACCAGGTGACTTCAACAACAGAAAACTATTTCCTCGCGAGTTCTGGAGTCTCCAGTTTCAAGATCGAGGCAGAGCGGGTGTCTTCTGAGGCCTCCCTCCTGGGTTTGTAGAAACCACCTTCTCCCTGGGTCTGTCTGTGCCTTAATCTCCTCTTTTTATAAATACATCAGTCATTTTGAATGAGGGCCCACTGAATGACCTCATTTAAATATAATAGCCTCTGTAAAGACTCTGTTTCCAAATGCAGTCCCATCCTGAGGTACTGGAGGTTAGTACTTCAATATATGAATTTATATACTGGGGACACTATTGAGTCCATGACACAAATCCCAGCTAGTGCAGGCTCCATCTCATCATGTGCTCCCACCATCCTTTGGCAGGTTCGGGGTAAATGGCACGCTGCTCTGCTCATCAAGGCTTCTACTTGGAGAGCCCACTGTTGGCCAAAGCGAGTTACATGGGCATGTCCTAGAGCAAAGAGAACCAGTGTATTTGCGGGGGGCGGGGGGGGGGTCACTTAGTAACTCTTGCAGTTCAATTTCAGAGATGCTAATGTAAAAAAAAAAAAACAACAAATATGTATCTTCGAACTAATAGGAGATATAAGAGATTGTTGTTACTGCGTGGGAAGAGTGACCATTAGTCAGGTCACCCTCCCGTGGCATTAATTTTCCCATCTAGAAAATGGATTAGAAACTTCTCTATCAATAATTTAATAATGATAAATTTGGTCATTGAAAAAAGAATGACATTCTGCCAGGAATTCGTAAACTCTTTGGCCTCTGATAGTAATCTGATTTCATAGATTGAGCCCCTTTTCTTCCAAGCAGGTCCCTGAACTTAGAAAGCATGTGTTATGAAGCTCTGCTGTATCTCTCTTCATAATCCATTTCCTCTACGTCTGTAGGTCTCAAGATACGTGGTCAGCTTATGGGATTGAGACTGAAGCCAGGCAGGTGTCACATTCCTCTTGCCATCATCGTTGGCCCAAGGATATACTCATGACAAAACCTGAGATGATGAGAAGAAAATGGTTTCTTTTTTCCTGAGGCTGATGGCAAAATTCTGTGCCTGAGGGAGCTCTCTCTCTTGTCCTGGGCACGAAGCAGATCAGATAAAAGGTTCAAAGTTGCAGGAACTGTTTTGCCACCACAAGAATCCTGAGAATGAAGCCAATAAAGTGTTGAGAGTTGTCAAGAAACCAAGCTTATTTAACCTTATTTGAACCCCTGGACCTAGCTGTGCCTGAAGCCAGGACTTTTCAATAACACGAATCAAAACTTCTCTTTTTTGGATAAAATACTTTTGAGTTCGGTATTCTATCACTTGCTACTGAAAAGGTCCTCATTGATATAAGGTGAAATAATGATTTTGAGCATTGATTTAATCAAGTAAAACCACAATACTGTGCCTGAGATCCAAAAGACACAGTTCAGAGTGACCTTCTTAGCGGTATATAAAAGTCCATTTCTATCAGCAATACCCATCAGAATTCCTGTCTTAGAATTGTATTCTTCGAATTGAGCTTTAGTTTCGTACAAATGTGAAATTCACTAATTTATTTATCACCAAAAAACCACTGCAGACATTATCTTATATGTTACTCAATGGTGCTTTATAAGTAAATTTCTTTTAGAAATCAGTGTTAATGAAACACAAGGGAAGGGCATGCCCTCCTCCCTTCCTGAAAATATGTGAATAACTAATCTTGTATTCTTCTGTGCTTTGGCTACCAGGAAGTATTTAAGCCTCAATCTCAGACTGTTCTATACCAGCTTATCATCAGGGCATTTTTCTTTTCCCTGGTTCTTATGTTCTGTGAATCAATATATTGTATATGTTTTTGTTTTCCACATTCCTTAGTGGAAGAAGCATGCCCCATCTACAACGAGAAGGGGAGGACAGGGCCAACCAGAACCTGGGCCACCCTGCCGCCACAGAACCTGTCCTCTGCCCACTCTAGTCACGGAGCTCCGGATATCACAGACTGCTTGACTGCCCTGCAGTGGCCACCAGGGGCTGGTCCCCGAAGTGAGATGCTTCTGCTACTCTGGCTGCTTCACCTGCGGTGGTCTCTCCACTGGCCGTCTTCATGGCATCACCAGGGCCCATCTGACAGTATGCAGGGCCGGCTGGCAGCGCCCTGGTCATGTTCCCGCAACAGAGGCTGGGAAAGTGAAGGAGGTGAACTCTGCATTTCACTGAGATTCCCATGGAAGGAGTTCCCCAAACACAGGAAAGAGATTCAGATTCTGGGCAGCTAAACATAGGAAGAAAAATGTCCACAACACAAAATCCTTCATGATGTTGTCCCAAGAGTCTGAGAAGATGCTTTCAAAGGGAGTCCGTGAGGTTCGATAAATAGTTTAGCAAACCAGGTGCTCAGAAGTTGTGCTGACTCTCCCCTGGATCTGAGCAAAGACAGGGGTTATCGAAATCAGCTGGGCTTGTTAAGCCTGCCTGTGGCCACCGAACGAAGTTCCAAACATATGTTCTAAGGCACCCTGGAGATAGGGGGGCTGT
The DNA here is from genome assembly GCF_032452875.1 of Bos javanicus. Classification (NCBI taxonomy): domain Eukaryota; kingdom Metazoa; phylum Chordata; class Mammalia; order Artiodactyla; family Bovidae; genus Bos; species Bos javanicus. Next base: position 3,438,944 of record NC_083887.1, on the reverse strand, counting down.
GCGTCTCTCAGAGGTAACCCCCAAATTGAACAAAGCAACAAACCAGGTTGACGAGATGACTTCAAAAGCCAGAGCCTCTCAATTACTGAGAAATCAGCTGGAGAACATTATAGTTAAGCATAACCGAAGGCAGACAACTCATTAAAAGGATTGCCCTCGGTAATGAAAACCATACTGGCAGAGAGACTTAGCAGGGCTCAGGAAAGGCCCTGCGCATCCCGGGCCCAGAGTGCAAGTGCAGACACTGCTCTGGCTTCCACCCATGAGAAACATTCTGCTTCTTTCCTGGCATCGTTTTCTCCAGACTCATTCATTACTATTTCTGCCTTTATTTGCCCAGGGTATAGCACTTTACAAGGTGCTTGAATGTTCAGAATCTGCTTCCTAATGTTAAAAGAAGATGATTATATATACTAAGTGGAGCTGTTTAAAGTAAGGTTGAAAACATTTGAGGGTGGGTGGGGCAGGTATCTCTGGTCCCTTTGAGAATCTGATGAAAACTGCTGATCTTCTTTCTAGGGAAAATTACACATGTGTGTGCACACAGCTCCTTCCACAATTTTGCATGTAATTTGATGAGCCCACTGACATTCATGCATGGAAATTTAGAGGATTACAGCGTGAAGAGCCTTGTAAGCCATGTTAAGGATCCAAAACTTGATCCAGAGGTCATTTAGGATACTACAGCAGGTAGGAACTGCTTTCGGCTTTCTCTGTTAGAGAGACACAGAATAACTGGTTTAAGCAAGATAGGTATTTTTCTCTACTGTGAAAGAATTCAGAAGTGGGCAGTTCACAGTTAACTGATATTCACAATACTGTCAACATCCTAGATTCTTCTTTATCTTTTAGCTCTGCTGTTCTTAGTACATACTTTCATCCTCAACATCTCTTCGTGGTCATCAGACGGCTGGCTAGCTGTTGCTCCAGTCATCACATTTGCATTCCAATCAGGGAGAAAGAGGAACTAGGACGCCTGGCTGGTGGGAAATTGCTTTGTGATGTGAAAAAAACACACACATGTCAGAATGGGTGATCAGAGTCAGAGGAAGTCGTCAGGGATACACCCCCAGAGTCTGTCCAAGGGGGAGAAGTCTTGTGGGCTGGGAAGGAAATCATGACTTCTAGCAGGTCCTGGTTGAGACCAAAAGATCCTGAGCACTGAGAAGATGACTGTGCTTTCTCAAAAACATCTCCCCTTTGAGGAAGTCCAACAGCATTCTGACTTTTCCTGTAACTGCTTAGACGTTTTGCCCAGAAGTCAAATTTGTGGATCTGTAACTTGCATACAATAAACACACATATTTTAAGTGCACAATTCAATGATGTCTGTCAGATGTGTACACACTTTGTAGAACCCCAGTCAAAACCCTCCCGTCATTACAGAATATTCCCTCATGCCCCACTCACTCAGCTTCTACATCCCCTACCCCAGGCAACCACTGATCTGATACCTGTTATTACAAATGAGTTGGCCTGTTTTAGAAGTCACGTAAGTGGAATCATTCAGAAAATATTCTTTTGTGTCTGGTTTCTTGAGTCAGCATCAAAGCTCTCAGATTCATCATGTTGCCTATCTGTAGTGTGTCTATTTCGGGGAGTACTTCTGTCGTATGAATATACCACAATTTGCTTATCCACTCATGTGTTGATGGATATTTGGGTTGTCTTCAGTTTGGGGCTGTTATGAAAAGATTCATAAACATTTGTGTACAAGCCTTTTTAGAACATACATTTGTGTTGTCTTGGAATGGCTTGATCATATGGTAAGTTTTAACATTTTAAAAGTTATATGGTATGGTATATAGTTAAATATGGTATATTTAATGTTTTAAAGAAGCTGCCAAACTCTTCTCTGAAGTGGTTATACCATTCTATCTTTCCAGTGGTGCATGAGTCTTTCCATTGTTCCACATCCTTAATAACAGCTGGTAGGGTCACACTTTTTTCTTTTATTATTTTAGCCATTTCAATAGATATGAAGTGATACATCATTAGGTTTAAATTTGTATTTCCCTGATGACCAACATATGTGCTTATTGGAGACTCATATACCCTCTTCTGAGAAGCAAAAACTTTTGCTCATTTAAAAAAATTGAATTATTTGTCTCATTATCTGCTTGTATGAGTTCTTTTATATTCTGGATACAAGCCCTTTGCCAGATAATTATTTAGAAAATGCCTGCTCCCTATCTGTAGCTTGCCTTTGAATTTTCTTAACTGTGTCTTTTGAAGAAGATTTAAATTTTGATAAAGTCAATTTATAATTTTTTTGTTTATGGCTCATAACTTTTATTCCATCTAAGAAATCATTACCCACCCCACGTTTGTAAAGATTTCCTCCTGTTTTTTTTTTTTTTCCATAAATTACACTTTTTTGAACTTTTACAAGAGTTGTATTTTATGTATGGTGTGAGGTAAGGGTCACACTATGCATAAAATACAGTTGTTTTTTTTCCCCCAAATAGCCATGTAGTCATTCTGGTATGCGTGTAAACATCTTGCACACTCAGGTGCTTTTTTGGAAATAAAAATCTATTGAAATGCTTTCTATTTTTTCCTCACATTTTGGGGCCCTCTGCTTTGCCTGATGCATGCTGCATCTTTCTATGGAGCAGATTTTGAGTCCTGGTTTTCATAGTTTGAATCTGTGTTGCCTGTGGGTGATCCAGATGGAGACAGCTGTCAAGCTTGGGGTGGGCTGGAGCCCAGGGGGAAAGACTGAGCTGCAGACACAGAAGCAGGAGGTGCGTTGCTCTGGGCGGACTCATCCTGCGGAAAAGCCACAGCTAGGTTCTCCCCGGGTTCCTCCGACCTGCCTTTCTTCCCCTGCCTCTTTGGCCTGGGAGTGGTAGCAACTTCCCTTATGGGCTCCCACATGCTTAAACTCTGTTCTAACACCATTTAATAATTCTTAACTTGTTGCACCACCTACATATGGGAATCTTAGCTCCCTGACCAGGGATCAAACCCATGACCCCTGCACTGGCAGTGTGGAGTCTTAACCACTAGACCACCAGGAAATCCCTTTAATACCCTTTTGAATCCACAATCTGTTTCCTCCTGAGACCCTGTATGATACACCCAATTATGAAACAGTTTATTGAAAGGTAATATCCCTTATAATTCTCCCTCATATTGAACACCCAGGCACATGCCTGACAGGCATCTAATCAGTCCATAATTGGCTAATGCTGAAGGCTTCCATTGCAAAGGATGCTAGACTTGGGTTGGCTGACAAAGGTAGTATTTTTTGGTAATTTCTGAACTGTTCACAGAAGGAGGCTCAGTGGTTTCCTGGAGGCCCTAGACTGTTAGCTCCTCAAGGGCAGGAATCTTTTTTGCATTCACTCATCCTCTGCTCTCCAGCATCCAGGAAAGGATAGCAAACACTGATGTGTTGGAAACCCTGCAGTGAGTACCTTCTAGCCCTTCTCCTCGTACCCCCAGCAGCTTAGGATGGCCCCTCCAGCATTTTATAGGGAAAATACTTAAGTACTCAGATGGTAAAGAATCTGCCTGTAATGCAAGAGACCTGGGTTCAATCCCTGGGTCAGGAAGTTCCCCTGGAGAAGGGAATGGCAACCCACTCCAGTGTTCTGGAGAATTTCATGGACAGAGGAGCCTGGTGAGCTACAGTCCATGGGGTCACAAAGAGTTGAACATGACTGAGTATCTAACACTTTCACTTTCACAGTCTAGTGAGGGCATTCAAGAGCTTCCAAAATAGTGCAGGAGATGCGATGTCTTTTTATTTTGCTGACTCTGAATGTTTAAAGGAATTTCTAGTCATTTGCTCCAGACCATGATGGCCATAAATAAATCAGCCTGCCCTGGGGGTTCCAGGCGGAGTTGAGGCAATGGGAAAGGGCAGGGTCAGTGGAGAGAGGGATGCAGGGTGGAGGGGACCCCCCCTGTGGGTTCGGTGGAGAGGGATGCAGGGTAGAGGGGAACCCCCCTCTGTGGGTTTGGTGGAGAGAGGGATGCAGGGTGGAGGGGAACCCCCCTCTGTGGGTTCGGTGGAGAGGGATGCAGGGTGGAGGGGAACCCCCTCTGTGGGTTCGGTGGAGAGGGATGCAGGGTGGAGGGGAACCCCCCCTGTGGGTTCGGTGGAGAGGGATGCAGGGTGGAGGGGAACCCCCCTGTGAGTTCGGTGGAGAGGGATGCAGGGAACCCCCCTGTGGCGTGGCTGCCATGCTTCTCCTCATGTGTGGGCTACAGCAACAGACTTGCTTCACTTCCCGCCTATGTGGCTTTGGGCCCAGGTAACTCCAACTCAGGCAGGCTCAGCGAGAGGATCCAGGATACACCCAGAGCTCCCTGTTCTGTCTCTTCCTGCCTCCTCCCTGTGTCTCCTTGAAACTGCTCTCCAATGCTCATCACCTTCATACGGCAGGCAGGCCTCTCAAGTTGGCTGCCTCTGGGCCAAGTTTCCCACACTCTCTGATTCAGTGCTACCTTCCCAGTAACAGGCCCTTCACTTGGGTCAGAAGCCCACTCCTGCAGCAATCACCATGCCCTAGGGGTGGGTCACATGTGGGAGTGGGAACCTGCCCAGATCATATGGTCTGTGGGTGGAGAGATGGTCCTCTCTCCTCACACACACACACACGAGAACCCAGAGCTGTTCCGAGAGAAAATGGCTGTGGATGCTGGGGAGGCAAGTGACAAGCCTCCCGAGGTTTGCTGCAAGCCCTTCACTACTGATGTTTTAAAGAACGGGGATAAGTGGCAAGAATGCTCTGGGTTCACATTCTGCCTCAGCCACGTATTAGTTGTGTGGACTCAGGCAAGTCAGCTTATTTGCGCCTCACTTGTAAAGTGGAGAACATGCCTCCCCATTCACAGTCTGTGTGCAAATAAGCACTTGTAAAGGCCCCAGTTTGGCACCCAGGCCACTGGCCAGCACGAAATGGTAGCAATTATTGTTATAATTATTATCATTTCCAGGCTTGAGCCTCCGGGAGTCCGAAGATGCCCAAGGACCAGCTGCAGGTCATTAGACTTCATGTGGCTGACATCTGGGCTCAGAGGAGGCAGTGGTGGGGCGGTGTCTCTGTCACGGAGACCTGTGGGACCTACCTGGCTTGATGAGGGCCCAGGCCACAGGCTGGCCCCGGCAAACACCAGCACGGGGGAGGCAGGGCCGGCACCTGCCCAGCCTAGGGTGTCGTGACTTGTTTAGTGAAAGCCTGAGAGCACTGCCAACAGTCTTAGTTAAACGCACATTGAGGAGGTTCAGAGTCTCAGTGATTAGAGGAGAGGAAGGGCAAGGAAGCCTAGAAAATTCAGTGGTTAGTTGAATAACTATGTTGCCATCTATTGAGTTCTTACTGCTGATCAGACCCTGTGCTAAATGTTTTACATCTGTGCAGATCTTCATGTCTCCTAGTGTGTTTATTCTCCCTTCTCTCTTACAGGGTCAGAACCTCTGATTTTAAGCTGAGCACACCATTGTCCAGAATAAAGGCAGCACGTCCCCCTCTTCTTCTTTAGCTAAGAAGGATCATATTCTGGTCAATGGGATGTGAGCCCATGTGTGCAATGTCAATATCCTGCCCCTAAAAGGAAAGCTGATGCCCTTTTCCTCTACACCTTGGCTGGCATGCAAGCATGAAGGCGAGACATCTGGGACTGGCAGAACAGAGTAATACTTTGAGGGTAGCAGAGCAACAAGGGAGAAGGAATCTAGGTTCCTGGAGAACCGTGGGCTCCCGAATCAGCCCTGAATTGCCTATGCTTACGTGAGACATGGCTCTCTGTATTGCGTAACAGGAGTTCTGTGTTAAAAGAGACTCTAGCAGTAATATATATCTTTATGATAACATATTCCCATCTTATGTTGAGATGAGAAAAATGAGGTTCAAAAAAAATTAATAACTTGCCCAGAGTGTATTAGTTAGTATAACACTATTGCTATAACAAATAGACCCAATACCAATCATATATGGTCTTAAACACTGATGGTTGTTTCTTGATCACCTATCAGTCTTGGGTATGTGAAAAGCAGTGTGGCAGTCTTTTCTGTCATCAGAAATCCAGGATAAAAGAGGTGCTTCCATCTTCAACATATAAATTTCAAATCTGTCCTGGAGGTCATCATTATTCCAGCCAGTAAGAAGAGGGGAGAGAGCATGGAGCAGGGCCAGAGAGAGATTATGAATGAGGTCAGGAAGTGGTGCCCACCTTTTCTCATATTTAATTGGCTAGAACTCAGTCACATGGCCAAATTTAACTGCAAGGGAAGCTGGGAAATGTAGTCTAGCTATGTGCTCAGGAAGAAGAGAAGACATTTTGCTAAAGAGCTTGATAGTCTCTGTCACACTCACATCACTCAGTGAAAAGTTGTAGAAGGGGAATTGGTCAGCTTGATTCTGAAGGTGAGTGTCTTTTGGCTTCTCTAAATTGCCTCCCAGTTTCGAATCAGAGCTTTTGTTTGGTATCTGTTACGGTCTTTTGATGTGTCAACTTGGCTAGGCTACAGTCTCTAGTTATTCAGTTTAGGCTATGAATATATTTCATAGATGTGATTAAAGTCCATATTCGTTTGGCTTTAAATAAAGGGGATTATTCTAGATAAGCTGGATGGGCCTGATTCAATCAGTTGACAACCTTCTCTGATGAAGAAAAATGCACAACATGAGAACTGCAAGTTAAGTTTTATTTGGGGCAAAATGAGGACTGCAGCCTGGGAGACAGCATTTCAGATAGCTCCGAGAAACTGCTCCAAAAAGGCAGAGGGGAAGGCAGTATGTGATTTTGGTGAAGAGGGAGTACATGCACATATTTTTTGCAGTTTTCTGTTAGTCTTGTAAAGCTTCTGCTAGTTGCATGGAGCAGTCGTCACCATGAAGGATTTTAGTGCTTTTCTATATGAGGAGATACAAGAACTAGGCTCATAGAATTGGCTCCTAAAAATATCTTAACTATCTGAAGACCTGTTCTTACCAATCCCCTACCCCCAACTGTCCAAACACAGTAACTCATTTCTGCTCTCCACCCTGAACTCCATTCAGGGGGTGTTGAAGGTCAGCAGCTGCAGTAGCACATGACTTAATCCTTGTAGAGGCAGATGGCAAGTGCCAGGGAATGAAGTTTGTTGAATGAATGAATGTTATCAAACCTCTCCCAAGGGTAGCCTCATTTCCATAAGCAATGCCTGAAGAGGACTTCACCCCTAAAAAGGCAATGATCCATGGAATTTCCACCTTGATAGCCATGGAGAAAAGGGATATTTTGAGGGTAGTGTGTTTAAAGAGCTTTCACAAATTGTACTCTCACACATGGCTGGGGAGGCCATTCATTAAAAAAAAAAAAACTAATGATTATACAGTTAGATCTACATTTTCTAAAGGATTTTCTGCAGAATTTCAGTGTCAGGGAATATTAATAGGTGCTATAGACAGATATATACATAGTTGCTCAATCAAATAATGTTTGAAGCACAGTACAACAAACACAAGTCCACACAGATGCTTGTACTGAACACACAATGCAAGTCATGGATTTTGAAGACTTATCAGCAAGAGATTATGAAATTTCTCTTTAGTTTTTTTTATATTGATTATCCAGTGAAATGATTTCTTTTGATATATTGGGCTGAATAAAATGTTATTAAAATAAATTTTATCTGTTGCCCTTTATCTTTAAAAAGGAGGACATTTAGAATCTCACACATGGCTTGCATTCTGTTTCTATTGGACGGTGCTGTGTAGACAAAGGGCATGTAGCGGTGAGGAGCAGACATAAGGAAGGACAGTTCTTAAATTAGAAAAACTGTTTTAAAACAATTTCTAAAAGGCTAAATGTAGACAAAAATGGAAAAGTACATTTAAAAGCACAGAGGAGGTGAACATCAGATAGGCAAGAACAAAGCATTTCCTATTTGTTTTCCAATCGGCTTTAAATGGGATCTAAAGGTGGCACCCTGAAGTTTTGGCAGGAAACTCAGCTTTGGTCATTAAAGGGGCTCTCCCACCCCTGGGTTACATTAGGAAGAAATTTTGGTTCCTCGGTCACCCAGCTCACGCTGATTGCCAAGGGGACACTCATTGCCTTGGTCAGTATGTTCTTCTCCAATCTGTTGCAGGAAGGGGGACCCCTTCCAGGGCCCAAGAGTGGGCTCTTGTCTAACACTCGGTAATGAACTGAGAAGACACATGTGCTGACAAAGACGGAGACTTTGTTGGGAAGGGGCTCCTGCGTGGAGAGCAAAAGGGTAAGGGCACCCAGGAGGACTGTTCTGCCATGTGACTCGCAGTCTTGGGTTTTATGGTGATGGGGTTAGTTTCCAGGTTAACTCTGGCCAATCACTCTGACTCAGGGACCTTCCTGGTGGAACACGCATCACTCAGCCAAGATGGCTTCCAGTGAGAAGGATTCTGGGAGGTTGATAGGATACGTGGTGTGTCCTCTCTCCTTTTGACCTTTCTAGAACTCTTCTGGTTGGTGGAAGTTTGTTAGTTCTGCATTCCTTACCATGACCTCCTTTTGTAAGATAACTCAAGAACATGGCTACTGTCTTGTCTGGCCAGGGCAGGCAGTTTTGGTCAGTGTTTCCCCTAACAAATCCACATGGGAATGAAGTCTTCAGACAGAATGGGCACCTCAGAGAGTAGGATCATACCGCATACCAGGGTCTTGCTATCCCTAGGGCACTACAACTGGAGGTGTGGGGGATTGATCCCTCTCCCTGGACCCAGATATATCCCTTTCCTTGCTCTCTATGTCCTTACCTGTCCCCTTTCTCTTCACCGCCAACACACATCTGCATCTTTCTGACCCTAAATGTCATCTTTTTAGCCAGTTCAAGCCAGAGGTCCATGACCCACAACATGAGGGTTGAATCTAGCCTAATGATGTTTTGGGGGAAACACACACACAGTTTTTAATTTGACTTGAATGCCAACATTTAAAGTCATGTGCTTTCACACAAAAGTCTACATTTCCAACTTCTCTCGAAACGTTAGAGGATAGGGTAACCCTGGACCTCTATTTCTATGGCAACAGATGGTTGGGGGGAGCAGTTGCATCCATTTCATTCCTCTTAGTGACTGCACAGTCTTTTACTGTTTGTGTGAATTTTATATCCTTTTGGATCAAAAGTAAACTAAAATTGGATTATTTTGAGAAGCAGGGCCAGGCCTGGGGTTAAGAGAGTGAGACGTCTGGGGTGCAGAACTGCACAGCACCTCCTGGAGCTTTGTCCCTGGGGCATCTAGCTCGCCAGACCCTAGCCCTAAACTTACGGGCTTTTTTCTTCCAGCACATCCCTGTCTTCTGACAGCTTCTTTTATATTTATGCCATCGAACTACATACAAATAGGGGCCTTGGTACGGGTCCTTGGTAAACCAGAGGAGAGCCCTCGCGGGAGAAGTCGAGGCAGAAACCAGGTAGCAGTGAGCCTCGAGGGGAATGCCGGCGTAGACCTTGCAGGGTAAGCGCTCTCAGGACTTTTGTGTGCAGAGGGCAGAGAGTGACGGCGTGGTAGCTGGATGTGGGCTGAGTGGAGAGTTCTGCTTCGTTTTGATTTAAAAGATGAGAAACGAGAATGGGCTTGTAGGAGACTGGTTGTGTGTGCTCAGTCACGTCCAACTCTTTGCAACCCCATGGACTGTAGCCCACCAGGCTCCTCTGTCCGTGGGGTTTTCCAGGGCTATAGTCCGTCCCCTCCTCCCATCTTGCCCACAGCTCTTGGAGGAGAGGGTACCATCATCCTGATCCTACAGATGAGGCAACCAAACTCAGAAAGGCTTGCTCAAGACACATGTGAAATCTTCTTTGAAATACCGCATTTGGAGGTTGGTGAAATAAGTGCTTTGGCACGCGCACACACACACACACACACGCGCACACAAGCCTCTGCAATATTGCTTGTGGTATAAGTCCAAAGAGGGCTGGCCATAGTGAAAGACACTAGGTGATGTAAGGTTCAGGGCTTCAGGCCACGTGCCTTCTTAGGTTTCTCCCAACATCCTTTCAGGAGATGCCCTTGAGTGATGGGTAGGGATGGTTTTCTGTCTCTCCACCATGGAGTCAAACTAGGTGATGGAAGTCTAGGGTTGATGTCTTTCAGGCCTCTTGTCCCCCACCCTATGCACCCTATGCTCCACCCTCTAAAACTCCAACACAAATATGTGGTATGCTGCCGCTGCTGCTGCTGCTAAGTCCCGTCAGTCGTGTCCAACTCTGTGTGACCCCATAGATGGCCGCCCACCAGGCTCCCCCATCCCTGGGATTCTCCAAGCAAGAACCCTGGAGTGGGTTGTCATTTCCTTCTCCAAAGCATGAAAGTGAAAAGTGAAAGTGAAGTCACTCAGTTGTGTCCAACTCTTAGCGACCCCATGGACTGCAGCCTACCAGGTTCCTCTGTCCATGGGATTTTCCAGGCAAGAGTACTGGAGTGGGTTGCCATTGCCTTCTCCAAATATGTGGTATAGTTATAAAAAATTGAATTACAGGTGTAACTTGTTCCCATATCAGCAGGACCGTATTGCTACATGACCTATAGGTCATATAATAATGATGTGACATCATGGTGAAGGGTCATATTGCAATTATGTAAGCATGGTCATTCTGGGACCTTGCATGGTTCTCTGCAGTGCCACAGATCCCAGTGAGCTAGTGACCATGACTATGTGTGGCTAGTTTTATAGCAGAGCTGGGATTGAGCTCATGTGTGTCTGATCCCAAAGCCAAGAGAGAAGGGATGAAGGGTCAGATTTGGACAAGAAACAGTCCACTTGTCTTACTGAGACAGGAGCCAGGAAGGAAAGGATAAGTGTGCCTACAGGTACAATTTTGTGAAGCTAATGTGTGGGTGTGTGGACAGAAAGTTGCCGGTGGTCTTTTTGTTAACTTTATAGATGCAAAATTGAAAAATAAAAATTCTGCGTATGCAATTTAATGTTTTGATGTATGTCTACATCAAAAGTGAGATGATCACCATGGTCGAGCTAATTAGCACAGGCAAGATCATTTGCTGAGAGCAGGAGGGGACTGCTGAGATGAGGTTTGGAAGAGGAGTTGAATGTCTGGGACAGTTGCACCGGCCTGGGAATGAGGGTGCTCGCCAGGGGATACCAGCAGTATTTTAAGGCATCACTGAGAGCTGAGTTGAATCTGGAGATCATGAAGTTGAAGTGACTCCATTGTGTCTGATGTGGTCTTTCCCAGCAGCTCTCTGTAGCCTGAGAGCTGGAACCAGGAAGGCCAGTAGTCAGATTTATCTAGGATTAGGGTTTTGCTAGGCGGGAACAATAGAAGCAAAAGGGAACCAAGGGAATTGATAAGGAGGGGTCCAAGTGACAGTTGTGTGGTGTAAGATGGTGTATTAATCAGCTTTGTCTCCACTGTAATTGACCAAATCCCAACTTCAAGTGGAATAAATATCCAGCAAATCCAGGGCTGTGACAGTTTCAGGCATGGCTGGATCCAGGCATAAACAATGTTACCAAGACATTGTCTTTATCTCTTGTGGCTTTCTTGTGTTGGCTTCACTTTTAGTACTCTCTTCCCTTGCAGTATTCATCTTTGCCCCTTGAAGCTCCAGGTCAGCAACCAAGTAGTTTAGCAACTCTAGCTGAAAGGAAGCTGCACTTTCCCGAGAGTTCCAGCAAATATCATATAAGATCTGCTCACAGTCTACCAAGCCAGGTCGTGTGCCATTCCTCAACCAATGACTATGTCCAGGGGAAGCCAGTTCTCTGATTGTCCAGGTCGAGGTCATGTGTTCATCTCGGGAGTGAGTCCCGCGTGAGACACAGACAGAGGCAGGATCCTCTACACATGAGGAGGAGAGGAAGAGAGGCCACAAGCTAAAGGTGTGAAACAATGGTGATGGGAGCAAGGGAGCAGGGGAGCAGAAAGGGTGGGAGGCTGAGATGGCGGAATCGGTTTAGATGAGAAACTAGCATGCATGAGGATTCTCATCAGGGCAGACCTCAGAATAAAAGTGAGGACTGAGCGTCAGGGTTTGCACTTTACAAGGATGTTAGCTGCAAGCAATAAAAATCCCCTCTAAACAAAAAAGACCCTCTTTGGAAGGACTTTGGGCTCTCCCAGAATTAACAGGTGGCTAGAGAGCTAGGATTAGACTGGGAGTGGAAACCAAGAGTGTCCCTGGATCACTGGACAGGACCACACAACCGAAGCAAATGGTCTCCGGGTGCACGGCTGCTGCAGTGAGCTGACCTTCAACTGTCCCCTTGTCATATGCTCAGGATTCAATATCACAGATGAAAGCATCCTCCTGGCCATGCCTGAGTCATGCATCTGTCCCCTGGCCGCACTGGTGTGAGGACCAGGAGAGTGTGGCCTCTTGGGAGAAGGAGACTTCCACCCAGGAAACACCCTAATGAGAGCAGTGAGCAGAAAGTGCAAATCTGACATTAGAACACCCAATAGGTGACAAACATCCTTCGGAGTGACCTCTGGGGTGATTTTCATGATTTCTCCTAACAACCCTTTGGGCTGGGTATTACTTCTGACAGAGGGGCACACGGAGGCTCTGAAGTGTTAAGTTGGCAGGTGGCAGAGCTGGCCTTCCCAGCCTGGGCCTGTTTGTTGATGGGAAAAGCCCTGGCTTGCTCCCCCTGCCCTGGGAGTTGTGGAGCCCACCGGGACTGAGTCAGTTGCGGGCCAGTCCCCTATCAGCACATCAAATATGCAGTCTTCAGGTGCCCTGGAGATGGCCTCGGAGCCACCTGAGACTTCCCCACACTTCCTTTCTTGACTCCTCCCCATCCCCGAACCAAGCCCATGTCCCCCTCCGCACAGCAGTCCAGGAGAAAGCAGGGCAAACGCCACCCTTCCTTGCTCCCCAGTCATGCTGTTTTGCTGTTTGTTCTTGTCACATGTTATTTTGATGTCCCATAAAAGCCATAAATATGCCAAGGCATGTTGAGTCTACTCTGGGAGATGGATGGGAGTCCCAGGGGTGTGGGCAGTGCATTAATGACCCAGGCGCCAGGGCCAGGCCCCTTCCTGGCTCCGAGGCTCCTTACACAAGACCCCTTCCTAGCCCACACCCAGGGCAGGGTCGGGGGCTGTCCTGTGGCCACGGGAACAAACAGATCCTGACAGGCCGGAACCACTTCCTGCTCACTGTCGCTCATTCTAGGGGAACTGGCCTCTCACTGTGTGTATGCCTCGAGAAGGGAAAACTTCCTGTTTGTGAAGAAGAAAAAAGCCCTCCGAACAGCTCGACGGCCCTTGGACATCAAAGTGTTCTTACAAAACACCATCCTAATGGCTTAAGCATCAATGAATCAGGGCCATATGGATCTCATTTGCCATAAAGTGCACACGGGTTTAAAAATCCTGAGGAAAAATGCCAGGCAAAATATGTTTCAGGTTTTATTGAACCAAAAAACCCTAAGAAGATAGATTTTCGACGGTCACCCAACCCAGGAGACAGGTCGAGTTTTCCAGGCTGACTGGAGAGAGAAGCTTTTTCCTTAAGCCACAGTAGCTTAAGCCATGGCTCTTGATAGCAGATGCACTTTAAGTCAGATTTTGATGTAATTGAGACATAAAGGGCTTTTACTGGATCTTTTTCTTTATAGGAACACTTTCAGAGTGTTGAGAAGAGACCAGCTCATTTTCTGGGAGAACAGTAGGTTTGAAATTCAGAAGTGATGTGGGAGGAATCAGTGGTGTTTGGGTGTCCTGTTTCTCTGGGGGAACATTCAGAAAAGGGGACTTTGCAAAAGCACCCCAGAAAACTCCCCTCCCCGACCCGCAACTTTGGAAATATATCCACTGGAAAAGAAGATGGAAGGAAAGGGAAAAAAGAGAAGAGAAGAAGAGCAAGGGAGGAAGAGAAAGAAAGAAGAAAGGGAAAGAATTTCGGGAATGACGGAGGGAGGGGAGAGAAAAGAACCTTTTAACGTTATCCCATAACCGAAGTTTCCACAGCAGGAAAAACGGTGTCACACTACAGTGTATTAGCAATTGAGCTGTTTTATGTTCTGCATTCAATTTTTCTAGTCATATATTTCTCCCCGGCTTGCAATCTTTGCTTTGTGAAAAGTGTCATAAAGAAATGCTTTCCCGCTAACGCACTCTGACTGGATCAGATTCCAGCTTGTTCCTCTCCAAGACGTTATCCCGACGAGAATCCGTGTACTGCGGAGGGATCTGTCGGAGCCGCTTAGAGGGACAGATGAGAGGCTTGGAACGCGGCCCAGGCTTCGTAACGAAACCTTAGCCCAGACGAGGGCCAAAGAGGAGGCTGTGGTTTGGGGGGGTCTTGAGGAATTCACGTGGCTTCGCTTCGGACGGGTTCGAAAGAGCTCAGCGCTGAAAGATGAACACGCCTGGCTTTCTTCTCCTCCCGCGCTGGTAGATGAACCCGCTCTGGCCACTGATGCCTCACGCATGAGAACACCAGATTTCCATTTGGCTTTATTTTTAGGTTTTTGATTGTGTGTGTGTGTGTTCTTGTCACTTTCAAGTAGAATATGGTGTGTTATAAATAAAGCCCCACTTTCTCCCATCCTGATCACACACCATATGAGCCGTGTGTGTGTGTGTGTATGTGTGTGTGTGTGTGTGTATGTGTGTGTGTGTGTGTGTATGTGTGTGTGTGTGTGTTGGAGGTGGGCGGTGAAGGTGGGGGGTTTGGGGAGGAATGCCTATCCAGCACTGGTCCATATGCACCCGAAATTTTCCTTTGAAAATCCCAAGGCCTGGCCCACATTGACATGAAATTATTATGTACTTTTGTTGTACAACAAATTATCATCCTATACTGTTGCAACAGGCGTTTCTACAGAGAATGCAGGTTGTAGTAATTTTGTCATATGGAGTAATATGTCACATAGACCATTCTGGATTTAGACCAATATATACAGTTTCTGGCCTAAGCAGTAACACATGTTTGGAGGAGAGACCGTTTCATTTTACTGGAATGGACAGTAAGTAGAAACACATTCCAGATTTCTTTTTTTTTTTTTTTTCCCCCCTGCCCTGAAATTTGGCAGCCAGAATCCTCCCTGCACTTGATCTCAGGTTTTCAGCTGCTCACGAACCGTGGTGCTCAGAGCGCTACAATACGTGTACATCCAGTGACTAATGAAACCTTAAATCACTGCCCAACAGGTTTCCCAGAACGCCTCCGAGAGCTGTTTGAAATGAGTGCAAACAGCACTCCAAATTTGCCCAATACCATGCTAGCTAAAGTTTAGGACTTTTTGCATTAATTTTATGCTTTCGAAGCCTGGCCTTGTGGAACCATCTTTTCTTTTTTTGGATGCTGTGTGAGTGGAATAAAAGACAGGCAGCCTGGGGATGTGATGCGTTTCCTCCAGACCCTGTAAGTGCGAACATGGAGATACTGAGGTAACTGTTTTCCAGGCTTCTCGAGGGGACGCCGTGTTACCTTGCTGCGTGGTGTGGATGGGATAGGGGACATGGGCTGGCTGAATGCCTTTGTTGCAACTGACCCCAGGATCTGGAAAAGTGGGGATAGGGTTAGAAAAAAAAAATGAGTCACATCAACTGGACACCTACTTTGTCCCCACCTTGTGCTTTGTACAAATTCTATTTCATGCCAATGCTCATGATAATACCATTTACTGATGAAGAGACTGGTATTGGAACCCCAAGGTTTTTCTAGGGGATTTGATGATCAGGCTATCTGACCTTGAACAAGGACTCTCTCCTTCCCAGCAGCCCCCTTTGCCGGATGCCTCGGGCACAATAGGTCCTTGGTAAGGCTTTATTTTCCATGTGATTACTTTGTGTAGGCCCTACAGGATTAAAAGTTCTTGGGGTTCAGGGACCCTGACTTTCCTTAATTGATCTTACTTTGGTCCTTGTATTCCTGGAGAGAATCCTTTAGAACAGTTGGTCTCAACTGAGAACCATTTTGTCCCCTGGGGCATTTGGCAATATCTGGAGACATTGGTGCTAGTGGATAAGCAAGAGACTCGGGTTTGATCCCTGGGTTGGGAAGATCCCCTGGAAGAATGCATAGCCACCCATTCCAGTATTCTTGCCTGGAGAATCCCATGGACAGAGGAGCCTGGCAGGCTATGTGTGGTCCATGGGGTTGCAAAGAGTTGGACACGACTGAGGAGACATTTTGGTTGTCATCACTGGGCAGAGGGATGTTACTGACATCCAGGGGGTAGAGGCCAGGGAGGCTGTTAACTCAGGACACCCTCCTGCTGCCCACAACAAAGAATTATATAGCCCCAAACCCCAAATGTCACTAGTGCTGACACTGAGAAGCCCTGCTGGAAAAGAAAATAGGCTTCAAGCTAGTCAGGACAATCTAAAGCAACCTAAAATGCCTTGCTCGAAAGACTTTTTTAAAAGAATCATAAAGACCAAAGATTCAATATCCTTGTTTATCAGCTGATAATGGAAACCATAGTCCATTGCCAAAACAAACTGGAACATCAGAAATGGGCTAAGGGGCAGAGAGAGAATTAAGTTAGAACAGGAGCTTCTTGAAGGCAAGGATTGTGTTATGTTAATTCTGAATACCCTGTACACACAGCATTGTCTTAGCATACAGTCAGTGCTTAATAAATGTTTGCCAAGTATCTGATGGAATAGATGTTATATAATGTCACACTTAACTGTACCAGCTACTGAACAGTTGCATGTGCTATGATCTATTCGGGTCTCCAACAATATCCCAGACCAGCTGTTGATGGGGGGCTTCCTTCCCTCCCTGGGAACCCATTCTGTTTTTGATGGACATGAGCATTAGAAAGGTAATGACTTCTAACTGTGATCTGGAGCCTCTCTTCTTGGGAAGGGGCCAACAGATGCTACTGAACAATCCCTGTCTGGGAGAATATATAGTCAGGATGAAATGGTATTTTATAGGGCCTAGCGTTGTGTGTTTGGTTACCACTCAAACCTCAGGACCTTTCTCAGATTCTGCAGAGGAGAACTAGTCACCTCCCTCACTCTGAAAAAGAGGTCCTTCTGGGTATCTGGGTCCATGGTGTTCTTCTCTGGGAAAGCTCTTCCCCTCTGCCATGCCTCTCTTTCCTGCCCCATTGAATTGGCTTTCCTGTCGCTGAAACCAGTGTTTCTGGAGGTCAGAGCCTCAGCAGGGGAGGAGACAGGGCTCTGTGAAGCCAGACGGCTCTGGGTTCCAGTCTTGACTGTCACGGAGGCCTTGGTTTTCTCATCTCTAAAATGGGCAGATGGAAGTGGAAATTTGCTGTATGATGCAGGGAGCTCAAATCTGGTGCTCTGTGACAACCTAGAGTGGTAGGATGGGGTGGGAGGTGGAAGTGGCGTTCAGGAGGGAGGGGACATATGTGTGCCTATGGCTGATTCATTTTGATGTATGACAGAAGCCAACACAATATTGCAAAGCAGTTTTTCTCCAATTAAAATAAATAAATTTAAACTAGGAAAATTAAAATGGGCAGATGGGACTTCCCTGGTGGTCCCGCAGTTAAGATACTGTGCTCCAAATGCAGGGGGCACAAGTTCAGTCCCTGGTTGGGGAAGGTCCCACACCATGTGGTGTGGGCCTCCAAAAAAGGGCAGCTGACATCTGCCCCATCGGTGCCATCCAGGGAAAATGATTATAACATGAACATTAGTTTTGAATGCATGGCATGAACACAACACCTTCTATTAGAAACATTTTATCAGCAAGAAGACTCGGGTTTGATAAGCGATTTGCTCTAGATCCACGGTCAAGAACTCATGGAGATGAATCCAGCTCACTTGTTTCAGAGCTCATCTGTTCTTCACGATTCCACACCAGCGCTCAGTCTATGCCTAATCAGTTAATTTCCCCTTCCCCTTTCTAGTTCAACACCTGAAAATGGTCTTGACTTGCTCTGTTTCCTTGACTTGGTTGCAGTGTCTCAAATGGCCTGTAAGCTCTGAGAGGTCACAACCTCTCCTTTCCTGTGGGCAACACTCTCCTGCCCTCTCCCTTGTTCAGGCTGAAGGTGTGTATTCAGATGACACTTGCTGACTTGAAAAAATATGGAAGGGCAGTGTCTTGCTCCCCACTCTATCCCTTCACACACACGTACACATACACACACAAGGTCACACACACATTGACACATGGACTCGTGCCACCATGTACTCATACACGTACTCACGGGCTCACACACTCACACACATTCACATACATACCCTGCCCCTGGGTATCGTGTCCTTGGTGAGTGGGGGTCTCAGGTGGGGTCTGACTGCTGGTTTTCATCACATTACAAGTCTGCCTGGGGAGTGAGGTCTCATTTAGAGACGCAATATTAAATGGGTATGCTTTGGGCCGAAATTGTTTTTAAGCATGTACATTTCAAATCCATTTAATTTCCAGCCATCAGTTGAAATCAAGCCGTTTTGTACTTGTCACATACATTTTCATTCTGGGAAGGCCTGTTTCTGGAGCCGCGGCACGCCACATGTGTGTGCCAGGGGGCAGGGCGAGGGGGCTGGGACTGTGAATGGCTTTTCCATGTGGGTAATTGTGGTCGTCAGGAAAGCATCTCACAGCAGTTTACGCTTTCTCAGTTTACCAAAGCCCCAGCATCTGTTCTGAGGCAGCGATACTGAGCTTGGGGCAGCCCGTGGCCCACCCCATCAGTGCCAGGAAGGCACCCTCCCCGGCAGGCTTTGAATCTGCAGAAAAGAAGAGAAAAACAGGGGAAAGGAGAAGAAAAGGAGATGTTGACACATGCTCTGAAGAGGCCAAGGAATTCTGTTTACTCCTCGCTGATATTTCTGCCTTTTGTTGTGGCAAAGACCTGCCTTTTACTGCATTGTTGAAACATCTTCAAAGTCTGGAAATCTGAGGGGCATTCCAATGAAAACCTTTGCTGGGCTGCAGTGGAGAGAACCCCAAATTCGAATCAGGTCCCAGCACTTGGCAGCCATAATGAGGACGGGGCAGCATGAGCCCTGAGTGGGTGGGGAAGGCCAGGAGCCCCTGTCCTATGGTGGGGGAGGGGCACGGGGCACGAGGGGTCAGGGTCCAGCCCGCTGAAGTGCCCCTGGCAACACTGGCAGGCCAGGTAGGACCTAGTTCAAACCCGCTAGACCATCAGTTCAGTGTGTTGCCTGGGACCTGCCATTTTGCTGCTTGGAGCCTTAGTTTTCTCATCTGTATGATGGGGGAAGGTCGGTGTCCATTTATAAGGCCGGTGTGAAGATTAGACACAAGGTATGTGACCTGTTTGGTGCATCAGAGATGCTGACAGATTTTAATTCCTCACCATCTTGCTAATATGGAAAAATTTACTCTTTTCACTTCAAGCACTGAGTACCCCCAACATTTCTAGGAATAAGTAGCCCTGGGCATTCTCTGTTCCCCCTGCCTCCCAAGATGAAGGAGGGCGAGATTATGGGTCCCTTGTGATAGCGAACAACTGCCTAGGTGAGCAGGTGCCTACTTCAGACCAGCAAGGCAGCTGACACTCTATGACCCCTGCAGATGAGAATCAAGGATGGAAGTAAGCAGCCCCCCAGGAGCAAGGAGATGCCCAAGAAGTGAGGTGCCACCTTGTCCCAGCATGTCTCCCTCATCCGAAGGCACAGCCAATCCTAGTCCCTGATCAGAAGTAAAGATGGCTCATAAATGGGGCCCATGTCCCTCCACGGGGCGTCCCAGGTGGCACTAGTGGTACAGAACCAGCCTGCCGATACAGGACACGTAAGAGAAGCTGCTTCGATCCCCGGGTCAGGAAGACCATCTGGAGGAGGGCATGGCAAGCCACTCCAGTGTTCTCACCTGGAGAATCCCCATGGACAGAGGAGCCTGGCAGGCCACAGTCCATAGGGTTGCACAGAGTCAGACACAAATGAAGAGACTCAGCACACGCACACGTCCCTCCATGCTGAACCAGGCGGCCTCCATGCCCACAGTCCTAACTTGGGCATCCTTCCGTCTGAGCTGATCTTCAGGCCGTTCATTCAGTAATTAGCTCAGCAGACACTGAGCACCGGCCATGTGCCCGGCTTTAGACACAGAATCAGTAAGACCCGGCCTGGTGGGAGAAGGGGGGATGCAAACCCAGAGGGATGAAGATTTAGGTGCTGGAGGAGCCTGCAAGAGACCAAAATTGAGCCTGGCAGGGGCCAAACAGCAGGGAGTGGACAAGTTCCTCTTCTCAGACTGAACCTGAGACTCAGCTCAAGACTCCTGAACTGATTCATTTTTCTTCAGTTCTTAAGACAACACAAGTGCCCAGACCTAACAATTGGAATGGAGAAAGCGATGGCACCCCACTCCAGTCCTCTTGCCTGGAAAATCCCATGGACAGAGGAGCCTGGAGGGCTGCTAAGAGTTGGACACAACTGAGCGCCTTCACTTTCACTTTTCACTTTCATGCATTGGAGAAGGAAATGGCAACCCACTCCAGTGTTCTTGCCTGGAGAATCCCAGGGACGGGGGAGCCTGGTGGGCTGCCGTCTATGGGGTCGCACAGAGTTGAACACGACTGAAGCGACTTAGCAGCAGCAACAATTGGAAACTGCTTGAAACTGTTCTCAGGTGTCTGATTTGTTAGATGATGTCTCTAAGGCCGGGAGGGAGGCGGTGAGTGAATGTGGGGATGGACGTTAGATGTGAGTGTGTGGTTCAGGTAGGTGATTGAGGGTTCTTTAAGCAGACATTGCCTTCTTGGAATCCCCGTTTACCAGGGTTGGTATACACTGGGCTGGCTTGATTTTCTGAATTAACGCCATCTGGACGGTTCGTGTTCATTCTCTGCTCTGTCCCATGGTGACCCTGCTAACTGCAAATGTAACCACCTCATTCTCCTGCTTGAAGGCTCTACAGATGCCCACAGCTCTCAGGGTAAAATCCAAACTCCTTACCATGGCTTTTGAGGGTCCCCAGGGTTATAAGAGGTGGGCAGGGTAGTTAAGACCTTAACCTTTAGACCAGGTGAATTTGGGTTCCATTCTAAGATGCCCGACTTACTATTAGTTAGTCTTGGAGAAACTGCGGTACCTTCCTGAGCCTCAGATTCCTCATCTGTAAAATGGGCACCAGAAATGGTATGATGCCTGTATGTCCGGAAGCTTCCAATAAGTAACATCTCCGTGGCCCCTGAAAACTTTCTTATCACCCATCTCTCACCTACTTGTGTCTTTTGCAGCTAGCACTTGTAGATAACGGGGAAGCCAGGTACTATTTCCTGCCTGCCTGCCGTTGCTGATAGAGTGCCCTCCACCTGGAATGCTCAGTCTGTGACTGGTTGCCTGGCCGACTACTCACCCTGTAAGACCCAGCTCAGGAGCCACTTCCTCTGAGAAGCCCTCTGTAACTTTCCTCCTGTTGGTTGCTTCTTTCTCCTTGTGTGTGTTAGGTGCTCAGTCGTGTCTGACTCTTGCGACCCCGTGGACTGTAGCCCTCCAGGCTTCGCTGTCCATGGAATTCTCCAGGCAAGAATACTGGAATGGGTTGTTATTCCCTTCCTTCCAAATCACCACCAACAGCATCACTGCACTTTCCAAGGTCTGTCTCCCCTCCATGCCCCAGACACCTGGTGGGTCAGAGAAGGTCCTCTTACCTCTTGAACCTCAAGGGTCTGGCTCGGAGTCAGATGCCTGCAAGCATGACAGATGAGAACGTCTTGGCTCACCCCACCAAGTCTGACTTGATTCCTTTCCCTTTCTCTCTCTCAGGATGGAGGAATGGGGTGGAGCCTCCCTGCACCAGGCGCTCAGGGCTAAGGGGGTGGGTCTCTGGCTCAGCTCCAGCCCAGGCCCCCTGCTGGAGGGTGGGCACAAAGGCACCTGTGATGGGCAGCCAGAAGGGGGCCAGGCTGCCCCCCAATGGAGACTCCCAGTGTACCTAGTCACTCCTGCTCACCACTCAAGAGATGACATGTGCCATTGCACTTGCTGCGAGCCCGTCTTCCATTACCTCATGCCCTGGTGACACCTCCCGGCTCACTGGCCAGGCTCGTGTTCAGGGCGTCATCTGCCCCTCCCATCAGTGTCCCCACCAGAGCAGTGAGCACAGGGAGTGCCACCCCCAGCCACACTTTTGTCCCCAGGCTGCAGGGAATCGGGGCCATACTTTTTAGGCGCCAGGCATGGGGGCTGTTTAGGACCCCGCTGAGAAGGATCTCAGCCCACCTTTCACGTTCATGAGAAGATCTGACATTTCCTCAGTGCCCGGTGTGTGCCAGGCTCTGGGCTAAGTGTTTCCCACACTTTAGTCTCATCTAACTTTGCGACTTTAAGAGGTAGAGACCTAACTATCCCCACCTCTGTTCTGTAGATGAGGCACAGGGAGGTTAAGTAACTTGCCCAAGATCACACAGCCAGCAATGCTGGAATTTGAACTGGAAAGTTGGACAGTGGAACATGCGCTCTTGTAAGTGGCTCAATGCTTCCCATTTTATAGACGGAGAAACTGAGGCCAGAAGAAGACGGAATTCTCCTATGCAGCAGGACATCAGAGAACATGTATTTGCGGATGTGAAAAAGTCTGGGCCTCGGTGCTCTGTGATAGCCTAGAAGGGTGGGATGGGGCAGAAGGTGGGAGGGAGGTTCAAGAGGGAGGGTGATATGTATGCCTGGGTGATTCATGTTGACGTGCGGCAGAAACCAACACAGCATTGTAAAGCAATTATCCTCCAATTCAAAAAAAAAGTCTGGGCTTTTCCCTGCTTCCCCTGACTGCCGCAGAAACTGTACCCTACCTTTCATAGCTGGACTCTGAGATCGCCTGGATCTGGGTTTAATCCTGGATGAGTGACCTTGGCCAAGTGACTTCACCTCTTGGAGCCTCGGTTTCCTCACACATGACGTGGCGCCGGCCTTCCGCCTCTCGTGCAGTCGTGTGGGGTGCGAAGGGGGGTTGACTTGCAGGGGAGCCAGGAAGATCATTCCGGTCACTCCATCCCCTTCCAGCCAGGACTGGAGGCACGGGCAGTAAGAACACAAGCACAGTAGAGGCTAAGGTTGAGGGATGCAGCGTGAAAGACAAAAACGAGCTGGGCCAGGGGCTTACATCGCAAGGGCTAAAGAAGACCGCCGTTCCAGCTTAGTCCTGGGTGTGGTGCAGTGGGGAGGCAGAGACCCTTGAAGTCAAATAGCAAGGCTCCAATCTCGGCTCCACCACTTACTAGTTCTTATAACTTGGGCAAAGTACTTAACCTCTCCGAGTCTTTGCGTCCCCATCTGTTCTGTGGATTAAATGAAATTCAGACCGAACAGTCGATGCATTTGCCACATGGCCCTCTGACACAAGGATGGTCACGTTTCTCTGTTCTAAGTCCCAAGTCTGGCTCCATCCCCAGTTGGCTGGCAGGACAGTCAGTCGTGGCTTTTTAGGGGTACCAAGTGGGGAGGAGCTTTGTTTCCCTAAAGCGGCGAAGAATTCTGGTAACTTTATGCAGAGCAAACATCAGACCCAGGCATCAGGTCTTCCTCACTTCTCCAAAGTTCCCAGGTCTGATGGAGGGCAAGGGCTTCTCTGCTCATGACATTGACTTCCTCGATGCCCATCTGGGCCATGGAAACTTCAAGGGCTTCTGACACCAAAGCAAGACAAGATCACCTTCGTGGGTGTCTGACTGGTGCCATTGCACATTGCTGTGCTCAGAAGGGCCCAGCGTTGGGTTTAATGTTCTTGTCACCATCTTGCAATTCTGAATAACTTTTGAATGAATGATCTGCATTTTTACTTTGCAGTGGGCCCTGCAGATCACGTAGCTGGACCTGCTCCAAAGGTCCAGTCATGTGTTGTTTTCATTAGAGACAGTACTCCCCGGGGGCCATTCGTGGGGTTAGGAGGCCCCTGTCCGCTACATGTGGTGCCCACTGCCCTCCACCACATACCCATCTTTGCAAATCTCACCCCCTTCACTTGGAACCAACCCCTTTCAGACAAGCAAGTTCTTGGTGTCTCCAATCCTAACATTTTGAAAACAGCAAAACCCCTTATCTCTCTCATGGACCAGGGACCTCTTCATTCTCTAGGGGACAAAGTACCATTTCCTTCTTGAAAGGGAAAAAGAGGGAAAGCCTCTTATCATCTCACGGTCAGCATCCGTGAGCCTCTCACATAGCTCGGCCCTCCACCAGAGAATTCACCCCTGAGTGCTGGGTAATCATAACTCCCTTCTCAATCCACATGATGAGGTTGGTGGGGATTCATGCTCCCATTTTACGTATGAATAAGGCCCAGAGGGTTCAGAAACTTGCTAAAGATCACACAGCCTCCAGCTCCCCTCTTGTCTCAAACTTTCCACAGTGTTAGCAATAGTGTTAGTTGCTCAGTCCCGTCTTCCTCTTTGCGACCCCATGGAGTGTAGCCCACCAAGCTCCTCTGTCCATGGAGTGCTCTAGGCAAGAATCCTGGAGTGGGTAGCCATTCCCTTCTAGACCTAGCCAAAGAGGGGAGGATATATGGGCAAGAGTGACATAGTTACCGTTGGTGTAAACTTTCAGTCCTCTAAGTTAAAAGGCTTGGCTCAGTTTATAACTGAGAGAAATCTAGACTGTGCCCTGTTATAGACCTAATCTATGACAAGAAAGTGAAGGTCTAAAGAGCTAACATCCCTTGTTCCTCACAACAGCCCTGTGAGGTGATATGTTCCTGCTCCCTTTTACCAGATGAGAAAACTAAGGTTTGAAGAAGCTCAGAATTGCACTCTCTCTTGAGGTCACACAGAGCTCGAGAATTAGAAGCTGGGCAGGTATTGTCAGTTACAGCCCAGGAATAAAACCTCTAGCTGCACTGTTCATCAGCTAGGAAGCTGAGAAGTGGCTTCTCCTAGCTCCATCGTGCTCTGCGATCGGGAAGGCTCTCGTGGGAGATGCTGCGGTGCTCAGAGGATGGTTTCAATTTTCCAGCCATGGTCTGACCACTCATGTTTTTGAAAATTAAAAATTAAATCTTGGCTCGGAACCCAGAGCAAGAAAGCGGCTTTCTGCTGTTGGAGCCCTGCCCACTCGCCCTCGTGAACTGGGGTTCCATATTGTGAGGGAAACAGCCATTTCAGCTGCCAACCAGTACATCATCCTCCCTGCAGCCCTTGAACCCAAGAGTTATTGCTGGGGCTGAAAGCTGGGCGGCTTCGCCCTGGCGTTGATGTATTGAGAAGGCCTGGACATTCAGAGAATCTTCCAGAAATTCTGTGGGGGGCAGGATGGAGCTGGGTGCTGCGGGAAACTTGCCAATGAATGCGGGGTCAGACCTTGAGGATGATGCTTATCCAGATGAGAGTCTGCAGCAGGAGCCCCGTGCCCCTGGGACAAGGGGATGCTGCAGACACTGCTCCTGCATGGACTCCTGAGTCTCTCACAACTTCTTCCTCTGCCTGAAAGTGGAATCCACGCCCCGTGCAGTCAGCCCTACCTCTGAATAGCCCTCAGATCTGTTCACTCACCCGCTCTTGGCCTCCCTGCCCTCTGTTTTGCCCCCTGCACCAGGGGGTCCCAACCACACTTCTGCATGAAAAGCTTCCAGGGGGTCCCCACTGCATAACCCTGACACATTTGAGGGTTCGGCCATGGCTTGGCTCCCTCCAGCCTAATCTCCTGCCATTTTTTTTCCATGACAGCCATGCCAACCCAGGAGAAGTTCCCTGAATATGCCACGATCTCTCCCATCTCTAGGCCTCTGCTTCTGCCCTCTGCCTCGGATGCCCTTGCCCCTTCTCTGCCCAGAAAGGTCCTGCTCATCCATCCCAGCTCCACTGCAGTTTTCTTGGAAGCCTCCCTCACACTGGCAGAAGTCAGTGTTCGCTTTGCAATGGACGGGAGCCCCTGTCCATTGGCTTCCAGGTTCTGTGCCCCAGGTTCCCAGCGCCGCATGTCTGTCAAATTAAAATCCAAGGAAAATACTCTTGTGCATCTCCCAGGACTCCAGTCCAGCTGCCGTGGGGTTGAAGTGCCAGAAGTAGAAAAGGAAGAAGGGGAAATTCTCTCATCAGAATCCGATCACTATGAGATTGGGTTCTGATCGATACTTTTTCATTCAATTTAAGCATTTCTTGAGCACATACTGTGGGGGCTAGGCTCCGTATGCAGCTCTGGGCTAGGCGTGGTTTGACTGGACACTTATGGGAGGTGCCAAGAGACACTGCTTCCTGTGGAGGAGAGATGAAAGGGGAGAATCAACAAGTTAGTGAGCAAATAAACGTGCAATTACAAACTGGGATAGGGCGTGGAAGGGGAAGCCACGGGCTGAGAGAGAGTAGAGGGATCTGCTAGGACTGTGAGGTCAGGGGTGGCTGGGGAGCTTCCTCAGTTATGCTGAGGTGCGGAGACCTTGAGGAAGGGTTTTCCAGGCCGAGTGGCCAGCCTTGGCAAAGCCTGGGAGGGGAAAGTGCTTGGTTCTTGTGGGGACAGAGAGGGGCTGGCACAGCTGGAGTGGGGCGAGGGAAGAAGAGCAGGGGCAATGTGCGCAAGTGCCAGCGGGCTCTCCTCGCGTCTTCCTTGGCGCTCAGGTCCTTTCTTGCCCTGGAAGACCCTGGTCTTGGAACAGAAATGCTGCTTTCTTGGGAGGTGTGTGGTGCTGGCTCCTTGCATCCTTCATCCCACAATGGGCTGTCTATTCTGCCCACCACTCTGGGCAGGGGGCCGGGAGGCCACGCCCAGTGGGAAGCTCATTCTCCAGGACCCGAAAGGAACGAGGGGTTTCCAGGCTTGGCCTTGGAGTTGGTATCTCCATGAGATCCCATCCTCAGGAGAGACGCAGGCACACCACAACCCTGGGGAACGCAACCAAGGAATGCTGTAAGTGTCCCCCTGGATGCTGGTTGACAAGAGGAGGAAGGCTCCCCAGATGCCCACCTACCTGGCTGAGGAGGGCAGTCTAGCTTAGTGCTTAAGAGACCACTGCCTGGGTGTGAAGATACATTCCACCATGTGACTATCAGTAACCGTGAGTAACTGACTTGCCCGCTTGCCACCCTCCTTTCCTGTAAAGGAGAAAACAGGACAGGGGGTCAACACGAGACAAAATGAGTTAATGAATGTCAAGTTCTCCAACAGTGCCTGGCTCACAGTAACAGTTCAGTAGGCTTCAGATATTATTGCTTTTATTATGATTAGGCCATGCCATGTGGCATGTGGGATCTTAGTTTCCCAACCCAAGATTGAGCCTGTGCCCTTTGCAGTGGAAGCACAGAGTCTTAACCACCGGACTGCCAGGGAAGTCCTCTTTTTTCTCTGTCGTTAATAACCAGGCTTCAGGTGTCTGGGGAACTGCCCACATCCCGCCAGCAGAGAGCGATGCGTGGAAAGGCCACGAGTCCTTCCCTGAAATGTGCGCCGCAGTTTGACATCGGCATGTCTAAGGCGCATTTGCTTTGTTGTACCCAGCCGCTGGTTCCCCAGGGAAAATTCTCACTGAGATTTATTGGGTACATGGACAGGTAAATATACCTGTTTATTTCTTCCTTCCCTCTAGCGTTTCCACCCAGGGAAAGTTGGGTGCTGTAATGGAAATCCAAGGTTTATGTTCTCATTAAACTCCATGAACAACCTGATCCTATTTGCATCCATGTATGTTTCAGTTATCAAACTATCTGCCTTAACAAAACCAAAAAATTTTTAGAAATTCTTAAGCCCTTTTATTGTTTGCTTTCCCTACAGCAGTTTTCCTCTGATTTAAAATCACGTGATTCCACTGAAATATGATCCATATGTTTCTGATTCATTTCCTGATTAACTAATGATTGTAAAAAATGGCTTTGAAATGACAAAGTTTAGTACAAAGTCTCCGCATCATTATTATTAACACTTAGACATCAAATGGCTCTTGTGAAAGATTTTGGCTCAGGGGCTTTTCTGGTTACTTTTCTTTTTCTTTTTTTTTTGAATTCTCAGTGGCTGCTGCTGATTCTTTTTTTCTTTCACTTCCTCCACTTCCTCATCCTCCTTTTGTCCCTCTTTTGCATTTTTTGCTGAGGATTCGTTAGAACCTGGAAACTTACTTGAGATTTCAATTCATCCTGGTGAATAAAATTGCTTGTAAACTCACCTAAACAAGCCGAAGTTCCCATCACACAAAACACTTATGGCCTAGGGACTTCCCTATCAGTCCAATGGTTAAGACCTCACCTTCAAATACAGGGAGTGTGGGTTTGAGCCCTGTTTGGGAGCTAAGATCTCACATGCCTTGCAGCCAAAAAACCAAAAAACATAAAAAAGAAGCAATATCGTAGCAAACCCAATAAAGACTTAACAAAAAATGGTCTACATTAAAAAAACAAAAAAACCCTTAAAAACACTCATGACCTAAAAAACTGGGCAAGCTTCTCAGGTGAAGCTGTTGCAGGAAGAGACACCCCTGCTAAGCCTGAAAGGGGCTCTTGTATAGTGCTCAGAAATGACTCGTCCAAGGAGACACACACGCTGACAAAGCAAGAGACTTTATTGGAAAGAGGCGCCTAGGCAGAGAGGAGGAGGGTAGGGGAACCCAGGTGGACTGCTCTGCCACGTGGCTCGAAGTCTCGGGTTTTATAGCGATGGGATTAGTTTCCGGGTCGTCTCTGGCCAATCATTCTGACTCAGGGCCCTTCCTTGTGGCGCACGTATTGCTCAGCCAACATCGATGCCAGTGAGGAGGATTCTGGGAGGTGGTAGGACATGTGATGTCTCCTTTTGACCTTTCCCGAATTCTTCCAGTTAGCGGTGGCTCATTAGTTCCGTGTTCCTTACCAGGACCTCCTGTCATAAAATAACTCATGCAGATGGTTACCATGGTGCCTGACCAGGGTGGGTGATTTCAGCCATTGTGCTTTCCCTAACAAAGCAAGTGGGAGCAGGTAGGACATTCAAAGCATATTCAGGTTAAAAACAAAACTCTAAGATTTCAAACCTGGGAATCAAGTCATCCAGGGATATATTTTTGAGATATTTAAAGAAGAAGAAGAAGAAAAAAAAAGACTAGGGATAATGGTTGAATTTTATGTGAGAAAATTTATTTGTTCAAAAGTAAAAAGTTAAGGGATCCAAGGTCAAGGATAGATTTTTGTCTTCTTGTTTATTTTTATCCTGCATTCTTCCTTCTCCCCACATCACATCCTTTGCCAAGTGCAGTGGAATTTTCTCTCCGTTGGCCCTTTCCCATCAACCCCGTGTTCTCTGTCTCGCCACAGCCATTCTGTCTCTCACCAGGAATGGAGCCGTCACATTCACCTCTTCCCACTGGTCTCCTGGCCTCCATCCCCTCTGATGTTTGAAAGCTGTCCACAGTCATGGCTTGTGTTTTTGAGCACTTCCAACGGACCATCTCTGTGCTCATCATGGGTCTGCCTTCAATCCTGCAAAGACTGTGGCATACCCTCCCCATTTCACAAAGGAGGAGACTGAGAGGGAGTCCCCCCTCCCGGTAGGGCGGGAGGTCCAGCCTAGAGCCCTTGCCCTTCCTTACAGGCCCTCCCTCCCCAGGGAGCCTGACGGGCAGTTCTGGCTCTGGAGCATGGCCCCCAGGCCTGCAGGCCCCGGCCTGTCCCCCCACAGCTGCATTTCACACTGCTCCCCCACGTGCTCTCTGGCCTCCAGTGCTGCCAGACACTTAGTTCTGGCACTAATGCATCCACGGTCGGGCACAGGCTGTTCCCTTGGAAGGAGATGCAATTCTCCTCCCAGTCCCAGCTCTGCTCAGTGCTCCTCTGCCGGTCACTTAGGACCAAGCTCCCTGCAGGAGTCCTTCTCAGTGAACTTCCTCCATGGCCTGACCTACCTAGGGTTGGCATTGCCCATCTGCCAACTCAGCCTCTGCTATTCCTTCTCCAGTGCCAGCACTGCTACGTGCTGAGGGCTGGCTCTCTCCTTCAGTTTCACAAGTGAGTGGTTGACCCAGACCTGGCCAGGAGCCAAGCAGTGATTCCACCTCTGACCATGGGAGACAGTGGCACATCACTCCAGCAAGTCCAAAGACACTCCATTCTAGGGACTTCCCTGGCAGTTCAGTGGTGTTGACTCCGCACTTCCACCACAGAGGGTCCATGGAGGGGGAACTAAGTGAGATTCTGCATGCCACACAGCCCAGCCAGAAAATAAACAACAACAACAACAAAAACCCCCGAGACTAAAGTCAAACAAAGACTAAAGTTCAAGCTAAAGTCAAGGCCAAAAAAGCACAGACTGAAGTTGGGGAGAGATTCCTGTTAGGTGTCTTTAGTTCCTGGATCAAGCCATGCTTGAAGCCACTCCCTGAGCTTATCTAAAATATGAGCCAATTACTCTCTGCCCCACCACTGCCAGTTTGAGTGGGACTCCTGTCACTTGCCATGAGGCACAAAGAGTACATCATCCATGATGACAATTCCTTTCCCTGTGCAACCTCAGGGCCAGCATTCGCATCCATCGCCCCTACCCTCACCCAACTGCAATTTGGGTACATTCATGTCTCTGCTCCCGGACTCAGAGCTTCTTGGGAACAAGGACTGTACCTTCTGGATCTCTGTTGTCTTGGCATGCAATGAGAAGCAGCATAAACTTGGCAATTAAAGTCATGGATTTTGACTTTGATCAGACTTTTGACCTTCAATCAGACTCAGGTTCAAGTTCTGGCCCTGCCACCCACTGACTGTGCAGCTTCGGCCACTCTACTTCCTTGAGTCTCAATTTCCTGAACGCTCATTATAAAGGGTCACTGGAAAGAATGAGGGAATTTCCTTAAGTCAGTGCCTGGCCTCTATGAGGCCTTTCCTAAGTGGTAGCTATGATGACTATTACGTGCGGGTCCCGAGGAGGTAATCCTACGGAAATCACAGACAGTCTCGGCAGTGCGCAGTCCAGGGACCGGCGTGCACACAAGCATCCCCAACAGTTGTCCTAAGCGCTGGCAGCATCGTTGCCGGACACCTGGAGACTCCGGCTGGGACAGGTTTAGGAGCACAGGAGGAAACGGGCAGCTCCTTGCAGCCCTCCCGAGGCCACGGCAGTCACAAGCTGGGAATGGGCATGGAAATGTGGGCAGAAGACAGTCTACCCTCGCAAAGGCTCTCCTAAGGACCAGCACCCCTACACCCTCACTCCAGACTCAGACTGAGGGTTCCTAGATCTGGGGAGAAGAGCATGGTTAGAGCTCAGGTGCTGGTCAAGCAGGCCTGGGTTACAACCTTGACTCCCCACTTTCCCAGCTGTGTGTCTCTAGGAAAGTTACTTATCCTCTCTGAACGTCTGTTTCCTCAGCTGCAAAATGAGTTGTTTACAAGAAAATTGAGATTGTAACTTAAACTCTTAAACCAGTGCCAACAAGGATTATTATCAAGGATTAAAACAAACTCTGTGAGGATGCTAAGCCCTGCTGTCCTGTCACCTGGGGAGCCATTTGGAGTTTGGATTCAGCAAGTGCCTGAATTAACGACGGGCCTGCAGGGCTTCAGCCCAGCCGTCTCCCCCCAGGGCATGTGGTGGTGGGAAGCATGGATGCTGGAGTCTAGCTATTCCCCTCTGAATTCAAGCTACTCCACTGCAAGCTACTCAGCTTCCCCATGCCTCAGTTGCCTTACCTGCAAGATGGGAATCATAACAGCATCCGCCCAACTGGGTGGGCTTGAGGGTCAAATGGTTAAATATGAGCAAAATACTCGAACTGTGCCTGACCCATTGCAAGTGCTCGGTAAATATCAACTGTTATAATTTCTAGCATAATAGAGTGAGTGCCCATCGCATTAGGAGACCTCCATCTCAGATGGAGGAACATGTGCTTGTCCTATGCATGTGAATAGTCTAAACGGGGGCCACAGTGATTCATAAAAATAATGACATAGTGAGTTTTAAAGCAGGAGTGGCCAAGTTGCCTTGACTTGTTGTTCAGTCACCAAGTCGTGTCTGACCTTTTGTCACCTTGTGGACTGCAGCACGCCAGGCGCCCCTGTCCATCACCAACTCCCAGAGTTCGCTTAAACTCATGTCCATTGAGTCGATGATGCCATCCAGCCGTCTCATCCTCTGTCACCCCCTTCTCCTCCTGCCTTCAGTCTTTCCCAGCATTAGGGTCTCTTCCAATGAGTCAGCTCTTCCCATCAGGTGGCCAAAGTATTGCAGCTTCATCGTCAGTATCAGTCCTTCCCAGGAATATTCAGGGTTGATTTCCTTTAGGACTGACTAGCTTGATCTCTTTGCAGTCCAAAAGGATTCTCAAGAGTCTTCTCCGGCACCACAATTTGAAAGCATCAATTCTTCTTTATGGTGAAGGGCAAAAGGCAAAGTACCAGGAGTTCTTGGACCAGACTCCTGCTTGCCATAGAGCAGGTGGATCCAGGCCTTGAGAGAGTGGGTTTCTTTTGTGTGGTCTGCCCAGAAGAATAGCCCTCAAACCCAGTCTTGGCCATATGGGTCTGATGGAGGCTGGCACTTATCACATCCCACTTTCCAAGTTGTGGGATGAAAGGGAATGTGGCCAAAGCTCAGAAATGATTGGTTCAGGGATGTGCATGTGACCAAATCAGGGTCCCTTGCTGTGACTTTTCTTACTGGAGATGATGGGGAAGAGCTGTCTTTTCTGTAAGTCTTAAACTGCCTGGGCCATGCTTGCAGCTTTATGGGGGAGCTGATCTGAGGGAAGGAAGACAACATAAGCTTGGACAGTAGAGGTGAGAAGGAGAGAGGGCATGGAGAAATGGAAATGGGGAGTGGATTGGGGAGGGTGAGAGAGAGTGAGGAAGAAGACAGAGAAGGAGACAGAGAAAGTCCTGAAGTTCCTTGTGTCTCGTGGGGATCATTCCTTTCCATGGCTTAGTTACAGGACCCAACGCATACCCTGGGTCGATTCACATACCGTGCTTCATAGACTCAAAAATGCCATTGATTCTAAGTTGCACCATTATTTAACATATCAGTGAACTGCCAAAGGATTGAAAGGCATGATGATCAAATGTTAGGTTGGGGGAGAAGGGGTGTGCTTGAAGAGATGAATATAGTAGTCCAGAGTGGGCTTCTCTCACAAAAGAAAGAATCCAACTCATTCATGTGCCCTTGCTCCTACCCTGGACACTTATGCTGGGCACAGAAGGCCTGTGGTGACTTCACTTCTTATGGGATTTTGGAGGGAGGAGAAGGAAGGAAGAAAAGCGGCCTATACACCTATGGAAGTGGAAGAACGAGGTGCAAAGGCTCCCGTCTCATAAATAGCCAAGTTGTGAGCTCTGGGCTGAGGCAGACAGTGGAAAGTCTAAGGAAGCACCTACTGTGTGCTGAAGAGACTCACTTTTCACATCAGCCCCTGCAAGAGCAATAAGTGTCTCAGGTTTACAGACGAGGAAAGCGGGGCCTGCTCAGACCCACTCGCTGGGCCAAGGTCAGGCAGCAGACGCCACGTGGCCAAGATCCCAATGCATCCCAGCATGCAGCATCCTTTCCCACCTGGGGCTTAGCTGACTCCATGTGTTTGGTTCTATTGATCCCAAAAATTGTCAGACAAGACAAAGGTACTTCCCTGGTGGTCCGGTGGTTAAGAATCTGCCTCGCAACACAGGGGATGTGGGTTCAATCCCTGGTCAGGGAGGTAAGATCCCACATGCCGTGAAGCAGCTAAGCCTTCGTGCTGTAACTAGAGAGCCTGCGTGACACAACTGAGACCCGATGCAGCCTCATAATTTTTTTTAAAGACACACTCCCATGAGAAGAGACAGCAAAAGTGTGACAGAGCAGTGCTGTCCCTGTGTGACCAAGAACAGTGCTCTTCTCCCAACATTCTTAGAAGTTTAGGGGGAAACAGAGGGTCACATGGCCAGCCACGGATCCCTCCCCACAGCTCTCAGCTGTCCCATTTTCATCTGAATGTCTCTAGGTATAAGGAGAGGATGCAAGGTGCTGAGGCTGTCATTAGCTCATGGCAAGTCACTTCCCTCTGTGGACCCCAGTTTCCTTAGTTCTAAAATAACAGTGGTGGACACTGGATCAGCTCACCTTTAAAGGCTCTTTGAACGTATATACGAACCTCAATCATTATCTTCCGAGGCATACATGAACCTCCATCACTAACTTCGCTGAAGTATTTTACAATTTGTAGAGATCTCAGTAGATCCTCTGACCCAGCAGTTCTCAACTGGCACTTCTCTCCTGGTGCACCTGTTCCACGGTGGCCACACACATGCGTCCTCCCACACACGGTCCCCTGGGGGACTCCTACCTTTTATCCCCTCCCTCGCACTCAAGACAGCACATTAGCATGCAAATAAGGAGGGATGTCGTTGTTCAAGGGCTAACCTTGGAGAAACTAAGTCCTCTGATTTTTAACTCAAATCCTGTGAAATACCAGGGCTTTGTTATTAGCACATAATTACCTTGCCAGGTTTCTTCCAACTGATTCTGACCCACAAGGTTGTCTAGACACAGTGGATCAAAGCCGCAGCTGTCTTAAGTCCAAGGGGAGACAGCCCTGGCTTTAGATTTACCAAGGAGTGAAAGCAGATGGTATTTTAATAGCTAGTATCAAAATTCCTCCTCAGAAGGGAATTGTGTTTTAACATTGACTGAATCAGAGGAGGTAGGATGCTGAGGGTCCTGGGGAGGGGGGGCGCTTCTGAGAAGAGAGCTTGGTTGCCCATCAGAGACAGGGATGGGGTTGGGGTTGGGGGTGAGTGGAGAGGTGAGGGGAGAGGCAGGGAGTGGAGGGGAAGGAGAGGAGAGGGGTGAGGACATGAGTCAGCAAGAGAAGGGAAGATTCTGCTGTGTTGGGTGTCTCTCTGCCCTGCAATTCCCAAATATTCAGGTGTTCCTCTAAACTTGCTGCTGCTAAGTTGCTTCAGTCGTGTCCGACTCTGTGCAACCCCATAGATGGCAGCCCACAAGGCTCCCCCGTTCCTGGGATTCTCCAGGCAAGAACACTGGAATGGGTTGCCATTTCCTTCTCCAATGCATGAAAGTGAAAAGTGAAAGTGAAGTCGCTCAGTCCTGTCCGACTCGTAGCGACCCCATGGACTGCAGCCTACCAGGCTCCTCCATCCATGGGATTTTCTAGGCAAGAGCGCTGGAGTTGGGTGCCATTGCCTTCTCCGTCCTCTAAACTTACCTGTATATATATGTGTGTGTGCATGATGAATTCAGCAGATGATGCTCTCAGGCCACACACATATACACAGAGTGTAGAAGCCAAGAAGGCAGCAGATGACGAGACTTCAAACCTCTGAAAGTTTGCAGAAACCCCAGAAAGTTCTAAACTGCTCCAGCATTGGGCCTGGGGGTTTCAGGCAGTCCTAGTTAGACCTATGTAGCTATCAAACCTACTCCCCATCCGACATGTAGGTTTTCACCCATTTTACAGATGGTGAGACAAGAGGGCTTGTCAAAACTCAGCAAAACTGGTACATTCCTTCCACTGGGTTCTGATTATATATGTGTCCCCTGTGGCTTCCTGATCCCAAGTTTCTTAATGTTCTCTCAAGTCCTAGCTTATTCACCAACTTAGTAAATCCCTAGATAATCCTAGCTTCTGTCCTTCCTCAGCATTTAGGCTTTTAGGTTTTTATTTTGAAATAACTTTAAGTTTATAAAAGAGCTGTCAAGATAGTAAGAGAGTCCCCACAAACCCTCTCCCCAGCTCCCCCTAAGGTTAACATCTTTCATAACATTTATCTCAACTAAGAATGTTGACATCCCCTGTAAACAAAGCTACTCACAGTGCATTGACTCTATTTGAATTTTGCTAGTTTTTCCCCTAGGGTCCTCTTTCTCTTCCAGGCTCCCATCCAGGACACCACGTTACATTTACTCATCATATCGCCTTGGTTTCCTCCAATTTGCGAAAGCTCCCCAGTCTTTCCTTGTTTTGCATGACATTGAGTACCATACTTGTTGGCTCTCTGTTAATGCATTTATTGATCCATCTGGTTGACCCATCAGCTCATGGTGTCAGACTCTATGCCAGGCACTGGGGACTCAGAAATGAATCAGGAGAGGCGCCTGACCTCAAGGAGCTCACAGACAAGGAGACTGTCAGAGCCAGAGCATGAAATCAGAGTGATAAAAGCACGGTAGAGGAAGGCCCAGCATCTCCAGGAGTCACACCATCATCAGCAGAGTCCAGAGTGCGAAGGGGGTGGAGGTGTGGGAGGAAAGGCTGAGTGTCTCTGCCTTTTGTCTTTCTTAAAAGCCCTTAGCAAACTTTTCCTTACATCTCCTTGGCCAGAATCATATGTCCAGTCCTAGATTCATCACTGAAAAGAAGAAATGGAAGAACCAAAACTGGCTTAGAACGATCCTGACTCAATTTTGGAAGCAGAGCACCATCGGGATACTGTTTTCTAAGGAAGAGGCCAGAATGGCTCTTGGATGGGTACCTGCCACAGGCCCTTCAGTTGCTCTGGAAGTTTTTCACTGTGTAAATAATACTGCCTTAAACAGTCTTTTGCATAAAGATTTTCCCACATTTAAAATGGTCTGCTGGATTCCCCTGGTGGTCCCGTGGTTAAGAGTCTGTCTACCAGTGAAGGGGACACAGGTCTTGATTCCCAGGCAGGGAAGACACCACATGCTTTAGAGCGGCAGTGCCCATGCGCTTCATCTGCTAAAGCCTGCACGCCCTAGGCCTGGGCTCTGCAACGAGAAGCCACTGCAACGGGAGGTCCTGGAGAAGTCCCTGCTCAGAGCAACCAGAGGAAACCTGCACAGTCACAAAGACCCAGCACGGCAAAAAAAATTAATTTTAAGAATAAATAAAAATAAGATGGTGTCCTTAGTAAGGTGGTTGGACACACACACATACACAAACACACATACAGATACACACACCTCAGTGTTCCCTCAAGTGCCATGTTTTATCCTGGGAATTGAGGATGGAGGCACTGAGTCAGAGGAATTATCTGCATCTCAGTGCCCCGGAGCTGTGCCCGCCCTCTGGCTAGCTGTCACAGGTCTCCGTCTTAGCCGATCACCTGGAGTGTGTGAGTGGCTGGCCAGGGTTAACAATTTTTGGCTGTGTGCCTTGGGACAGACTATTATCAGCTGATAAAGACAATCTGATTACTTCCATATTTTCCCTTTTCTACTTTTATTTTGGCTTATCCTTGGAATATTTTTTGAGCTCTAGTCTAGTCTAGTCAAAACACTCCAGCCAATCCCAACCTCAGAGTGCAAAAACCCAACTTAAACAATTTAGAACAAAACCTTAAGTCAACCAACAGACCTGATTTTTCTATTAGCCACTTCTCTGGAAATCCTCCAACATGCACTTTAAATTAGGGACTGGATTAAACCTCACTGCTGCCCACCGGGAGCTGCACCAGGAACCAGATTTAACGACCCTCGACCATTAGATTCCCAGAAGTGAAATCTGTTGGTCAAATGGCATGATAATCATTGAGTTCTGTGTTAGTTAGGATGGGTATTGCCAGCTGCGATAGAAGAGAAACTCTAAATTCCGGTGACTTAACCTAGTAGAAATTTATATCTGGTGCACATAAAGTCTCATCAGCAGTTCTTGGCCTAACAGCCTTCCAGGTGGTGATTCAGGGACCCAGGATCCTTGTCTCTTGTTGCAATCCTCCAAGGAAGATCTATGGCCCCACATCCTCTCCATTCACCTAGTGCATAGGGAAAGAATACATAGGATTACGCATGGGACCTGGAAGTGCACTCACCATCTTTACTCACCTTCTAGAGGCCAGGACTCACTCATGTGAACATACCGGTGCGAGAGAGGCCAGGCGAGGGAATCTAGTCGTGTACCCAGGAGAAAAGGAATAATCTACTACTTTTGTCAAAGACACCTACCCGTGCCAAGTGCTTTAATACATTACTTTGTATGGTGAGTATTAGATCCCTGATTTAATGGAAGAGAAAACTGAGACTCAGAGGGGCAAAATAGTCCCCCCAAGGCCACACAGCTAATAAGTGACAGAATAAAACTATCTTCTACATTGTCCGTAATACCTTTCAGATTTAGGTATTTAATCCACTTGGAATCCACCTTTTCATTTGCTTTAAGGTGGGGATCCAGTTTCTATTTCTCCAGTTTTTCTCAAACCATATGGTAGATAATTTTTTACAACACCTGATGCAATAAATCTTTTTTCAAAAGGTTTAGGCTGATTTACATTCTTGTTGTTGTGCAAGAGTGCCAGTTTCACTTCACCCTCTTTAACACTAGGCATTATTTTGATTTTTAAAATCAGTTCTCTTTGAAGACAGAAAAGTGGTTACAAATTTATTGGACTGCCAATGAGATTGCTTTCTTTATCCCCAAATATACTTATTCCTTTGTGAATTATTTATTTGGATTCTTTTTTCATTTGTCTAGTAGGGTCTGGCTAACTTCCTCATCTCTCTCCATACATATATACACACATACAGTATGAGTTCTTTATATAATAGAGATATGATGCCTTTCCAGGCATTTTGACTGCATACATTTTCCTGTCTTTTTTTATGTACAGATGTGCTACATTTTTCTGTAGTCAATTCTGTCCATCTCTTTCTTTGTGATCTTCTCTGATGCATCTAAGTTTAACCAGCCTTTTCTCCCTAGAGGTCTGATAAATATTCAGATCTTTTCCCCTCTATGGTTTGACTTTTTAAAAATATTCAATTCTTCAGTACATCTGGAATGCATTTCAGCCTGTGGTATGATACAAAAGGTTTATAATTTGCAAGAGGAGGGAGCCTCATTTACACTTGCAAGTTTCCTTCTCTCCCTTTTTGAGCTGCTTCTCTCTTTTCCAGGCCAAAAAGCAAAGATACCATAACTTATAGGAAGGCAGGCAAGGCTGTGGGTATTTCCTCTTAATTAAAGAGATTATTATTGTTGTGCATAATTAAACATTTACTGTATAGGAGAGTTCTCTGTGCTTTGCACAACTTATGGCACTAGAATGAGTCATCGCACATCCCTATGAGATAGAAATTATTACCCCTATTTTACAGATCAGGAAAACTGAGGTTTAAGTAACTTGCCCAAGATCACACACTAGGGTGATTGTTATTTTTTCTTCACTTCCTCTGGTTATTCATGAACTTGCCTTCCAGTTGTTAATTTAAAATGTGCTTGTTTTCTTGAAATTAAGGTATAGATGATCAGCTTAAAAACAAACAAACAGAAAACCTTGAAATGTTCAAGAGTTCCCAAAGTAGAAAAGGACACTAGAGAGGACCTAGAAACTCCCCAAAGAGGTTGGCACCATTCCA
Source organism: Bos javanicus (assembly GCF_032452875.1). Lineage (NCBI taxonomy): Eukaryota > Metazoa > Chordata > Mammalia > Artiodactyla > Bovidae > Bos > Bos javanicus. The sequence continues at coordinate 3,399,904 of NC_083887.1, read as the reverse complement.
TTGACCAATAACCACTGGTGTCTTGGTAAATATGAAATTTATATTATCTGGCTTTTAGAAAGATTGGTTCCAGGAATAGTAATCAAGAACTTCAGTCAGTTCAGTTCAGTCGCTCAGTCATATCCGACTCTTTGCGACCCTATGAATTGTAGCACGCCAGGCCTCCCTGTCCATCACCAACTCCCCGAGTTCACTCAAACTCACGTCCATCGAGTCCGTGATGCCATCCAGCCATCTCATCCTCTGTCGTCCCCTTCTCCTCCTGCCCCCAATCCCTTCCAGCATCAGAGTCTTTTCCAATGAGTCAACTCTTTGCATGAGGTAGCCAAAGTACTGGAGTTTCAGCTTTCACATCAGTCCTTCCAAAGAACACCCAGGACTGATCTCCTTTAGAATGGACTAGTTGGATCTCCTTGCAGTCCAAGGGACTCTCAAGAGTCTTCTCCAACACCACAGTTCAAAAGCATCAATTCTTCGGCACTCAGCTTTCTTCACAGTCCAACTCTCACATCCATACATGATCACAGGAAAAACCATAGCCTTGACTAGACGGACCTTTGTTGGCAAAGTAATGTCTCTGCTTTTTAATATGCTATCTAGGTTGGTCATAACTTTCCTTCCAAGGAGTAAATGTCTTTTAATTTCATGGCTGCAATCACCATCTGCACTCAAGTCTAAATAAATGATTTGGCCTGGAATAGAGACTGATTTATTTTGTGTTCCTGTTTTAGGAAGATTTCTGTCTTTGTAAACCTGGAAGATCCTCAGTGAAGGGAAGGGAAGGAGGACTAAACGGAGACAAGGTGGGAAAACATGAACAAACACGAAGCCCCACGAGGAGGCCTGCAGCTCTCGCCGCGTCACTTGCCGTGCTTCAGCATCCTGTTAAATGGAACTGGGGCTTCCCTGGGGGCTCAGCTGATAAAGAACCCACCTGCCAACGCAGGAGACACAAGAGATGTGGGTTCAGTCCCTGGGTCAGGAAGATCCGCTGGAGGAGGAAATGCCAACCGCTCCAGTGTTCTTGCCTGGAAAATTCCACAAGCCTGGTGGGCTACATTCCACGGGGTCACAAAGCCTCGGACATGACTGAACGCACAGGCATGCACGCGAAATGGATCTGATGGTTATAACCCCTGGTTCACAGAACTACCCACGCTGAGGACAATGTGAAATGGAATCCTTAAAGCAGAAGCCAGCTGTGCCACGGGCCTGGGCCTGAATTAAGAGCTAGTGCTGCCTTCTCCCAGGTGACTCCCATAGTGGTCAATGTTGTTGTTGTTGGGTGGCCCTATGGGGACAGCACCATTATGAGGATTTGGTGACATGCTGAAATTCACCAAAGATGTGTGCTTGAAAGCAGACTAGTAAAGTCTCTGAGTCAGGAAAAGAAGGAAGATGCTGGAGAGGCAAGGAGGGTGATATAGTTTGTGTTCAGGCGTTTATAACAAGGTGTCTGCTTGATCCTCTAAACAACTGGGTCAAGTCAATGTTATTTTCCCACCTGTAGACGTACGAAGGAGCCTGAGGGACGTTCCACAACCAGCTCAAGTCCATATAGGATTCAACTCCAGGTCTTCAGGATGTTAAGCCTAGGGGATCTCAGAGAACATGGTGGGTAAGTCCCACAAGGGATCCCAGGCAGTTCTGACCAGAGAATGGGAAGGTCTTCCCTCTTAGCAAGGATGCCCAGCAAGGCTGTGGCCTTCCAAGCCAGAAGTGATCAGCTCCCTGAAAAGGTGGATACAGGAAACTTCCTTGCTTCCTCAAAGCGTGGATACAGTTTGGATCTCTGAGCAGTGTCAGAGAAACGTATCCTCTAGGTCGGGGTCCTGATTACAGCCCTGTTTGCCTCAGTTAAATATAATCCACCTTTAGGAGAAGGCAATGGCAACCCACTCCAGTACTCTTGCCTGGAAAATCCCATGGGCGGAGGAGCCTGATAAGCTGCAGTCCATGGGGTCGCAAAGAGTCGGACACGACTGAGCAACTTCACTTTCACTTTTCACTTTCATGCATTGGAGAAGGAAATGGCAACCCACTCCAGTGTTCTTGCCTGGAGAATCCCAGGGACGGGGGAGCCTGGTGGGCTGCCGTCTATAGGGTCGCACAGAATTGGACACGACTGACGCGACTCAGCAGCAGAAGCAGCAGCAGGCCATTTTAACTTGGCAGAGCGGTAGAAAACAGATTTCAAGAACAGTTTGAGTCAAGTCATTTCTCTGTAAGCTACAAAAGAATCCAGATTTCATACTTCTTTAGGTTTAAATTGATATTTAAAGGATTTAAAACGTTCAGAATTGGCAGTGGTGGTGGCTAGGGGTACAGGTAGAAAGCCCAGAATGGAGACAGAGCAGTTCTGGATTCTGGTACAGCTCTCCTGCCAAGAATATCTCCCTGCTTGGAACAGTTGTCAATGCAAGCGAGTGTTTTATGGTTTGTCTCTTTGATTGCCAATTTCAAAGAAATCTGAACGTACAGTGTTTGAAAAACACATAGAAATATAAAGAAGTAGAGAAAAAAAAATCACCCGTAATCCTATCAGTCAGTAATAACCACTTTATGTTGTGGTATTTCTCTCTCTAGAGTTTCTTTCTGGGTTTTTATTTTTAAAATAAATGTGATACCTGGCTCCAGACCTATGTACTTCCCAGACTGGATGAGATGAGGCCCATTCCATCCTGAACTATATACTTTTCTAAATATAAAATCCAATATGCTCATTAGTTCAGTTCAGTCACTCAGTTGTGTCCGACTCTTTGCAACCCCATGGACTGCAGCACGCCAGGCCTCCCTGTCCATCGCCAACTCCCAGAGTTTACTCAAACTCATGTCCATTGAGTCGGTGATGCCATCCAACCATTTCATCCTTTGTTGTCCCCTCCTCCTCCCGCCTTCAATCTTTTCCAGCATCAGAGTCAGTTCTTCCCATCAGGTGGCCAAAGTATTGGAGTTTCAGCTTCAGCATTCAGGACTGATTTCCTTTAGGATGGACTGGTTTGATCTCCTTGCAGTCCAAGGTACTCTCAGGAGTCTTCTCCAACACCACAGTTCAAAAGCATCAATTCTTCGGCACTCATTAGAGAAAATCTAAAAGTTTCAGAAAAAGAGAGAAGGAAATTAAATTAAAATCCCTTTACCCAGATAAGTAACACTGGAGTGAATTTCCTTCTTGTCTTTTTTCTTTGTATTTCTTTGGTTATAATATTTTTTTTTACTTAATTTTTCATTCTATTTTGTTTTCTTAAGTTCATATCATAAGCATTCTCTCATGTTGTTGTATATTCTCCATAAACATGTATCTTTCAAGGCTACATAATATTCCTTGGGATGGGTATTATAAAACTTAACTATTTCATTGTTGATGAACATTTGATTTTCTGTGAATTCTTTTTTTTTAAATTAATTTATTTATTTGACTTCACCCAGTCAGTTTTGGCACTTGAGATCTTCCGTCTTCATTGTGGCATGCAGGATCTTTAGTTGTGGCTTAAGAAGACTTAACTGTGGCATGTGGGATCTAGTTCCCTGACCAGGTATCAAACCTGGGCCCCCTGTATTGGGAGTGCAGAGTCTTAACCACTGGGCCACCAGGGAAGTCTCTGTGAATCCTTTTTTGAAAATCTTTGCCCACAGCTCTTTTATTTCTTTAGGTTTGAGTCCTTCAAGATGAATTACTGGGTAAAAGCATATACATCTTTTAGAGAGTACAAATCTTTCCCTATATATTGTCACACATTCCTTTGGAAAGTTCTTAACTGAAGCACTTGGGGAGTACTTCCTTCATTATACGCTTGATGGCTCTGCCTATTTCACTTTGTAAAAGAATGCTGCTGTTGAATAGGTGAATTTTTATTACTGAGCCAAGATCCCAAATATTTGGTACCTTTACTAGGCATGGCTGTGCGCTGTTAACTCTTGACTCAGTTTCCCCACTCTTATCATAACAAATGTTTGTTAAATTTGGAGGATGATTTCAAGTTCTCAAAGTTGGAAATACTGGCTAAAATTTCAGTTTCAGCTCTTCAAGTTTATTTCCTCATCTGTAGAATGGGAATGATAACTAACCTAGACAATCATGGTGATGATTGAAAAAAAAAAAGAAAAGAATAACAACAATAAAAATATATAAATCACTTAGCACCATGCCAGTAGCTACCTGGTGAATATTACTTCCTTCCTTCTTTATCCTCAACTTGGCAACCATTTGAAAAGTTGGGAGAAGTAGTATTAAAATACTGGATTTCTAGTTGTGGTAACCAAAGCTCAGAGAAGCTAAGTGTCTTTCCTAAAGTCACAATGACCAGTAAATGACAAAGTGAGGTTCACAACACTGTCTCAACATGGGGTTTCACTGGGCAACTGCGGGATATGGTCTTCACATCTGTTTTATTTGGCCCAGGAAGCCAAAGTAAGAAAATAGAATAAAATCAAATAAAGCCAACACTGAAAATGAGATTTCACATCCACATAGGATTTCTGGTTTCTCTTGAGAAATCATTCGATCTGGTGATAGGGGAGGGAGAGTCGAATGTTGACTGGCCGGTTTGCAAGAGCCACGGACTTCCAATCCACCAAGTCTGCTCAAAGAGCGCGCCCAGGTTGCCGGTTCCCAGTTCCCGCCTGGCTTGCGGTGAACTGAAGCTGGCGACCCCTGCTCTGACCCAGCTGACATCGCACCCAGGGTTTCTGGCTCCCCGGTCCCAGGCTGGCCGCAGGCTCCTGGCTAACCTCGCACTGCGTGTGTGCGCGATGGCCTGAGATGCCGTGAGGACTGCCCACCGAGCCGGTCCGTGTAGTCCAGGAATGTGAACGTACATTGTTCTCCGCCCAACCGCATGCATGCGGGCTGAGCTCACCCTGGCCCGCTGCCTCCTTCCCCCAATCTCTCCAATTAAAAACATATTACCTTCCCACTCCGCCCGGAGCAGCCCTGGGCCGCAGCTTTATTTTATAAACACATTTAGACAAGTTCAAAAAGGAATGATTCATACTGGACCTAAGCACTCCTAAACGCCAGGGCTGCTGAGCATTTTCGCAGGGAAAGCATCCTGAGCCGGACCAGGCCTGGCCCTCGGGGGGTATCATCTCTCCGGCTCGAAGGCCAGGGATTACCTGTCCGCAGCTGGAAGGACTTACCCGCAAGGCCACTTTTCGGCACCCCCCAGCCCAGAGCCAGCCACCACGGGCTCCTGGAAGAGAGGGGGGCGGGGCCCAGGCCGTCCCCCATGCAGAGACATTCTTTGATCCCCCACTCTCTCGCCTCCCATCCAGGGCTCCCCGCTCCGTTCCTCCTTTCTCGCTCCTGTGCAGCTCTGTCCCCCAGCAGGCTCCCAGACACTCCTTCCTACTCTGGATTTGAATTCCTTCCTTCCACGCTCTCCACTCCTCCAGAGCGAGTCCTGGAGAGTCTTGCAGGCTCCCCTCCACAAGGCCTAGCTCAGTGCTTGGCGAATGGAGGGGCACAGGCAGGTGCCAAAATGATAATAATGATTGAGGCTCTTGGGTAGGGAGCGTTGACTGGGGGCCAGGCATGGACCTGAGAAATTTACATCTATTCTTTAATTCTCACAGAAATGCAATGGAGTGTGTGCTGTTTGCTATAAATCCATTTTCAGAGGTGAGGAAATTGAGGAGTAGATTTCAGCTGAACTCTACCCATGGGTATCTCTTAACAGTCATAAATGGAAGCGTCCTTGGATGATTCGTTCTTGTCACCTGATTTTTACAGATGGAGAAACTGAGGCCCAGAGAGGAAGAGGGATTTTCCCAAGATTGGAAGAGGTGGGAGCCACCCTAGCCCCTTATCATGCCTCTAGCGTCCTCCCTACACATAGCAGGAGTCTGGTGAGGTACCCTGAGTGAATGAACAAATGACTGTATGCGTGTCTTTATGGGACTCTCCTACTCGGACTGTAATTACTGTGATGGCATCTTACTCATACCTGAATCCCTGGTGCTAAGCTCCAGACCCACAGTGAGGTCCTCTCTCAGTATATGTTGAAGGGATAAGTCAGTCCCTTCTTGTGCCTTTAGCCACTGGAGCTTAGCCCTTAATTCCCACTTTATGGGTATGGTTTTTAATTTGCCGCCCTCAACTGGAGGGTGAAGTGTCTCCTCTCTCCCTTGTATGGGAAGCTGTGCTCATCATGCAGAAGGGCTGAGCTCGCGGATGCCCACTCACTTATTCTTGCCCTCATTACTTTATAGTGAGCAAATACTATGTACTGGGCACTGCCAGGTGCCAGCCAAGCACAGTGATGCAAAGGGACTCTGCCCCCAGAAATCACCTCTATAACACCCACAATGGCCATCTCTGCCTCTGCTCACTGACTGGGATAGGCAGAGTTTCTCCAACTGTGGGGAGTCTAGGCGAAGGAGGTTTTCCAAAGTCCATCATCTTCTCTGCCCATTCTTCACCAGTCCTCCTAAGCCCAGTCTTTCCAATGATGGCAATCCCCAGGAGCAGGAGGCTGCCAGCTGGATTCTGCTCATTCATCTAGTCATTCAACAAATGTCTACTGAGTGCCTACTGTGTGCCAAGTCCTATGATCGTAAGAGATATCCTGTCCTTAGGATCATTCTTGTTAGAAAGGTCTGCCTAAGTCAGAAGTATTGGGGGCCAAGGAACCAAATTTAGCTTGGCTCAGATCGGGGGGACATTATTGTCCAAATACCGGGATGGCCCTGGGCATGGCTAGGAGTCTTTCTCTACATCTCTTGTCTTTGCCTGCTGGTTCTGTCTCTTCTTCTCAGAGCTGATGTTTCTGCCCTGAGAAGATGTGGCCACTGTCAATATAGGGCTCACAGATTCCCAGGGAGGCAAATAAGAGAATACCGGGGGGCGAGAAGAACACCATGTGGTGTCCAGTCATACCGGGTGGCTACAAGAATCTGCTTTCTGTGTTATTCTCTTGGTCTCCGAGCTATCTTGGCCAGTTTCATGTTGATTCCTGTACCTGTGAGTCCGGTTCATAGACAATTTGAGAGTGAGGTGAATGAGTGCATGTTTAATTTTTGTTGGAGTATAGTTGCTTTTTGGGGGAGAAGGAAATGGTTATCCACTCCAGTATTCTTACCTGAGAAATCCCAAGGAACGAGGAGCCTGCTGGTCCATAGTCCATGGGATCACAAAGAGCTGGACACAACTTAGCAACTAAACAGCAATGACACAGTTGCTTTACAATGCTGTACATCAGAATGAATCAGGTATACATACACATACATCCCTTCTTTTCTGGATTTCCTTTCCGTTTAGGTTACCACAATACATTGAGTAGAGTTACCTTGCTATATGGGGCTTGCCTGATGGCTCAGAGCGTAAAGAATCTGCCTGCAATGCAGGAGACCCAGGTTTGATCCCTGGGTCAGGAAGATCCCCTGGAGAAAAGAATGGCTACCCACTCCAGTATTCTTGTCTGGAGAATTCCATGGACAGAGGAGCCTGGCAGGCTTCAATGTTTGGAGCTCCCAGACTCTTCTCCTATCATCGCCTTTCATGTGATTCTGCTCCAACAGCTGCCATTGTCTGCAGTTCAAACAACTACCGTGTCAGTTCCAAATTTCAAATTCATGGGGAACAACTGGAATGGACCTTGTGTGAGTCACATGCTCATCCTGCACAAAAAGCAGGGCCAAGAGGTGTGGCCGTATCGTCCTGACATGACAGCAGGGACTCTCATACATTGCTGCTGGGAATGCAAAATGGTACAGCCACTCTGGAGGACTGTTTGGAAGTTTCTTACAAAACTAAATATATTCTTCCCATACAACCCAGGAATCGTGCTCCTTGTAATTTACCCAATTTTTTTTCCATTTACCCACATTTTTACCACAAACATTCTGCACATGACTGTTTCAGTTCAGTTCAGTCGCTCAGTCGTGTCCGACTCTTTGCGACCCCATAGACTGCAGCACGCCAGGCTTCCCTGTCCATCACCAACTCCCAGAGCTTGCTCAAACTCATGTCCATTGAGTCAGTGATGCCATCCAGCCATCTCGTCCTCTGTTGTCCCCTTCTCCTCCTGCCTCTAATCCCTCCCAGCATCAGAGTCTTTTCCAATGAGTCAACTCTTCGCATGAGGTGGCCAAAGTATTGGAGTTTCAGCTTTAGCATCAGTCCTTCCAATGAACACCCAGGACTGATCTCCTTTAGAATGGACTGGTTGGATCTCCTGGCAGTCCAAGGGACTCTCAAGAGTCTTCTCCAACACCACAGTTCAAAAGCATCAATTCTTCGGTGCTCAGCTTTCTTCAACAGTCCAACTCTCACATCCATACATGACCACTGGAATAACCATAGCCTTGACTAGACGGACCTTTGTTGGCAAAGTAAGGTCTCTGCTTTTGAATATGCTATCTAGGTTGGTCATAACTTTCTTTCCAAAGAGTAAACGTTTTTTAATTTCATGGCTGCAGTCACCATCTGCAGTGATTTTGGAGCCCCCAAAAATAAAGTCTGACACTGTTTCCCCATCTATTTCCCATTAAGTGATGGGACCAGATGCCATGATCTTAGTCTTCTGCATGTTGAGCTTTAAGCCAACTTTTTCACTCTCCTCTTTCACTTTCATCAAGAGGCTTTTTAGTTCCTCTTCACTTTATGCCATAAGGGTGGTGTCATCTGCATATCTGAGGTTATTGATATTTCTCCCAGCAATCTTATTCCAGCTTGTGCTTCTTCCAACCCAGCGTTTCTCATGATGTACTCTGCATAGAAGTTAAATAAGCAGGGTGACAATATACAGCCTTGATGTACTCCTTTTCCTATATGGAACCAGTCTGTTGTTCCATGTCCAGTTCTAACTGTTGCTTCCTGACCTGTATATAGGTTTCCCAAGAGGCAGGTCAGGTAGTCTGGTATTCCACAGTTTATTGTGATCCACACAGTCAAAGGCTTTGGCATAGTCAATAAAGCAGAAATAAATGATTTTCTGGAACTCTCTTGCATTTTTCATGATCCAGCAGATGTTGCCAATTTGATCTCTGGTTCCTCTGCCTTTTCTAAATCCAGCTTGAACATCTGGAAGTTCACGGTTCATGTATTGCTGAAGCCTGGCTTGGAGAATTTTGAGCATTACTCTACTAGTGTGTGAGATAGTTTGAGCATTCTTTGGCATTGCCTTTCTTTGGGATTGGAATGAAAACTGACCTTTTCCAGTCCTGTGGCCACTGCTGAGTTTTCCAAATTTGCTGGCATATGGAGTGCAGCACTTTCACAGCATCATCTTTCAGGATTTGAAATAGCTCAACTGGAATTCCATCACCTCCACTAGCTTTGTTCATAGTGATGTTTCTAAGGCCCACTTGACTTCACGTTCCAGGATGTCTGGCTCTAGGTGAGTGATCACACCATCGTGATTATCTTGGTCATAAAGATCTTTTTTGTACAATTCTTCTGTGTATTCTTGTCACCTCTTCTTAATATTTCTGCTTCTGTTAGGTCCATACCATTTCTGTCCTTTATTGAGCCCATCTTTGCATGAAATGTTCCTTTGGTATCTCTAATTTTCTTTTTTTTTTTTTTTCAGTGTTACAGCTCTATTTTATTTAGGAGATAGCAGGAGAATCCAAGACTCAAAGAGAAGAGAGTGGAGGAGTGCGTGGGGAGGGAGAGAGAGAGAGAGCGTGCGCATGTACGCGGGACAGAGAGTCCGAGAGAAAGCGCTTTGGCTCCTCCTTTTATAAGTTTTTTCCTCCACCTGAGCCTGCCCTATGCAAATTGGGCTTAGCCAGGAGTGCTGTTTGTTCTGTTTGTTCTGCCTGAAGTCTTCACTCTGGTCCTCGGACCTTCCTGTCTTTTAGCCACCGCCATTTTGGACTCCTTTTCCCTATTCTACCTACCTAACATTCCCCCCTCAAGAGATGGGAGGCCCAGTTCTTTGGGAATAGGGGCGTCGAGGTCTTTCTGGCTACTCCCTGCTGAACTGGGACAGCGAGGGGTATTGGGCCTCCCCCTCTTGCTAGTCTCAATCCTCAGAGTCCTTATAGCGGTGTCCAAGGCTGTGTGATATTTTCCGTGGTCAGCTGTAGTTTTATATCTTTGTTGAACTGGCACTGCATGTTGTAGCTGGTTGACCTGGTAGCAGAGGCTTAGCCTCTATGGTCTCAAAATTGGAGACTACTGCATACCCAGCTCTTCTTTTTCCATCCACGACAAAGCTGCTTCCATCAGTGTACCAGATTTCCTCAGGATTGGTCAGAGGATCTTCTGACAATCCCTCTCGGGGTTTTGTCCAGGGGTCCAAGATTTCTAGACAAGAGTGAAAAGGGAGAGAGCCCTTAACTGGAGGTCTTCTGGAATCTGAGACTGGGCTGTGTGAGCTTTCTGCTGAGTTCGTTTATCGCTGTCCCGGTTTCCAGCACGATGGGCCTTCCCCTGCGCTGGGTTTCTTCGCCTTCCGCTTCTAGTGCGGGAGCTTCGCTGAGTTGGGCTCCTGCTGTGCTTGGCCTCTTCCACGCAGGGGTTGTTTCAGCCAGGTTAAACCCGAGTCACGGCACCATAGATGTCACGCGAGTGTATGTTCCTCGGTTCTTTGTCTCGTCACAACAAAGATTTGGAGCGACGGACATTAAAGCCCTCAGCACGTCACAGCTCTTGGGTCTTGGGCAAACCGTGCTACAGCTCTTAGGCAAATCAGTGTTACAGCTCTATTTTATTTAGGAGATAGCAGGAGAATCCAAGACTCAAAGAGAAGAGAGTGGAGGAGTGCATGGGGAGGGAGAGAGAGAGCGTGCGCATGCACGCGGGACAGAGAGTCCCTCTCTAATTTTCTTGAAGAGATCTCTAGTCTTTTCCATTCTGTTGTTTTCCTCTATTTCTTTGCATTGATCGCTGAAGAAGGCTTTCTTATGTCTTCTTGCTATTCTTTGGAACTCTGCATTCAGATGCTTATATCTTTCCTTTTCTCCTTTGCTTTTCACTTCTCTTCTTTTCACAGCTATTTGTAAGGCCTCTCCAGACAGCCATTTTGCTTTTTTGCATTTCTTTTCCATGGGGATGGTCTTGATCCCTGTCTCCTGTACAATGTCATGAAACTCAGTCCATAGTTCATCAGGCACTCTATCTATCAGATCTAGTCCCTTAAATCTATTTCTCACTTCCACTGTATAATCATAAGGAATTTGATTTAGGTCATACCTGAATGGTCTAGTGGTTTTCTCTAATTTCTTCAATTTCAGTCTGAATTTGGCAATAAGGAGTTCATGATCTGAGCCACAGTCAGCTCCTTGTCTTGTTTTTGTGACTGTACAGAGCTTTTTCATCTTTGGCTGCAAAGAATATAATCAGTCTGATTTCAGTGTTGACCATCTGGTGATGTCCATGTGTAGAGTCTTCTCTTGTGTTGTTGGAAGAGGGTGTTTGCTATGACCAGTGTGTTCTCTTGGCAAAACGCTATTAGTCTTTGCCCTGCTTCATTCCGTATCCCAAGGCGTAATTTGCCTGTTACTCCAGGTGTTTCTTGACTTCCTACTTTTGCATTCCAGTCCTCCATAATGAAAAGGACATCTTTTTTGGGTGTTGGTTCTAAAAGGTCTTGTAGGTCTTCATAGAACCGTTCAACTTCAGCTTCTTCAGCGTTACTGGTTGGGGCATAGACTTGGATTACTGTGATATTGAATGGTTCGCCTTGGAAATGAACAGAGATCATTCTGTTGTTTTTGAGATTACATCCAAGTACTGCATTTCGGACTCTCTTATTGACCATGATGGCCACTCCATTTCTTCTGAGGGATTCCTGCCTGCAGTAGTAGATATAATGGTCATCTGAGTTAAATTCACCCATTCCAGTCCATTTTAGTTCGCTGATTCCTAGAATGTCGATGTTCACTCTTGCCATCTCCTGTTTGACCACTTCCAGTTTGCCTTGATTCATGGACCTGACATTCCAGATTCCTATGCAGTATTGCTCTTTACAGCATCGGACCTTGCTTGTATCACCAGTCACATCCACAACTGGGTATTGTTTTTTACTTTGGCTCCATCCCTTCATTCTTTCTGGAGTTATTTCTCCACTGATCTCCAGTAGCATATTGGGCACCTACTGACCTGGGGAGTTCCTCTTTCAGTATCCTATTATTTTGACTTTTCATACTGTTCATGGGGTTCTCAAGGCATACTGAATACTGAAGTTGTTTTCCATTCCCTTCTCCAGTGGACCACATTCTGTCAGCCCTCTCCACCATGACCCGCCCGTCTTGGGTGGCCACAGGGGCATGGCTTAGTTTCACTGAGTTAGACAAGGCTATGGTCCTAGTGTGATTAGATTGACTAGTTTTCTGTGAGTGTGGTTTCAGTGTGTCTGCCCTCTGATGCCCTCTCGCAACACCTACCGTCTTACTTGGGTTTCTCTTACCTTGGGCGTGGGGTATCTCGTCACGGCTGCTGCAGCAAAGTGCAGCCGCTGCCCCTTACCTTGGACGAGGGATAGCTCCTCACGGCCACCCCTCCTGACCTTGAACATGGAGTAGCTCCTCTCGGCCCTCCTGCGCCTGCACAGCCACCGCTCCTTGGAGGTGGGGTAGCTCCTCCTGGCCATCGCCCCTGACCTCGGGCATGGGGTAGCTCCTCCTGGCCACTGGCCCTGGCCTCGGGTAGGGGGTAGCGCCTCCCGGCCGCCGCCTATATGGACCTTTGTAGGCAAAGTAACATCTCTGCTTTTTGGAGGGAGGGAGGGGTGCATGGAGAGCAGAGGACTTTTTAGGGCGGGGAAACCATTCTGTATGATACTATGATGGTGGACACATGTCACTGTACATCTCTCCAAATCCACAGAGTGTACCACACCAAGAGTGAACCTGAACTGTGACCTCTGGATGCTGTGGGATGATGGTGCATCACACCGAGTGACGTCCCACTCTGGTCGGAGGTGCAGATAGCGGAAGAGGTTATGTGTGTCAGGGGCCAGAGGGTGTATGGGAACTCTCTGTACTTTTTGCTTAATTTTGCTGTGAAATATGACTTCTCTGAAAGGTAAAGTCTACTAAAAAAAATTAACAATGTTCTGCCTATGGGCTGCATGTGGCCTGAGGGTCTACTGTCTACCAACACAGGGCCCTTGAGAAATTGACCCTACCTCTTCAAACCCAAGTACCACTTGGCTGCAAGACTTTATCTTTCTCATCAAGTGCACATATTAAGTAAGAATATTTTCATGCTCCAGGTTATAGTCACCATCAGAGATGCCTGTACCTGCCTGTCAGATGCCCTGATTGGCCCAAAGTAACAAAAGCAGCCATAAAGAGGTGAAACAGCTCTAGGCCACCGCCCAGGCACCCTGTCTGGGGTTAAGTGGCAGTCTTGAGGCTCTCTGAAATAAAGGATAGTTCAAGACCTCGTCGCTGCCTTCTTGAACCCTGAGGTGTCTAGGCTGGAATGTCTGTGGTAATTAAGGAAGTGATGGGACAGCTGAGGCAAACAGGGGTCATCCCCCTCAGTCTCAGGATGGAGACAGGGGCCTGGTCCTGCTGCGGAGAGCCTGTGGAGGAACTAACATCTGGGCGTCCATGACACAGTGGCGTGAACACTGCCCCAAGGACAACCATGATGTTGGCTGGAAGGTTTTGTAGGATCCTGCTGCTGCTGCTAAGTCGCTTCAGTTGTGTCTGACTCTGTGCGACCCCAGAGACGGCAGCCAACCAGGCTCCCCCGTCCCTGGGATTCTCCAGGCAAGAACACTGGAGTGGGTTGTCATTTCCTTCTCCAGTGCAGGAAAGTGAAAAGTGAAAGTGAAGTCGTTCAGTCACGACCAACTCTTAGCGACCCCTGGACTGCAGCCCACCAGGCTCCTCCACCCATGGATTGTCCAGGCAAGAGTACTGGAGTGGGTTGCCATTGCCTTCTCTGTGTAGGATCCTGAGCAGAGACCAACAAATACCACCTCTAAGAGTTCCTTCTGCTTGGGTCTCAACATCACACCAGCATGTTACTTCGTCTATGTGGTCATGGTCAACATCAGCTGTCACAAATCATGTCGATAGTACACACCTTTGATAGGGTGTGATGGAAATGGTACTTTAGCTCCATGATCTCTCTCTGTAAGACCTACAACTCCAGTCTAGTCCTGAGAAAAATATCAGACAAATTTCAATAGAGGGGTTTCTAATAAAACGCCTGACCAGGAATCATCAAAACTCTCAGGTCATCAAAAACAAGGACGGTGTGAGGCACTTCCCTGATGGTCCAGTGGCTAAGACCCCACGCTCCCAATGCAGGGGGCCCAGGTTTGATCCCTGTCAGGGAACGAGATCAACATACTGCATCAACTAAAGAACCCGCATGCTGCAACTAAAAAGAACCCATGTGCTGCACCTAAGACCTGTCACAGCCAAATAAATAAATATTAGAAAAAGAAAAATCAAGGGAAATCAGAGAAACTGTCAAAGCCAAGAAGAGCCTAAGGAGACGTGATGACTAAACGTTATGTGATATCTTGGGTGGTATCCTGGAATAGAAAAAAGACATTAGGTAAAAACTCTAAAAGTCTGAATAAACTATGGACTTTAGTTCATAGTAATGTACTTGTGTTGGTTTGTTCGTCATAACGAATGCGCACGCTAATGTGTCACAGGGAAATCGCGCAGGTGGGAGGGGGCGGTGTGGAGCTCTCTCTACTATTTGCTCAGTTTTCCTGTAAATCTGAAACTGTTCTTAAAAAAATGAAGGTTATGAATTAAATAAAGTCTGTTCATTAAAAAAGCACATGCACACCATGAGGACTTTGGATCTGATAATTTGGGCTTACGTGCTTGATTTACTAATACAACTTTTGGCTGTATGACCTTGGACAAATTATTTTAACCCCTTTAAGCCTCTGTTTCATCTTTTGCAGTGGAGGACTTTTCAACTCACTGGGTAGTTTGGAGAATAAAAGAACGCATTGCCGATGAAGGGCTTGGCATAATGCCTGGCACAAACGTGGTGCTCATTAAATGATAAGGGTTATTATAGGCAGATATTCACATGTACATGTACTGGAGTTAGTGTGGGGGTGGGTTTTTTTATTATTCTATTTTATTATTTTTAAAGAAATACTGTCGTTTAAAAATTGTCCACCAGTACTGTTGCCTGCAGAAACAGTTTTTTGTGTTCATGCCAAAAGCGCTAATTTTATAATGAACTATGTGGACGTTAGACTTATAGATACTCGCCTTTGGGGTTGAGCTGGGACGTGGGTGGGGGCTCATTATTTATCTTTTTGAAGCCTGGGCTTCATTTTTCCCAGGGACTCAGTTTCCCCACCTACTTCATCCACTGTGCTCAAGGGTGTGTGGGAGGTGGTGAGTAAGTCTGTGATAGGCCAAGAGGGTCTCTGCAAGAAAGGCGATTGAGACCCCTGACATTCATCTTTGAGGTTCAAAGCTATGGAAAAGCCTCTGATGGGAGAGGGCATGTGATGAGAAGCTCCTCCTCCAGAGAGGGGATCTAGCCTGGGAATCAGGGCACAATACTGTGTGTGGGGATGGTGGCCAGGGTGCCATTTCTGGGCACAGCCCCTTCTGGTCCAGCCACTGGCGTCACATCCTTTGGCACAGAGACCCCTAGTGGCACACACCACCAGAAGGCTGGAACTCCTGCCCATCCCACACCTACAAAGGCTGACTGGACGGGTCTGAGCTACCAGAGTGATGGGTACCGCAGACAAAACAAGACCCAGTCTTGGGTGGTGGGTGGGAGTTCCTGCCACACTACATGGGGTCCAAGAGTCTGTTTCTGCAGAAAGGCCATGTGGTGACAGCTGCAGCTGAGGCCATGGCCAGATTTCCTCATTTCCTCTTCTAGAAGATAGTACTCAGGTCTTCCCTTCTGGACCAGGTAGGCCCTGGACCACTTGATCATAACAGAAGGGCCACTGGGGTAGAAGGACTTTTTCAGAAGATGCTCTAATTTGGCCATTAAGAGATATGTGGCCTTATTTTTTGCTTTGAGGTGGACAAATGGACATAGTGGTTACCCGCATGGATTTCTATACACACAGATCTTCTTAACACATTTATAAACATGCACATGTATGCATACAGGAGCAGATATATACACACACTTACATACATCCACAGACATATATATACATGTACACATATACACACAGAGATACACTGCAGATGCACACATGTTACACACACACACCCACATACGCACACATACTGGACATAACACACACAGGTGCCCTCACATGCTGCCCACTCTGCTTTATTGTCTTGGCAAGAAAAGTTCTTGCCTTTTTTGCACTCAGCTTTTCTTTCCAAGTCCTGAATTCGTGGAAAGGGCTTATAGCAAGAAAGAGGGGGATGGAGAAGGAGCTGGGGAGTGGCAGGCCATGTGGAGAGAAGCTAACCTGTTTCTGCAGTTGACAGGCGGGCTGAGGACCAATGACGCAGCGGGCATTAAAACTCCTTTCTAAACTCAACGATATTTGCAAACTGACATGAGCCCCCCAGAAGCAATAAGAGAAAGTGTATAATCTGAGACCAAATTCCAATCTCTCTTAAAAGTGGGGCTATTTAAAAAGCATTAATGCATCCCTTGTTTGGAGTGCATGTGTCCGCAAGTAAATATTGGCCACAACCTGACTGTGGACACTAGGAATAAAAAAATATAGATCCATCATACTTGCATAGAGAGCTTTCTGCCACAAATAAACATGCGACATTTTGGATATCCTAAAATGACTAAGTGTAAGGCTTATAGAAGAAACAGTTATTGGATTTTTTTGTCATTGTAAAAACAGTGTATATTTGTTGTAGGAGACTTAGAAAAATGTAAAGAGTAAAAATCTTTCCACCCAGAAAAAACTAGTATTGTTTTAAATAAGTATTTGTAATATATTGTTATCATTTAAGTGTGAAAACACTTAATATATCTTCATCTTCATGTAGATATAGATAGAGCTATCTTTACACTTGCAAATGGACTTCCCAGGTGGCTTGGTGGTAAAGAATCCTGCTAACACAGGAGATGCAGAAGACTTGAGTTCAATCCCTTGGTCGGGAAGATCCCCTGGAGTAGGAAATGGAAACCCACTCCACTATTGTTGCATGGAAAATTCCATGAGCAGAGGAGCCTGGTGGGCTAGAGTCTATAGGGGTTGCAGAGTCAGACATGACTGAGTGATTGAGCATGCACACACACTTGCAAATATTGTTTACAATCTGCTTTTCCATTTAACAATAGATGTTAAACATTTTCTTATTGCTTTTCATATCATTTCAAGTAACCAAGAGGAGCATCTCTGCCAGTACAAGCACACAGACCTTCTCAAGAGCTCAAGATTCAAGAACACACAGGCAAGCGGACCAAACCAGCTGCCCTGCCCCCACCCTCATCTTACCCCCTCCTTCCCCTGGAGAGGAGGGGCTGCCACAGCAAACTTGGATGTCCAGCATCCTCAGAACATGTGCGCACATCTGGAGGAATGGCTACAAAGATTAATGTCGTGCTCAGTGTCAGAATCCCCCTTGACATTTCCTCAGTTTATCCGAACAATTTAGGGGAGCCCTCTGGGGCATAGGAACCACACTCTGCAATGCAAGGCCAGCACTTAACCTCTTGAATCCTCATTTCCCTGGAGATGTTAATGCAAGTTTTATTCTTTAATTGTTAAAACAAGCAGGTCCAGTACAAAACCGATATAGCAAGAACCTGAAAGAACTTAAGGCAAGAATACAAAAAAGGAAAATCTGGACACATTGGGTTAACAGGAATTTTAACGTTTCTAAGCAGGGTTTGAGAGCCAGCAGAAAATAGAAACTAAATGATAACAAAATTAGTATTTTTGAAACCATTATTCCTGTTAACCAGGATCTTGAACCAAATGAAGCACTTTAAGCATCAGAGAATATTTTGTTACCTTTACCCCGCTACTGTCTGAAATTTAGTTTGGTTTCAAATCAGTTAACTGTTATTTAAAAATTATTTTCTCTGTGAATGATGCATGTCATGTAACTAATGTCTCTTTCATATTGCTTTGGCTGCCAGGGGGCTCAGGAACTCAAATTACTATACAGGTCTTGCATATCTATGTCATAATATCCCCTCTGGTTTTGATTTTTTCCCCTGATCCTGGTTTTTATCTACTTAGATTTTTGTTTTATTGCATGTATTTCTTATAAGCCCCCTCAAATCTTTTGTTAGATAGATTTGTAGATCAAAACAACTTGGATTTGTGGTTCAGTTTAAGAAGAAATGAACATTTCAGTTTGGTTTTAGAGTTCAGCAAATTAGTGTGATTAGCTCTGATTTGAGGTTTACAGTTCTATTACGTTAAAGTCCCTGGTATTTAATACATCAAAGAGCCTGAGAGCTTGACTTAACCTCCTGCGTGTTAACACTACACAGTGCAGTGCGTGTCTGTTTCCAATGATTCTGGGGTACGACGCTCTTCAAGGTTCTGTCCTGGATTCTTACTCACCCCTCAGGCATGGTGGAATGGATGTGTGAGCATTGACTTTCAAACACAGATGCCACGAAGAGTTTAGAAAGGAAAGTGATCTCCCTGACTCCAGCCTTTCCCTGCATTTTCTCTTTCAAAGAGATGAAGGCCCAAGTCTTCAGGGTACGAGAGCCCACGCATCCTTGCTGGCACATGTTCCCCTTCACATGACAGCCAGGCGACATGGAGAGATTCTTGCATCCTGCACCCATGCATCAGGACCCTTCCCACCAGGAAATGGAGAAGTTCTGGCACAAGAGGCAGCAGTCATCCTGAAGAAGAAGAGAGATCAGAAACATTGCTTAGGCCCGGATCCCAAAGTTTTGACTCTCCACGGTGCCCCTGGTGGATCCTCCAAGAATCCTCTGGATTCCGTCAAAGACCATTTAGTTTATACGGATGTCTAGACAGACATCAGTTTGTGGTGGTGGAACCAGGCTTCCTGGGTTCTGGGTGCTGCTAAGACATTCACTCTTAGTTTGAGCTTGACAACCTCATTACCATGTCTGTGTCCCCACTTCCTCCCAGGCAAGTGGAAGGGGAGGAAATTGAGAGAAGGGAACCAATATGCCTTAGATCTCTACTATCTTCCAAAGACCACATTTGCCATTACCCAGCGTCATCATTTATTAGCCACATGACTTTGACTAATGACTTCCTCTCAACCTGTTTCTTCATCTGAGAGTGGAAATTATATAAATACACATATATATGTATATATATACACACACACATGCGTTCTAAGCTGCTTCAGTTGTGTCTGACTCTTGTGACCCCGTGGACTGCAGCCTGCTATGCTCCTCTGTCCATAAGATTCTCCAGGCAAGAATACTGGAGTGGGTTGCTTCTCAACCCAGTGATATGGAGCTAATGAAGCTAAAGTTTCAGAGCTCTCCTTTTGCACATGGATCCTCTGACTAGAAAGGAGCTCTGGAAACATATTTACATGTTTCATTAAAATTAGAAAAGTAAGATATTTTTGACATTATTGGCTAAGGACTGCTGTCTCTTTCCACTTGTTTTCCTCACTCTGCCATGGTCATTTTGGAGATCAGGCTAAGTTAAGCATGACATGGGTTACATTTGCCTGGAGTTTAATGGAATATACTTGTGTATTGCCATCTCAGGGTATGAATGGGTTCTAAATATGTGTCTACCTCCCTTTGAATACTCCTGTCTCTTACGGCTAGGAATCTTGGCATGAAGATGCACAGCCAGAGTGCATCTTCCCAAATGTGAAAGTTTCCCAGAGTGCTTTGCATGGTGACTTAGACAGTAAAGAATCCGCCTGCAATGCAGAAGACCCACGTTCGAACCATGGGTCAGGAAGATCCCCTGGAGAAGGGAATGGCTACCAGCTCCAGTATTCTCGCCTGGAGAATCCCATGGACGGCGGAGCCTGGTGGGCTACAGTCTATGGAGTTGCAAAGAGTCGGATATGACTGATTGACAAACACTTTAGAGTGCTTTGCACCAGAAGCAAGTGGGTAGCAGAAGAAAAACAAAGTTTGAAATATATGGCGACAAGAGCTAGTCTGCAGAAAATACATCCAATCATCAGCCATGTAAAACTAAGCAGGAGATTTGGTTTTCATAGATATCTAATTAAAATAGAAATTCTTTCTTCTTAGAAACGTGCTCAGCAATGTGGCCTATTGATTAGAAACTCACTATTCTTTTTTCTTCTCTTGGTGGGAACTGTGTGAAATATCATATATTAAATTTGTGGAGCATAAACCTCTAGCAGCACTACAAACAGCTAATATGATCTTACCTGAATTGACTTGTTTTTACGTTTTAGTTCTCAGTAAAAAAATATATTTTGCCTACCATGCTAGAGGGAAGACTGGATTATCTTTCCGTTCTCTCCATAGGAAATACTGTGATATCCTTGTCACGAAAGTGAAGTGAAAGTGTTAGTTACTCAGTCATATCCAACTTTTTGCAACCCCTTGGATTGTAGCCTGCCAGGCTCCTCTGTCCATGGAATTTTCCAGGAAAGAATACTGGAGTAGGTTGCCTTTCCCTTCTTCAGGGGATCTTCCTGACCCAGGGATTGAACCCGGATCTCCTGCATTGTAGGCAGAGCCTACCATCTGAGCCAACAAGGAAGCCCACATCCTTGTCATATATAATCAAGTGTGCAGCCAAAAATGTAGGGATAAATGTATTATAGAGAAGTAATACATAGTTAATTAAAAATACTAGGTAAAATTCTGAACTTTTGTGATTTTCATGTTATCTGTCAGCTTTTAAAAATGTGTGTTGTTGCTTTCCTTCCACTTTTCCTTCCACTAAATAAATGCTCACTTTTATGCCTCATTTTTATTGGTAATTTTGTAAGCTTCAGGTCCCTCTAAATCTGCATCTTCTCAGAAAATCTGTATAGTTATACATTCTTTCCAAGCAGATAGGAGATGTTCATGTGAGATTTGTATAAATGGCTCTCCTGACCCAGATTTGGGCTGCTTATAGATAATAGCTATTACTATGGTTGTTATCACAAGAGATGCTGCAAGTAAGTTTATTTTTGATAGAAGCCTGGGAAAACCCTTCAATAATCATACTGTATGTATCAGTAAGAGGAAATTAATTTCATTTTACCTTAAGAAAAGCACATTTAGCTGAAAAATATCAAACAGTGCCTAGCTGCACTAGACATCTATAATTTTATGACTACTCATCCCCCTTCATTATTTTGAGGAGTGTTTCTTTCTCCACCTGGCCTTGTGGTTATAGAAGAACAGGCTGTGTTCCCCAGGAATATTCCTACCTAGCTATAATGATTGACCCAAATGCAACCAATCATTGCTGAGAAAACCGTTCAATAATCATACTGTATGATTATATACATACATATATACTGAAAGCAGGGGGAGAGAGGCATGCAAGATGGGGAAGCAAAAGTTCAGCTCTCTGTTCTTGAGGATCAGATGCATTCCTACCTTTCCATAGTAACAGTGCTCATCCAATGAACCGTTCACTTTTTCCTGAGCTACTTTGATTTGACTTTCAGATGGATGCATACGAACCTACACCCTAGGAGTAAAAGTGAACTGGAAATAGGCCAGGCTTTACAAAGATTTAAAGTCAGCCTTGACTTATCTCAATCTCTGATTATATGAAAGTGACTTCCTACTTAACAACCTACCAGAAAGTAAAGAAAATCCTCTTTAGAGGAAAATAGCATCATCTGCAGCCTCTATAATTTTTATATAGTATTTCTAGTATTTAATAAAAATTTATCAGGCAAACCAATAACAAGACCATGAGGGAAAAAAAAGTAACAGAAACAGACTCACAGGTAATCCAGATATGAAAATTATCAGACACGGTGTTTAAAAAATTGATATTAATATATTCAAGAAAATAAATGACACAGTGAAAAATTTCACCAGAGAACAGGAATCTTTGAAGAGTCAAGTGGAAAAATCTAGAAATTAAAAATACAATTACTAAAATTAAGAATAGGTAATGGTTTTAACAGCAGACTAGACACAGCTGAAGAAAAGCTCAGTGACCTGAAAGGTGGGTTCATAGAAAATATCAGATTGAAGCATGAAGATTAAAAGAATGGGAATATGGAAAAAGAACATAAGACATATATAAATATGATGAAAAGGTCTCATGTACATGTAAGACCAGTTCTAAAAGGGTAGTGGAGAGAACACGACAGACTTATCTTTAAGGAGATAATGAATGAATATTTTAAAAACCTGGTGAAAAAATTCAAACCACAGATCCCAAGCAGCATAAATATAAAGAAAAATCTTATTATATCAGAGTAAAACTGATGAAAGCTAAAGATGGGAAGTTATAAAATCAGGCAGAGTGAAAATGACACTTAAGCAAACTAAGATAAACTGAAATGATGTAAACCAGAAGACAATGGAATAACATGTTGAGGGTGCTGAAAGAAAATTACTGTCAGCATGGCACCAGGGAAGCCCATGGCATGCATACCCAGTGAGAATATCCTCTAAAAATGAAGTTTAAAGACATTGCCAGATAAACCGAAAATTTGCTGTTAAAAGATTTATACTAATAGAAATTGTAAAAGGAGATTTTTTTCAAGGAAAAGAAATATCATCCCAGAAAGAGGCACATAAATGCAGGAAGGATTGATAAGCAATGCAAAGGATAAAGCCAAAGCCTTTGACTGCATGACGTGAAGTCGCTCAGTCGTGCCTGACTCTTTGTGACCCCACGGACAGTAGCCTGCACCAAGCTCCTCTGTCCATGGGGTTGCCATGCCCTCCTCCAGGGGATCTTCCTCACCCAGGGATCAAACCCAGGTCTCCTGCATTGTAGACTTATTCTTTACCATCTGAGCCACCAGGGAAGCCCATCTGTAAGGACCCAGAAAAGTTGATTGTGTGAAAATGGAAAAAATCACCTGCCGTCCAGGCTACACTATGTTATCACCAATGGAGAACTTAAAGGAGGAACCGTTACCAGATATTCTTCATCATAAAGATGAAATGCATCATTCCACTGGAGACACAATAATTTTGAATGTGCACACGCTTAGTAACAAAATTCTTAAAGCAAATGCTAAAAACCAAAAAGAAAAAGGGACAAATCTGACATCACAGTGGGAGATCTTAATATTTAACACAGGTCTTAGCACTTCTCAGTAACTGGTAGAACGTGCCTGTACACATGTGCTTAGCTGTGTCTGACTCTTTGCGACCCCACGGCCAGGCTCCTCTGTCCATGGGGTCCTCCAGGCTAGATTACTGGACTGAGTGGCCATTTCCTACTCCAGGGGATCTTCCTGACCCAGGGATTGAACCTGCGTCTCCTGCATTGCAGGCAGATTCTGCATCACTAGTCACCTGGGAAGCCCTGGTAGAACAAGCAGACAAAAATCATTAAAGGTTGAGAAGATCTGAATCACATGGTAGACAAACCTGACCAGTCTGCTGTCTTTAGAACACTGCACCCTCCCATGGCGGGGAACATCTTACTTAACTGCCTCAGATTATCCTGATTCTGATTTTCTTGGTTGGTTTTATTCTTTTTTGCTGTTTGCGTTTCCACTAGTTGCCTCGAATCTTTTTGAAAAGAGAAAGTATCAGTCAAGAAATGAAAAACAGATAAATGGAACGGGGAGGTATGGGTTTGGAAGACTGAAAACCTAGGTTTTACAGCCATGTCATTCCTGGTCTGTAAACTTGGACTTACGGTTTTAGAGAAAATAATAGCTTTCACAGGGCCTTGATGAGACTTATACAAAACAGTGCGTGTAAATGCCTGCCCAGAGTAAGCTTGGCATCTGTGCTAACTGTAATTGTTGTTATTTTTATTATCATTATGTTTGAAGACAGCGGGTCTTTTAAATGATGAGATTCTGAACTTGAAGCAGTCTGCTGAGCCAGCGTTTTTGGCTGCACGTGTCTGAAGAACAGGAAAGAAAAATGGATCAAGCTGGCATTTTCTCACAGCTCAGCTCAGTGAAAAGCTGTAAAAACAGGCTGCACGTGCCCTTGGGTGGAGCAGGGAGGCCGCCAAGACAGTGTCCCCAGGGTGGGGGGTGGGCAGGGGGAGGGGGGGAAGCTCACTGCAGAGCCCTTGGGGACAAGGCTCTCCTGCTAACAAGGTCCTTGAAGGATGTCCTTAACTAAATCCCTTTGTACCAGGTCCAGAAAGACCTGCCTTCCTCTGAATCGCCCCCAGGGAAGCTTCAAGGTCTGTCTCCAAAGACTGGGGTAAGAATGGGTTTCTGATCACATCCTAAAAGGAAGAGCTGTCACATCCTGAGGGTCTGTGAGGTATTGGGGCCAGTGCCAGGCATTTCGCCTCCATTTCCTCTGAATTCTCAGTCTGTTGTGTAGAAACTGAGGCTCAGGGAAGATAGGTGATGTGCCTAAGGTCACACAGCTGACCCAGGACTCGACTACTTACGTGTCTGACTCTTTAAGAACACTGCTCTTCTCACTAATGCATTATGTATCACACTGTCCTCACACAAGGCAAGATTCTGTACGTCCTTAAAAAAAAAAAAAAGAAAAGAAAGCAGAACACATCCAACATTTTGTTTGGAAAACTTCTATGCATCCTTCAAAACCCTAGGTCAATGGGAAGCCTCCATGAAATCTCTCTTCGTGCTCCAACTTCATCATCTGTCCATAATGTCAATCACCTCTGTCTCAGCACCTATGTCTATTGTTGCCTTTTTCATGCTGTTTTAGAATAGTTGGGCTGGTGGCTCAGATGGTAAAGAGTGCCTGCAGTGTGAGAGAGCCAGGTTCGTTCCCTAGGTTAGGAAGAGCCCCTGAAGAAGGAAATGGCCACCCACTGCAGTATGCTGGCATCCACTATACTACACATCCAGTAAATTTCATGACAGAGGAGCCTGGCCGGCTACAGTCCATGGGGTTGCAAAGAATTGGACATGGCCGAGCAACTTCACTTTCTTTTCTTTCTTTCTTTTCTATCTTTCTTTCTTTACAATAATCAGTTTATACATTTGTCTTCCTCCTCAGGCTGGAGGGTTCTCACTTCTTTTATTATATCCGGATCTAGGTACCCGGCCCTGCCGAGCACAGTGTAGTGACGGCATCAATGAGCATATGCGAGAGGGAATGCAAAGAAAGAAATTGATTTTATTTGGCAAAGGTTTATCTAGTTCCTACTATGTGCCCTACACTTGTAGCTAGATGTGAGGAATAAACCAACGAACAAAACAAAGTCTAGGTTCTCGTGAAGCTCAGACCACGGGGAGAAGCGGGCAATAATCACGCACACAGGTAAATATACAAAAGAACTGCTGTTTGTGAGAAGCGCCACCTCTGTGTCCCACGACTCCTCAGATGACTAAAGATTCCTATCTTCAGGCAGAGGGCTGAATTAGCGAGAGGACCGTTTTGATATTACTTAGGCGTTAACATTTAAAGGGTAGTCAACACCCTCCAATGCCCCTGGTTCTTTTGTGCCCTAAAATTTTCATTGTGCTACAATCAAAATAAAGCACAGTCTCATTAGAGCAGCAGATAGTCCAGAGTTAGCAGATCCCAAAACACAGACCAGGGATGGTAAATCTGTGGCACTTAAACCTCCACTTTCTACTGCTGGTCCTAAGACAGACATTGCTAGTCGATCACGGCCCTCTTTCTAGCTGAGCTTGAGATCCCTTCTCAGCACAGCACTCCAGGCAGCCAGAACTAATCAATCTGAACCAAGATAAAACCTCGGTGCTCTCCTATCTCTGCTTTGGCTGAGGGAGTGTAGCACTGTGGCAACAGCTTTGGGGGGAACCAAATCCTTGAACTGATCTTGGCAGTGGCACTTGAAAAAGAGAAGACGGAGAAGAAGAATTGCTTTTCAAATATTTGGTCTCCAAACATATTTATTTGCAGTTCCAAGTCTACTGACCATATGTATTACATCTGTTCTGGATTGGGATTCAAACAAGGTTTATGATTTATTAGCTTTAAAAAATACATCTCTAGGTACCTCCACACAAAGATGCCAGTCAAAGAAGCCTCGATCTCACTGAGACACATTTCCCCCTCTCAGAAGGACTCAGGGTATTTAGGATCCCTCGTCATGGGCAAATCCCATTGCCTGCCTGATTTGAAAGAAAAAGAAGGAAAAAAAGCTCTGTTTGGCGCTTGCGATCCTTTCATGTGAATTACACAGCCTGGCTGATTTAACACGACCCACTGAGATTTCACAGCTTAGCAGAGGCTGTGCAGCCCTCCTGAGGCTTGCAGGCCCCGATGAACTTACCAGGCCCTCCTGGGTGGCCCCTTCTCTGCAATTTCCTACGAGTACATGGCCTTTCCCCTTCAGCCCTTGAACTTTCTCTCAGGGGGTCCTCTGGCCTTGGCCCATGGCCGCATACAGGCCCTCTCCTGTCCTGCCCCCACTGTGAAAGGGAAGGGGAAGGGAACCAGATACTATTGTGTCCAGGCCAGTGGTGGCCTACCCAACGCACACAAGCATCCAGATCTCTCACATTCTTAGTTGTCCCATCTGTAAGATGGGAATGAAAGTAACACTGTCTCCCTGGTCCCCACAATGGTTGGATGCAGGTCAATAGTGCTGATCCTAGGGACTGCTCCATAAATCATGTGCCACCTACAGCCCTGTGACTGCAAGCTGATTTAATTTTCACAAAAAGCTGCTTCCCAGGTGGCACAGTGGTTAAGAATGCTCCTGTTAATGCAGGAGAATCAAGAGATGCGGGTTCGATCCCTGGGTCAGGAAGATCCACTGGAGTAGGAAATGGCAACCCACTCCAGTATTCTTGCCTGGACAGTCCCATGGACTGAGGAGCCTGGCGGGCTACAGTCCAGGGAGTCTCAAAGTGTTGGATGTGACTGAGTGACTGAGCATGCACACACAAGAAGCCACAAGTCCTCACATACTGGGGTGAGCCACCCTCGGGACTCAGAGTGCACATCACCCTGAACCTACACACAGGGTCTGGTTCTGACAATCTGAGACGGGGCCTGGGGATTTGCATTGTGAACCACCCTGCCCGTGGTTGGGACTGGAGGGATGCTGACTTTCCCCCTCGAAAACTGTCTATATAGAAAGAGAAGTCCGCTCTTCCTCTTAGCACCCAGCTCGGGGCTCTCACTGAAGTCAGCATCTATACATGTTTGCTGTTGGATGAATGAATTCAATTAACGACCCATCAGTTGGGGTGGAACGTTGCACAGACCCTGCGTTTATGCAAATCAGAGTCTTTGGGGGACTCCACAGCTGTCACCAAGTCTTAGTGGCTTTTCCAGCAGCACGGGTTTCCGCCACCTCCTGCCTCCACTCTGCCCTCCTCACAGCCCCCCCCACCACCAGGCTTCTCTGTGGTTTTCCTACAGGCAGGATCACTCTCTTCCAGCGACCTCCACACAGCCTCCAAGATCACCTCTGCAACACGTAAATCTGCTCATCCACTCTTGTTCTAAAAACCTATCTGTGGCTGCCCCCTGCCCAAGGGATCATCTCCAATCTAACTCCCAAGTCCTCACACGGCAGTCCAAACCCTTCCTCATTGGACCCTGTGCGTTCATCCCTCCTCAGTGATTCTCATATTTTGCTCCAGCGTCCCCAAAGCTTTCCAGACTGGCAAACGGACCTCTTCCATCTTTCTCATCTCCTCCCTGGAGTGCTCATCTGCACCTCTGCCCACCCCAAATCCCACGGGTCACTCAAGGCTTATCTTGGGCTTCACCTCCTCCAGGAGCCAAGTTGCTCTCCTCCAACCTGAGTTGGGTGTTTTTTCAGGACTCCCTCAGCACCTGGTGCTGGTCTCTTTCAAAACTCATCATTGGCTGTTTACCTCTTATCTTCTCCAAGCTAGGGTGGAAACTCTGAGTGAGCAGGTCACTTGTTGTGGCTGCGTCCCTGGCTGAAGGACACGACAGTTCTCAACCCGCGGGAGGAAACTTCCCCCATCAGCGGGGCCCCTTCCTCCTCTTGGCTGCTTGTATTCTTCTGAGTGTGGATCCGCAAGTCCCCAGTACTTGGGAAGCTCCAGGATGTATCCATTTGGTGCTGTGGTGAGGAGGAGTGGCATGTATTTTTACCTACTTTATGCCTAGATTCTTGGAAAGGCCCAGACAATGACTAGATTAAGAGCCATGTTATTTAAACACTAAATCAAAACATATTCTTCCAAAGAAAAGCAGCTGCTCATTGGAATCTTGGACAGTCAGGATGCTCTCCCTGTGGGTCCAGCCCCTCAGGGAGATGATGATGGAGATTATGTTGATGGAGATGATGGGGGTCAGCCTGGGCATCTAGCTTCTTCCGGAGATGACATGACAATTCACCTCTCAATGATGTTTGCTTTCTTTTCTCTGTGAAAGAGTGTTGGCCACCACAGAAATGCAAACAGATAAAACTTGGGTGCCTAGAAAATAGTCTGGACATTCATTGAAGACTTCAGGGGCTGTAAATGAGGGAAGGGGGAAGTGGGTAGGAGTCTGAGGTAGAGAGGGGGGCCTACTTCCAGCCTTTGGTACTAAGGTCTTTCATTAAAAAAAACAGTAATATGGATTTTTTTTTAAAGAAATTTCCTGGGGTTTTTAAAATTTTTACTTTCCCCAGAGGTTTATTTTTTTTTTAAATGTTATTTATTATTTCTTTTTGGCATTGCTGTGCACAGGCTTTCTCTAGTGGCAGCGATGTGAGGCTTCCTTGTTTCGGAGCACGGGCTCTAGGAAGCACGGGCTTCTGGAGTGCAGTGTGTGGGCTTCGAGCTCGGGCTCAGTGGCCGTGGCACATGGGCCAAGTTGCTCCTTGGCCTGTGGGTCTCCGTGGACTAGCAGTCTAACCCGTGTCCCCCGCACTGGCAGGGGGACTCCCAACCACTGCACCGCCAGGGAAGTCCTCTCCTAGGCTTGTTTGTTTGTTTTCTGTTTTTCAGTTAATTCAAACACTCTGAAGCCCTTTTCAGGTTGAAGTCAGCCTGCTCCACCTGAGTCTACAACCTCTGGTCTCCTCTGTGTGAAGTACCAGGTTCTTTACACTTTGTTTCCCCTTTAATCTTCTAACCATTCATTAGACCTGCTTTTTTGGCCGGGGGAGGGGGGTTTAGACCCATTTCACAGATGAGCAAACAGAGGCTCAAAACCACATGCCCAGAGCCACTGAAAGGGCTGCGTCACGATTCAAACCCAGCTCTGTCTGATTCCACAGCCTGGCCCTGCCAGCCTCAGGAGCCCTCCTGGTGACCAAGTCTGTGGCGGGGCCTGTCCCTGGGTCTCAGGCATGGAGAGTGGATGGTGGTCTGTGAAGTGAATGGCAGCTCCTGCCAGCAGCCAGGCCGGAGAACCCCTTTGTGTGAGCCCAGCATCTGGTTGTCAAACGCAGGCTGGCTCACATTCACCATCTGGCTCCACTTGAGAAACGGGCATTTAAACATTACAGCCAGCAGGGCAGGCAGGGCCCTGCGAGAGGCTTCTCGGTCTGCAGGAGGAGGATGGCAACCTGTTGGAGCCAAAGCAGAGTCAAGATGAAAGGGGGCGGGCGGGCCCGCTCGCTCCTCTCTGCTCCTCCGTCTGTCCGAGCTCTGAGCATCTGTCAGGCTCTCGAGCCTCCTCCTCTTCCTCTCCGTCCCCCTTCCCTGTACCTCGTCCCTCTGCTCTGTCTCCCTCCTCACGCCTTTCTAGCCCCTCTCTCTCGATTTTCCCTGCTTCCATCTCTTTTGCTCTTTTTCAGTCTGTCTTTTCTCTTCTTCCTTCTTTTCCTTTGCCTCCTCACTCTCCATCTCCCAGAAGAATCTGCATAAACCTTTAACCCCTGATTTGCTTCCAACATCCTCACACAAAGAACAAATAAAGAGATGTTACCAACAAGCCCCAAGCACTTTGTTCCAATAGAACTTTTTCTCTTAGGAGAAGGACATGCAGATTTCTAAAATTGACTCACTCTCTGACATAGTCATGACTTGGCATCCTATGGCAAGTTAAGTATTTTTCCAAACACAGCTAAGCCGGTGTTAGAAGTCTAATGAATCCAGCAAAAAGAAGCTTTCATCTGCAAGTCACTAAGATGTTCTGTTGTTCATTCCCTACTATGATTTTATTTCTCCATAACCCACTCCTCCTACACACACAGTCATTCACACAATTGGCACACATGCACACCCCTCCCCGACCCCCGCCAACACACACATACTCACACATTTCTTGCTGCCATTTCTTTGAAGAAAAGAAATTCTGTATCTTGACTCTCTGCCAAGGTTATCCAACCAGGTCCTCAGAAAGAGGCAACCTGGCCCTTGTTGAGTGCCTTCTGCACTCCACGTGACTTTTGACGTGACTCTGATCCTCACAGGAACCTTGCCAGGAAGATAGCCATCCAAACATGCAGGTAAAGAGCCTGCAGGTCAGAGAGGTGAGGTGACTCGGCCAACGTCACAAAGTCAGTCTAGTCTGGACACCCCCAGGATGGAAGCACTCCACATGGCAGTCTGGGGGATCTGCAGGTCATCTGCTGGCCCTAGAAAGAAGCTTGCCAAGACTCCCTGCAACAAGCATTTCCCACCTCTAACAAATAATGGCAAGAAGAGTGATTTACCAAGCCTTATTTACCAAGCACTCACTGTTTCCTTCATCCTTACCCAGCCCTCTGATATTGGGAGGACGGGGTATTTGTTGTTGTTCAGTCTCTCAGTCGTATCTGACTCTTTGCAACTCTGTGGACTGCAGCACACCAGGCTTCCCTGTCCCTCATCATCTCCCAGAGCTTGCTCAAACCCATGCCCATTGAGTCGGTGATGCCATCCAACCATCTCATCCTCTGTCATCCCCTTCTCCTCCTGCCTTCAATCTTTCCCAGCGTCAGGGTATTTTTCAGTGAGTTGAATCTTCGCATCAGGTGGCCAAAGAATTGGAGCTTCAGCTTCAGCATCGGTCCTTCCAATGAATATTCAGGGTTGATATCCTTTAGGATTGACTGGTTTGATCTCCTTGCAGTCCAAGGGACTCTCCAGAGTCTTCTCCAACACCACAGTTTGAAAGCATCAATTCGTTGATGCTCAGCCTTCTTTGTGGTCCAACTCTCACATCCACTGGGGCTTTCCTTGTGGCTCAGTTGGTAAAGAATCCATCTGCAATGCAGGAAACCCTGGTTTGATTCCTGGGTCGGGAAGATCCCCTGGAGAAGGGATAGTCTACCCACTCCGGCATTCTTGGGCTTCCCTTGTGGCTCAGCTGGTAAAGAATCCCCCTGCAATTTGGGAAACCTGGGTTTGATCCCTGGGCTGGGAAGATCCCCTGGAGAAAGGAAGGGCTATCCAACCAGTCAATCCTAAAGGAAATCAGTCCTGAATATGATTGGAAGGACTGATGCTGAAGCTGAAGCTCCAATACTTTGGCTACCTGATGTGAAGAATTGACTCATTGGAAAAGACCCTGATGCTGGGAAATATTGAAGGCGGGAGGAGAAGGGGACAACAGAGGATGAGATGGTTGTATGGCATCACTGACTCAATGGACATGAGTTTGAGTAAGCTCTGGGAGTTGGTGATGGACAGGAAAGCCTGGCGTGCTGCAGTCCACGGGGTCACAAAGAGTCAGACACGGCTAAACAACTGAACTGAACTGAATTGATCCACTTCAGTATTCTGGCCTGGAGAATTCCATGGACTACAGTCCATGGGGTTGCAAAGAGTCGGACATGACTTTTCATGTGAGTGACTTTCACACACCTCACATCCATACATGACTACTGGAAAAACCATAGTTTTGACTATACAGACCTTTGTCGGCAAAGTAAAGTCTCTGCTTTTTAATATGCTGTCTAGGTATGTCATAGCTTTTCTTCCAGGGGATAGTTACTATGTCCATTTTGCAGATAGGTAAACTGAGCCTTGGGCTTCCTAGATGGCACTACTGGTAAAGAACCCAGCTGTCAATGTAGGAGAGTTAAGAGAAACGAGTTTAATCCTGGATTGGGAAGATTCCCTGGAGAAGAGAATGGCAACCCACTCCAGTATTCTTGCCTGGAGAATCCCATGAACAGAGAAGCCTGGCGGGCTACAGTCCATGGGGTCACAAAAGGCGGACACAACTTAAATGACTTAACACCCATGCATGTAAACTAAGCCTTAAAAAGGTAAAGTGACTTTTCCACGGTCCCTGGTTGGTTGGCATGAGGGCAAAGGGCCCATGTCTCTTTGGTGTGTATCAAGATTTCAGCAGGAGATGGTAGGCCATGGAAGTCTTCTGGAGTGGTAGCACAGGTAATTTAAAGAACCTAACTTGTTTTATCAGTGGCTCACATCATGCATTTGATTTTTGACTTCAGTTTCCACATCCATCAAATGGAGGTGATAATTGTCATAGGATTTAATACCAGAGATGCTGGGGCACATGATACCATGTCTGAGGAGGTGATAATAGCATGTACAAGTTAAGAGACTATTTTTCAGACCCACTTTCAGGCTTCAGAGCTTGCACTGTAGAAGGGAGATATCTGAGCCTGAAAGGCTCTTACTACTTCCTGTTAGTCTGTGGCAGACATTACAAATCAATCACTGCACTTCAAGCAGGCATCTCCAATCGATTGATATAGAAATGAGAGGTATAGCCTATTTGCCACCCTGACGACAGAGGGAAAAGCAAACTTCTTCCCAGTTCCAGGCACCATGTTAAGCACCTTCTTGACCCCACAGGTCAAACCTCAGCACCAACTTGGAGCCAATCCTTGTCCCGTATTATCTCATCGAATCTTCAAGACAACCCTACGAGTAAGTCAGACACAGTCATTTCGCAAGCTAGTCTGTAGGGCAGCTCGGCTGCTTACCCCAGTTCACCCAGTTTGCAATCAATGATGTTTCTATTTGGACCTGGGTCTCAGGGGCCCGCTCTTGCCAATGTTCCACACTACCTCCCCCAAACAGGAGTCTAGCAGGAAAAGCAAGGCTCAGAGGCTTCACCGGGGCCACCCAGAGGGCTCTGGGAGAAGTAAAACACAGCCACCCCCTTTCCGGTGGAGAGTTCTCATTCCTGCTGGAGACAGAAGGCCTGCCAGGACCAGAGTCCATCTCCCGGGAGAGGTAGCGCACATTATTTTGATATTGAACATGTGCCCATGGGCCCAGTGATGGACAAACCTTTCACACGTCTCAGAAATGAAACTCACAGAGTCATTTCCATCTTGGCACGAGCTGTGGGCACAGCCCCAGAAGGCCCTGGCACTGCTAATTCTCTCATCAGCTTAATAGGAGAACAATCATCAGAGTCAGGATACAAATTAAGCTCCAGACACTTTTTTGGGAACTCAGAGGGTTTGTGACTTATGGCCTCATTTTAAAGAGGAGCAGATTGTTGACACAAACTGCGGTACTTCCCGTTTTTCTCGAGGAACCAAGTTATCCTCGATGTTTGTGGGAGAACCCTTTGGATGTGGCTGGAGTCCACAAGTGGCTAGAAAGATCCAACAGCTTGTCGTAGGACGACCCGTCTATAATTAACCTAAGTGTTTGTTTATTTAACTATCTCAATTACAGGCTTACTTAAAGAGCATTAAAAATAAAAGATGAGCCCCAGGAACAGAAACAGAAGGTGATCTTTTGTCCAGGCTTAACAGGATGTGATTGGAATGTGTGAGTAGCCACCAATAGGGAGAATAGCTGTCAGTTAAGACATTGAAATGGAGACAGAAAAATGCTAACATGAACAAAACTGACCTCTGTAGTCATGTTTTGTCGTGAAACCTACTTCCCAGGGTTTGTATCCCAGCTTTTTACCGTGTGCTGTCTGTGACCTTGTGCAAGTCAGGTGACCTTGGGTTTCTCCCTTAGGAGAGCTGGGGAAGAGGTCTGCTGATACCTATTATCATGTATTCTCTTCATGCCAGGCATCATTCTAGACACTTTATTCACTTAATCCTCATAACTGCACTATGAAGTAAGTACTATGATTGTCTTTCATTTCCCTGAGAGGTGAGGTGACACAGTAATGCTCAAGGCGGCAGGGTGTGTGTGGAGTGTGGGAGCTCAGCTTTTCTCCCGGGACCTGGCCCCAGGGCGTGTAGCTGCTGCCCTGCTCCACCATGTCTCGCGGAGAACTTGCACAATGGGGAGTCCTCAAACATGATTATGTTGAATCCAGTTTTTTTTCCCTTTGTCTTACAAGGGTGACTTTCTGATGGTAATGCACATTTTTCTATCTGATATAAATAGCTTTTTTGATTTTTCTCCCCCTGCCCGCCTCCAAATATCAGTCAATACTGGAGAGAAAATAACTCTGTCTGGTTCATGGTGACAAGGTCAGGGCTCCTTTGGAGAACACTCCATCCTGGGCTGAGAAATCATGGCATTTATTTTAAGCCGAAACATTCTTATATTTAATGCTTGTCATCAGGCTGAAGTTTGTTTATTGCATTCCATAATTATGATGAATATATTTTAAATAGAAAAAGATTTGAAATGTGGGACAGCTGCAAAAAATATGGTGTCAATCACTGAAAATCAACCCACATCTGGAGTTAGAACTTGGGTGGGAATGGCTTGTTTTGCATTTTTATGACCAGATGCATCCAGATTAGATGTACCTTATAAACTTCACCCAGACAACTGTCAGGGCCAATCAGCCTTAATTGAATGTGACATTTTCTCCACCAATCTGCCCTGAGTCCAGGCCAAGAATCCCCCCTGTATCACGGGCCCTGTGTGAGCTCTCTTAGCGGTGCACACAGGATCTGTCAAACACAGGCCAAATTAAATACTGGACTTCGTTCCACAGTGACTTCCAATTACAGCGAGCGAAATCTGGAGGGCTCTGAACCACCTCCCCACCCTGGCCTGTCATTTAGAGACACCATCAGTGGGAAGCAGGGAGCCCAGGTCTGCTGATGCTAGGTTACACTCTGCTGTGCCTGCCAACCCCACCCCAGGCACCGGGCACTTGCTCTATGCCAGGGCCATGCCAGGCACTTCCCACATACCCTCCCTCTTAGTCCCCCCAAGGTCAGAAAATTCAGAGAGATACGTAGAGGGTCTGGCCCAAATTTGCATGCCTAGGAGAGCTTGAATATTCCCATCAGGTGGTTCTCAAACTCCTCTGAAGGCATTTAATTACAGGGGAAGGCAGTTTTGGTTGTCGTAGTGACTGACTTTAGCACCAGGTCCTAGGAAAGCTAAACCTCCTGCGACGTGAGAAACACAGCTGAGGATTGGTGAACTGGCTCCTCAGTATGCCAACAGCCCTCCCCATGTACCAACTCTGGATCTGAGTCCAGACAAGTGGCACCCACGTTTAGAAAGTATATGAGTTGATGTGCAAATTGTAGGCTTGAAGAATACTTTCTCATTCTAGACTTTCTAGATATCACATTAGTTGATGTACAAGTAACACAGAAGTGTCAAAAATATTGATAGAGAAGGGGAGAGAGACAAGAAGGGGAGGAGGAGGAGAATTCTGTCTGTTCTAGAAATATCCAATAAATGTTGGCCTTTGTAATTACGATCAAGCTCATCATTATTACTTCTGAGGTTTGCAGATCAAGGTAGGATTCTGCAGGAATGTGTGAACAATAAAATCTTCACAAGCTGTATTTCTATTTCCCAAGCTAAAAGAAAGGCAACCGCATAGAGTAGTCAGTTGTAATAATAATTGTCTCTGCTCTCATGACTCCTATGCTACGAGCTTAACACACGTCATCTTGCATGCCTAGGTGATCCTGTGATAGTGTTATTACTCTGATCCTCTTAAAGATGAGGAAATGGAGGTTCAGAGAGGTTAAATGACAGCCTGAAGTCACACAGCTAGCAGGAGGCAGAGCCAAATTTTGAGCCTGATTCCATAAACTAGACTCACTTTCTAAACCCTAAAGTCCAAGAAAATCACAACTAGTTTTGGTGACAAAATGCGAACGAAAGGTGTTGTTTTTTCCTGAAAGTGCCTTTTGAACTGGTTTGAACCAGAATCCAAAATGAAGTTTACTTAACTATTAAACCAGAGAAAAACTGGAACATCAAAATCTTGGCAAGAACAAGCCTAAATGCAGGTCTCTCTCCACCAGCATGCCTGGTTTTAACAAGTACCATCATTTGTATCTAGTTCTGGGTAACAAAGAGATTTCCACAAGTCAGAGGCCTGGGATTAAAGGAGGTTGCTGATCTGGTTACAACAAATTCTATTAAGTAAAAAATTCTGTCTGACAGAGGTTTTCATCAGTCCCTCTCCCTACCGGAGACACGATCCTGAAAGAGAACGCTGGCTTGGGATTTCTCTTTTGCGAAACAGAAATGAGATTAACAAACCATTTATAAGAAGCTCTCCTTGCACTGAGGTTACAAATCGGCTGCCCGCAGGGGCCATTCAGGTGAGAGGAATGAATGAAGCAGGGAGCCCACAGTTACAACAGTGAGGGGTGAGGATGTGGGGAACGGAGGCGTCCTTGCCAGGCCAGCTGTGAGGCAGCGCCAGCCAATTATTTCACAGTGACATTCAGTTGGCAGTTTTTTGACTTCTCAAGAGCACGTGGGATTTTTGTGTGGAGTCTCCTGGTGCTTGAAGGTTGGTAACAAATTCAGATTTTTGAAAGAAACCGTTTGGGACAAATCAAAAATGTCTGTGTCCTGAAGTGGCCTGTGAGCTGTCCAAACTCTGATGCCATCTGCCTCCTGAATCCTCATCAGGGCCCTGGCTGGTGGGCACCATGGTCATCCTGCTATAACAGTGGAAGAAACAGGTTCAGAGAGGGCAACCTTGGTGTTCAAAGCCACACAGCGGGCTCTGCTATATAGTGCTGAGGCCTAGCGTGGAAAATAAAGTCCTGACTTCAAAATAGCTAAGCCTTTGAGAAGTGTAGCAAACACCCGTGCTGGGGTTTGTTCTTTCAAAAGGAGTCCCTTTCCCCACTTCTCTGTGAGTCTCAAATCTCCTTCTGCATTTCTCTTACAAGGATTCCTGTCGTTGAATTTAAAGCCATCTGGGTAATCCAAGTGGCACTCACCTTGAGATCATTAATTTAACTACATTTGCAAAGATCTTTTTCCTGATTAAGAGCACATTCACAGGTTCACAGACCATGGGCCTATCATTTTTCAGGGGTGTCAGACATTCAATCCATGATATATCCCTTTGCCATTTATCTACTTCTTAAATTTGAACTTGGCTTTAAAATCAGGGATGGTTTTCCAGGTGGCTAGGTGGTAAAGAATCCGCCTGCCAATGCAGGAGTCCCAGGAGACCCAGGATCGATCCCTGGGTCAGAAGGATCCTCTGGAGGAGGAAATGACAACCTGCTCCAGTATTCTTGCTTGGAGAATCCCATGGACAGAGGAGACTGGTGGGTACCAGTCCATGGGGCTGTGAAGAGTCAGATATGACTTGGCAACTGAACATGAGCACGTTAAGGGCAGGAACCCCAAGCTTCCTGATGGCATCCCGGTATCAAGGAGCCCTTCAGGAAGTAGTCCCCAGGAGAGGGGAACCACTGGCCGAGATGACTAGTTTCTGACCTTCTGTACCATTGATGATCTTAAATGAATGACGATGTGAAATGATGGACCCTCTCTGCATTTGCCTAGAAGAACATCCTCCTGGGCTCCTAGGAGAAGAACTGTGACACTAGAGTTCTGGTAAGATCGATCGGGATTGGTGGGGGTTTGCCTGCACGGAACACATACATGCTAAGTCACTTCAGTCGTGACCAACGCTCTGCAACCCTCTGCACTATAGCTCACCAGGCTCCTCTATCCATGGGATTCTCCAGGCAAGAATACTGGAATGGGTTGTCATGCCTTCCTCCAGGGAATCTTCCCAACCCAGGGATCGAACCTGCATCTCTTATGTCTCCTGCATGGGCAGGCGGGTTCTTTACCACTAGCTCTACCTGGGAAGCCAAGCCCTGTCCAAATTAGGCTACGGAGCAGAGAAAGCCAAGTCACTTGCTCATGTCTAATGGTATCAAAAGGTACCAACCCAAAGTACAGCATCTTACAAGGTTTATCTTTAAAAATTGCATAGTACCATACAGATCTGATGAGAAAGCTCTCCGCTAGGCCTTATCTTGTGGAAGCATCGAAACAGCCATATTTTTTACAGATGGTAATAATGGTTTTTCCTTTCCTCTTTCTCGCTGTTCCTACTAATGGAAGGAGCCAAAGAAGCAATAGGAAACATTATAGATAACCAACAACAACAACAACAAAGTCTCTAAAATAGTAGATTTTTTAATTGGTGGGGAACACATGGGGACCTAGCATTCTGGGAGATGGCCTCAGGAATTTTGGCTCTGAAAGGAGAGAATGTGGAGTGGGAGTAGGGGCTGTGATGTGCTCACTAGCACTGGCTAAATCTGGGTTGGGTGGGATGGGGGTTGAGCGAGGGGAAGACAATGGCAGGCAAACTGAGGCGTGAGCATCATTCCTGTCTGTAAAGCACTTTCACAACATTCCCTCATTCCAGCCTAAAGCAGACTGACTGACTCTGCAGGAGCAGCCTGGATTGGTGGGGAAAGGCCCGGGATCAACCAAAGGTTGACGTTTCACCTGCCTAACTATGAGACCTTGAGCGAGTCTCAAGGTCTGGCCCTCAGACCTTGAGACTGGCCGTCTCTGAGCCTCAGGTTCCTCAAGTATGAAATAAGGATGATAGCTGGGCTGTACCTTCACTAATGATTTTATTTCTTAAAGTAGGAAATGGACTGTTACTTTGTGAAAGGATTTTCCACTTTCCAAAGGGAATTGACACAGAACCCATGAACTTGATCTCCCATTTGTAACACCTGCTATTTCTCAAGCATGTAGTCCTTGTATGGACACATGAGAAGACCTCCCACATCTGGAGAGGGCTCTCATCTGCATCCAATCTGCATGTTTTTGTTTGCTCATCTACAAAGTAGGGATGTCAATAATAATTGCTGACTTTCTGAGTTGTATTAAGATTAACTGAGCAGTTTGGGTACTTTCATTAAGGATACACATTAAAAAATCCCCAACCCAAATTGAAGAGTGGCTTCCTTAAAATTCATGACCTTATGTAAGAGAAATTTCAGAGGCTCAGTGGTTTTCAGGTGGGTTGAGTCAATGCTTTGATGTTGTCATCAGAAGCACACATTCTTCCAAAGACTCTGCTTTGCCGTCTGTACTGACGGCTCCATTCTTCATTCCCAGAGTGAAAACAAGACGACAGCAGGAGTCCCTAGCATCATGTCCAGACATAGAAACAACCATCAGAGGACCGGTGCCTCTCCGGCAGCTCAGCGTTTCGGAGGGAGGAATCTATGGCCAGCAGCAAGCCTGCCCTCACGTAGAGCTGTCCATAGCTCCATTATCTGACCGGTCTGAACCAGTTATCATCAAGGACCATAAGGCTAGCACGAAACGGGGCTGTCAGCCTCCTCAAGGGATAGGACTCTCTAGGAGGGCAAATAACTGATTCAAAATAGGTTCTTCTTGAAAAGAAGGGTATCTCTGTTGGGTTCTTCTAGAAGCAGAATTTGAACTGCTAAGGAAACGTCAGCAGAAGGATGAGGAAATGAGGCACAGATGGAAGACGGCCAATGCGGGTGCTTTATTAGCCCAGTAGCCACTGTGGGGAACTGGGCCTTAATCCACTGAGAAACCTGCAGGACAGTGGAGAGTGCGTCTCTGGGTAGCCTGACTGAGGAAGCTATTCTTCCATAAGCGCCCACTTTCCCACTGGTTCAGGGCTACCCCCAGTGCCATGAACTCAGCACTCTGGCTAGCCCTGAGCATCAACCTAGCAAGTTCCTGTAAGTAAGTAAGTAAGTGAAGTCGCTCAGTCGTGTCCGACTCTTTGCAACCCCATGGGCTGTAGTCTACCCGGCTCCTCTGTCCATGGGATTTTCCAGGCAATAGTACTGGAGTGGATTGCCATTTCCTTCTCCAGTGGATCTTCCCGACCTAGGGATTGAACCCGGATCTCCCGCATCGTAGACAGACGCTTTACCATCTGAGCCACCAGGGAAGTCCGTAGATTGGGACAAAACCCTCAGGCAGAAGACTGCAGGTGTTTGCGGTGGAGGTGGGCCCTGGGGACTAGGGAGGGGCACCAACAGCATCAGAAACAGGGGGATGAAGCCTGGCTTGGTAGCCAGCAGCGGGAGCACTTTTCAGCCAGAGAAAAAAGTTGACCTTCTTAGAGTGACCAAGATTAGGCAGCTCTTCTTGACACAAACCACAAAATGTCCAGGAACATATTAGTATTTGTCACCTGGATAAAGGCCCAAGGACTTATCAAGAGCAGTCTTTCTGATCTTTCTTTTCGTTTCTGGATCATTTCTCTTAGGAGTGCCCTGAAATCCTTGGGATTCTAAGGCAAAGAAAATAATAACATGAATGAGTACTTTTTCTACTTCTAGCAGCCACTACTTTGAACATCTACAAAGGTCCAGTAATTGTGCTCTCTCTATATATATTGCCTATTTCATGTTCCCAGCAACTCTGCGAGGAAAGTAATGTAATTATCCCCATTTTCATAGATGGGGAAATGAGGAACAGAGCAGAGAATTTATTTTTTTAAATTTTATTGACATAGTTGATTTACAGTATTGTGTTAATTTCTGCTGCACAGCAAAGTGATCAGTTGTACATATATATATTCTTTTTCATATTCTTTTCCGTTATGGTTTATCACTATTGACTATAGTTCTCCGTGCTACACAGCAGGATCTTGTTGTTTATCCATCTTCTATATAATAGTTTTCATCTCCGAATCCCAAACTCCCACTCCTTCCCTCCCCCACCCCACCTCCCTTGTCTGTTCTCTATGTCTGTTGAGTCTGGTTCTGTTTTACAGATATGTTCACTTGTGTTGTATTTTAGATTCCACATCTAAGTGATATCAGATGATATTTGTCAGTCTCTGACTTACTTGGCTTAAGTCAGAAACATAATAATGTTTATATTATTATTATTATAATAGCTAGGTCTATCCATATTGTTGCAAGTGACATTATTTCATTCTTTTTATGATTGAGTAATATTGCCTTGTGTATATATACCACACTTTGTCATTCATCAAGCAAAGAATTTCTTAAAGTTACAAAGTGATGGCTAAGATACTTCACATCCATGCTGAGGACTGTTACTCTAATTCAGGGAACCAATGAGCTCATAAGAAGTGGTGAGCAGGGTGTCCTGCTCCATCAGAACATTGTTTTTAGCAATAGAGAGGCAGGAAAGAGGACTCCCTGAGTGTCAGCACACCATGCTGGGCGCCTTCTGGGTGGTGTGCTGTCGTATTGCCAGAGCCTAGAACAGTGCCTGGCACACAATGAAAGTGAAAGTGTTAGTAACTGAGTCGTGTCCACCTCTTCTCGACCCCATGGACTGTAGCTTGCCAGCCTCCTCTGTCCCTGGGATTCTCCAGGCAAGAATACTGGAGTGGGATCTTCCCAACCCAGGGATCAAACCCACGTCTCCTGCCTTACAGGTGGATTCTTTACAATCTGGACCACACTGTAGGTGAGCCTAAAGCTGGTTGGATAACGGACGGGTCTCCATACATTATGGAGTTATTTTCCCATGTTGTGGATAAGGAAACTGAAATGGAGAAGGCTTCAAGTGTTATACAATAAGATTCTGAAGGAAGAAGCTGGGACTGAAACCAAGTTCTCTCTGACCCCAGGTTTTCCCCACCACACTGTGGGGTCTGTGGTTGAGCCCTGGCTGCTGAGACCAGGACCACAGGGCCCAGCTGACTCTCCTGTGGTGGCTGAGAACTGAGCCCCCAG
This sequence comes from Bos javanicus, assembly GCF_032452875.1. Classification (NCBI taxonomy): domain Eukaryota; kingdom Metazoa; phylum Chordata; class Mammalia; order Artiodactyla; family Bovidae; genus Bos; species Bos javanicus. The sequence goes on along the minus strand of NC_083887.1, from coordinate 3,358,304 downwards.
TCCTGACCACTCCACTGTCATCACCCGCTGCTGATCAAAAAGGGCTGTGGGTGAGAGGGTTTGGATCCATGCTGACCAGTAGAAACAGAATGAGCCACAAATGCAAGCCACATATGTAATTTAAAATTTTCTAGTAGCCACATTTTTTTAAAAAAGAGAACCAAATAAAACTAATTTTATTAATATATTGTGCTTAACTTCATTTATATCTAGATACTATGATTTCAGTGTGTAATCAATACAGAACATCACTTTTGAGATTTCTTTTACTTTCTTTCTCTTCTCTCCTTCCTCCCTCCCTCTTTCTCTCCCTTCCACCACCCTTCCTGCCTCTCTCTCTTCCTCCCTTCTTCTTTCTTTCTCTCTCTCTTTTAAAACTTAGACTTTAATTCATATTTTTCATTAATTCTAGTATAATCTTAATTAGTGACGTTTTAGTCTGCATTGACGTCATAGGGCATAAGTGAGACTCCATGTTACCGTATAGAAATCTTTTCTCTTTAGAAATTACATTGATAATGTAGTTGTTGAATGACTTGACTTTTACAGAGAGGAAGGCTGGTGTTGATGACCATTCTTTGAGTCCATGTTTCTGAACTCTCTCTGGTTCTTCTTTGTTTTGGTGTTAAAGAATTCCTTTTTGCACCATAAATATTAATGACAATTTTTTAGTTACTTGTAATTAAAAGGCTTCATGATGGAGACACCATAATGTCTTCAAATTCAGCAAATGTTAGTAGCTGAAGGAAAAAGCAGTGACTCTTCATAATCCATTACATCTAGATCTTTAAAGAGTCTTTCTTTCTCTTCTTGGTACCAAAGACTTTAAAACCCAGTGTGTATTTTTTACGTACAGCATATCTCAATGAAAGCAGCCATATTTTGAATGCTTAAGAACCACACTTGGCTAATGCCTACCATAACGGACTGGACAAGTTTGGATGATTCAGGAAGAAACATTTACCCCTTCTTACCCTTCTTTCCTTTACCACTTACATACACACACATACACACACAGACACACACTCAAGAGAATCAAGGCAATTCCAAATATGTGTTTTATATTAGTAAGAGCCAGTATTTACTGAAGCAAGAAAACCAGAATCCTTAAAAGCTAATGATGAAGACGGGTAATAATGAATATGGACAATTAGCTTAAAAGCTAGTGATGAAGTCTGAATGGAGTGCTAAAGGTAAAGAACCTGCCTGCCAGTGCAGGAGATACAAGAGACACGAGTTTGATCCCTGGGTGGGGAAGATCCCCTGAAGGAGGGCTTGGCAACCTACTCCAGTATTCTTACCTGGAGAATCCCATGGACAGAGGAGCCTGGCGGGCTACAGTCCATGGGGCCTCAAAGAGTCAGACAGGACTAAAGCAACTTAGCATACACATGCATGAGTACATACGCTTTGACCCACCAATTTGCATTCTAGGATATGATCCTAAGGAAATAGTTGGGAAAGTATGCAAAGATTTATGTATAAGGATATATATCAGAGTGTGCATTAGCTTCCTCTTGCTGCTGTCACAGATTATCACAAGCTTCATGGCTTAAAACACCACGAGTTCAGCAGGCTACATTCTTTCTGGAGCCTCTAAGAGTCTGTGGCCTTGCTCCTTCCAGCTTAGAGAGACCACCCTTCTAGCCAGAAGTATCATCACTCCAACCACTGCTTCCATATTCATGTCCCCTCCAACTTGCCTGGCTCACTCTTTCCCATGTAAGGACCCCCATGATTAAAATGGGCCCATCTGGATAATTAGGTAATCTCCCCCTAAAGACTTTTAACTTCATCACATCAACAAAGTTCTCTTTGCTATGTAAGGTGATGTATGCACAGGTTCTGGGGACTTGGGTATGTACATCATTGGAAGAACATTATTCTAACACAGGAATGTTTTTTAAAAGAAACAGCATAAATAATCTTTGGAACCAGGGGCTTGTTGAAGAGTTCTTAGACATGACACCAAAAGCTTGCAGTATAAAAGAAAAAAAAAAGTCAGTTAGACCTCATCAAAATGAAAAACTTTTGATCTGCCACAAAGGATGATAAATTACAGACTAGGAGAAAATATTTGCAAACCACATACCTGACAAAGGACTTATATCTAGAATAGATATATTCTAATATACATAATAGATATCAGATATGTGTGTGTGTGTATATATATATATATACCCAAAATTCAACAGTCACAAATAATCTGATAAGAAAATAGTCAAAAGACATAAAGGGACATTTCACCAAAGAAGACATATGGATGGCAAATAAACCCATGAAAAGATGTCTCCATCATGAGCCATCAGGGAAATAGAAATTAAAAAGTCTGATTCTTTGCGACGCTATGGACTGTAGCCTGCCAGTCTCTCTTCATGGATTTCCCCAAGCAAGAATACTGAAGTGGGGAGTCATCCCTTCTCCAGGGGATCTTCCCAACCCAGGGATTGACTGGGTCTCCTGCACTGCAGGCAGATTCCTTACTGTCTGAGTCACCAGGGAAACCCTACAAGATGTCACTGCACACTTATTACAGCAGGTAGGATTTCAAATGAGGATGATATCAAATGCTGGTGATGTCTGAGAGGAGCTAGACCTCTCAACATTGCTGGTAGAAATGTAAAATGGTCTAGTCATTCTGGAAAATAGTTTAGCAGTCTCTTTTAAAAAACTCAACATTCACTTACCAAATAACTCAGTGATTGTGCTATGCACATTTATTCCAGGAAATGAAAATATGTCCACACAAAACCTCTATAAGAATATTCATAGCAGTTTTATTTGTAATAGTGAAAAAATAGATACAACAAAAATGCCCTAAAATAGATAAATGGTGAATATGTCTGGTTTACCCACGCTATAGAATACTACTCAGCTATATGAAGGAAAAGTTTATACAAGCAGTAACTTGGATGGATCTCAAGGGCATTATGCTGACTGAAAAAAAAAAAAAAACATATATATATACACACGTGTGTGTGTGTAAAGCATTCTCAAAATGGCAAAAGGATAGAGATGGAGAATAGATTAGTGGTTGCCAGGGTTCACAGAGTAGGGAGATGAGAGAGCTGGGTTTGACTATGCAGGATCGCATGATGGCAGAGTTCTGTATCTTGGCAATGGTGGTGCTTACACAGATCTGTGCAGGTGATGATAAAGAACTACACACAGATTGGATCAATATCAATATCCTAATTTTGGTATTGTGTAATTATTATGTAACCATTGGGGAAACTGGGCACACACAGTCTTTGCAACTTCCTATGAACCTAGGATTATTTCCAACTAAAGTTAACATAAAAAGAAGAAACAAAAAGAAATAACCAAAGTGTTCAACAAAGGGGAATGGTTAAATGAACTGTGTTCTACCCATACAATAAAATGGTACAGAGCCGTTTGCAACAAGCAAGTAAAACCACATAGGTAGATCAAAAAAATCAGAATACAAAACAATGTATCCTGTAAGATTCCTTTGTAAATAGGTTGGTATGTGCATCAGTTCAGTTCAGTTCAGAGCAGTCGCTCAGTCGTGTCCGACTCTTTGCGACCCCATGATTCGCAGCATGCCAGGCCTCCCTGTCCATCACCAACTCCCAGAGTTCACTCAAACTCAGGTCTCAATCCTTGCATCTCCTCATATCTAGAGAAGCACTAAATCCCTTCATGGTGACATCAGACCTTCATGACTAACAAAGTCAGATCAGATTAGTCACTCAGTCATGTCTGACTCTTTGCGACCCCATGAATTGCAGCATGCCAGGCCTCCCTGTCCATCACCAACTGCTGGAGTTCACCCAAACTCATGTCCATCGAGTTGATGATGCCGTCCAGCCATCTCATCCTCTGTCATCCCCTTCTCCTCCTGCCCCCAATCCTTCCCAGCTTCAGAGTCTTTTCCAATGAGTCAACTCTTCGCATGAGGTGGCCAAAGTACTGGAGTTTCAGCTTCAGCATCATTCCTTCCAAAGAAATCCCAAGGCTGATCTCCTTCAGAATGGACTGGTTGGATCTCCTTGCAGTCCAAGGGACTCTCAAGAGTCTTCTCCAACACCATAGTTCAAAAGCATTAATTCTTCGGCATTCAGCTTTCTTCGCAGTCCAACTCTCACATCCATACATGACCACTGGAAAAACCAGTGACTAGACATGGATAAACTAAATCTGAAAATACATATCAAAATGTTAGCAGTGATTTTTTTTTTTCCTGGTTGATTTTTGTCCTTTGAATTTTTCAGAACTGCTCCATTTCTTACAATGCACATGTATTACTTTGATAATCAGGGAGAAACTGCTAGTTTCATTTTGGGGAAAAAAAAGAATTTTAAGAAGGCAGCCAAAGGGCAGCAGACTGTGTTGCCATCCCATCTTTCTGCCCCAAATACAGCTTCGTGAGTGCGTGCAGAGGAAGGCTGATGGAGAAATTCCTTCTCCCAGGGAGAGGAGACCGTGAAATATGTGCTTTGCTTTCTGGCAGGAGCCAAATGAAAGGAGATGGAGTGAGTCAGACCAAAGCCCACAGCAAGTTGGGAATAAAACAGCACCTGGTAGAGTCTCCGGGATTACAAGCCCACCAAAACATCTGTGTGGACCAGGAGGTTTCCACTCAGAATGAAGAGAAACTGGTTGCTGAATCTGGTGAGAAATTAGACTACGGGAACTGCTCTCTTTCCCTCTCCTCTTTCCAAGATAGTCTTTAACATTTTTGCTTTGTCATCATTTCTGTTCAGAGAGGCACTTGGTTGTGCATTTGCAAATCCAAGCCCTAGATGCCTTTCTGCTGGGCTTGTCTCTGTCTGGTCCCAGGGAGGCTACACTCTCAAATCACCACCAAGGTTTGGTTGGGGAATAACAAGCAGAGATTCCTGGGAGGGCAAGGGTGGCAATGAGGACCTGCATAAATAATCCGGTAATATTCCTTTCATTTTTAAGCGTGTATGGTGCTCCAAGCAGCGTAGTCGCTGCTCTATGTAACTCCTAAAGTCGGAATTGCTCCCATTTTACAGATCAGGAAACTGAGGTCCAGGAGAGGTGACCAACCTAAGATCATGCAGCTAGTCTGGACCCAGTCCTGTCTGGATCCAAAGCTGTGTTCTTTCCATGTGGGGCCTTGCCCCTCGTTTTCCTTGGTTCCTTGGGTGGATGAATGAGGAAGGGGCAGCCTGTGTATATGCTTGTGGCTGCATCCCCCAACCCCACCCAGGGCAGGATACAGTGCTCAGCGCAGACGCCTGCAGTGCCACCCGGATGGCCATTTCCCAGAGCCGGTCCCTGGATGCCGAGGCCCCTCTAGCCGAGAGGAAATCTCCTGTGCACAGGCTCCCCCTTATGGAAATGAGGGACATGCCACAGAGCTCCAACCTGCTGCTCCACCCCGGAGGGAGATTATGGGCAGGGCTGGCCCCACCCCGCCCTGAGCCTGGACCCTGCTCCCAACTCCTGCCCAGCCAGACACTCGGAAAGCCCTCCTGCCTAACCCCCCATCCCACCCCCTGCCCCACAACCACACATCTTTTTGGTGTCCCACTTGAGGACATATTCTTGGATCCACCCCTTGTGGGATGTTGATAAACAAAGTAATATAAGCTGACAGGGCCCCGGAGGAGAAGTGATGATATTTACAACGGCCTTCTCGAGGAGCCCTTCTCCTGTTTACACACCAGAAGGAAAACATCCTCTCTTTAAAAAAAAAACATAACATGGGGAATGTTTTATTTCCTAGGGTGGCTGAGAATTGCTTTCTAACTGCAGAGCTTTGGGCAAATCTTTTCCCCTCTGTGAACCTCAGTGTCCTCATTTGTAAAATGGGTGGGATGACCCTGACCACGTATGATGGCTGTGAGATGACTGTGGGCAGAAAGGGCTGAGACGGGTACCTAGCCATTCCGTCAGGTCCTTCTGGGCATAAAGAGAGGCAGGTTACTCTCCCGGCGCTTATTCACTTGTTAATTCAGTAGCAAACGTTTAGTGGGAGTTCACTCCACACCAGGCAAGCTGAGCTACAGCAGACAGATGGGGGCCCTCTGGGTCTGCATCAAGAGCAGGGACCCTGGCCCCAGGAGGGCTGAGGAGAATGGAAGCAGTGGGTTCCAGGAGGAGGGAGAGGAGCATGGGTCCTGGTAGGGGTCTAAATGGACCGGCCTGGCTCAGCTGGACTGAGACTCAAGACACCTGGTTCTAACTCGGTCCTTCTTTCTCTATAGCTTTTCGTATCACTTGGGCAAAGCGGAGAGGGGAACTTAAGTGGGAGGGATCAGGGTGGCAATGATCCAGCGGAGAGAGTGAGGGCTGGTGAGGTCAAGGCCGTGGGGATGTGGAGAAGGGAAAGTATTTGAAAGATGTTCCCGGGATGGCACCGGCAGGGCTTCGTGATGGATTGACTGCGGGGTGTGAGGCCGCGGGAAGATTTTACCATCTAGCTGGAGGGCCCAGACAGACACCCAGGGAACAAGAGTGAAGTAGACGAGAGAGAGGATAATTAAGTGCTAAATTGTGCAGCTTAATTTATTGTTTGGACAGTTGCCTCCTACAATAAACCCCACCGCTCTAATGAGCTCATGACATCAGCCAGCAGGGAAGGCAAGCCTGGCCCATGGCCGGTGACAACTAGAACCATCTGTGGGCGCTGCCCAGATGCCTATCTGCAAAGCTGGACTCTGGGTTTTAGTTTGTGATTGGGAGCACCAACACGCTTCAAGCCAGGGCACCCCTGATAAGACCCCTTTCTAGAAGATCTAGTATCTGAAAAGTTCGGGACTCATAGGAGTTTTAGTTCAGAAAAGGAAGAAAGGGTGGGGTTTGAATCTGGCCATGATGTGGGGGTCCTACCCGGGAGTCCATCCTGCTTTTGGGATCTTGGGCAGGCCCCTGGCCCTTCTCTATGAAGTGGACATAATGAAAGTGTTGCAGGAAGGCGGACCTCTTCCAGAGCCCGAAACTGGGCTCTTGTCTAACACTCGGAAATGAATTGTCTGAGGAGACACATGTGCTGACAAAGCAAGAGATTTTATTGGGAAAGGGCACCCGGGTGGAGAGCAGTAGGGTAAGGGAACCCAGGAGAACTGCTCTGCCGCGTGGCTCGCAGTCTCGGGGTTTATGGTGATGGGATTAGTTTCCGGGTGGTCTTTGGCCAAATCATTCTAATTCAGAGTCTTTCCTGGTGGCGCACGCATGGCTCAGCCAAGATGGATGCTAGCGAGAGGGACTCGGGAAGTGGAGGGACACGCGGTGTCTCCTTTAGACCTCTCCCGACCTCTTCGGGTTGGTGGTGGCTTATTAGTTCCGAATTCCTTATCAGGATCTCCTGTCATAAAACAACTCACGCAAATGGTTACTATGGTGCCTGGCCAGGGTGGGCGGTTTCAATCAGTGTGCTTCCCCTAACAAAAGGATCCAAGCAAACACCCAGAAAATGCTCAGTTGTCATGAAAAGATGCTCCCAATTTTATAAGATGCTTAAACAATATGTACATAACAGCATCCGCCTGCCCCATGCCACATCCCAGGGCTGGTGCTCTTGTGGGTACAGAGGACCAATCCTGACCAGCTACTGTGGAGGGGAAAACCTTGACTACATCCTTGATTACATCACTATACTTGTCAAAAGAGAGGACGTTATCTTGGGGAGCCCAGAGAGCCTTTTTGGAGAAAATGGCATACAGAGTGGGCCTCTGATGACTGACGTCTACACTTTCTCACCAGAGAAATGCTAACCTCTTGCACCTTTCCTCCTTAGCAAGAGTCACTGTAAATACGTTTGTGGAAGGGGTCAAGGAGAAATCTGGTTAGAAGGGTTGGGGAGTGTGGTAAACTGTCACTGCATTTACGGAGCTCTTTATGTAAGATTGAGAAGGATTTTCCATATCAAGGAGAGTCCAATTCACTCTAGACTATGGAGGGCACACCGCCCCCACTAGCCCATATCCCCCGGCCACCACTCATAACACTGAATACAGCTGAAAAGCAGAGATTATCTGTTTGATTTTCTGCTTAAAAATATGTCCTCTGCCCTGCAAGGGTCAAGAAGCAACAGTTAGAACCAGACATGAAACAACTTACTGGTTCAAAATTGAGAAAGGAGTACAACAAAGCTGTATATTGTCACCCTGCTTATTTAACTTAAATGCAGAGTGCATCATGAAAAATGCTGGGCTGGATGAATCACAAGCTGGAATCAAGACTGCTGGGAGAAATATTAATATCAACAACCCAGATATGTAGATGATACCACTCTAATGGCAAAAAATGAAGAAGAATTAAAGAGCCTCTTGAGGGTGAAAGAGGAGAGTGAAAAAGCTGGCTTGAAATTCAACATTCAAAAAAATAAGATTATGGCATCCAGTGCCATCACTTCACGGCAAATAGAAGGGGGAAAAGTGGAAGCAGTGACAGATTTTATTTTCTCGGGCTTCAAAATCACGGTGGGCAGTGACTGCAGCCGTGAAATTAAAAGACATTTGCTCCTTGGAAGGAAAGCTATGACAAACCCAGACAGTGTGTTAAAAAGCAGAGACATTAGTCTGCTGACAACGGTTGGTATAGTCAAAACCATGATTTTTCCAGTAGTCATGTATTGATGTGAGAGTTGGAACACAAAGAAGGCTGAGCACCAAAGAATTGATGCTTTCGAACTCTGGTGCTGGAAAAATTTCTTGAGACTCCCTTGGACAGCAGGGAGATCAAACCAGTCAATCCTAAAGGAAATCAACTTTGAATATTCATTGGAAGGACTGATGCTGAAGTCCAATACTTTGGTCACCTGATGGGAAGAGCCGACTTATTAGAAAAGACCCTGATGCTGGGAAAGATTGAGGGCAAAAGAAGCAGGGGGCAGCAGAGGATGAGATGGTAAGATAGCATCACCAACTCAATGGACATGAATTTGAGCAAACTCCAAGTGATAGTGAAGGACAGAGGAGCCTGGTGTGCAGCAATCCATGGGGTCACAAAGAGTCGAGCAGGACTTAGCAACTGAATAACAACACAGCATAGGCTAGACACTCAATACATTTTTGCTGAGTGAATGAATGAATGAAGAAAACTCAGGCAGCAGTCAAAGACATTCATATGGAAACAAAGTATGAATACTGTTCTCACCTGTGAGATCACCAAAGATGAAAATGTGATTGTTCAAACTTAATGCGGGCCCCAGGGAGAAGGAATGGCTCTCGGGGCACTTCAGTGGTGTATAATTACAGATCTCCCCAGCAGATAGCGCAGCCATCAGAAGTGTCTCAAATGCCTGTGTTCAACCCAGCAACGCCACTTCTCAGAACCGAGCCTCGGGGGGAGCTGTATCGGTGGGTCAATGTCTCGCCACACCATGTGGGCAATGACCTATAATGCTCAACAGTGGGGAACTGGTTCATGACACCATGACAGTCCTTGGGAATGTTATGTGAGCATTCATTTAAAATCGTGATGGGGATGGGTGTATGGAAAGATGCCCAAGGTGTGTTAAGTGGGGAGAGGCAACCCCCACCGCCCAGCGTGTGTGTACCCTTCAGTGACAACTGGGACAGTGGTCATTTGGGGGCTATTTTCAACACTAATAAAACCATACATTTATTATGTATTGTTATGAAACCATAAAGTCATTTCCCCATTGGTTTTTTAAAGGAAAAAAGGAAGTGTGTCAGAGTTTCCTGAACTTCCCTCTCCCATGTGTCTCAAGCTTGGGAAGACCCCAACTCCCCCTCCCCAGGACTGGAGCAACTGGGGCAGATGCGGGCAGCTGTGGGTGAGCAGAGGCCTGCGACCATGTGCCCTGGGCCAGCTGAGGTGTCTGTCTCAGGACAGGTCTTTGGAAGGGGCATCTCCTCTAGGCTGGGGCCCTACGGGCCCATCTCAGTCAGTGATGACTGCAGGCCATGCCTGAGGTTCATTCTCAGCCACTTTTAGGACTGAGGCCTGCACTAGAGAGCTAAGTCAGCCGAGGCTGGGTACCAGGCTCAGTTCAGCCTCTTACCAACTGTACCAAGTCACGCCTCCTTTCATGTGTAACTGGGGGTCACTGTATCCAGATTACAGGGTGTGGGAAAGACTCACTGTTCAAAAGGATGTAGGTGAGGGATGACCTCTTGTGCTGGCCTCCAGCCTTGGAAGAACGGGAGGTGGCACCCGCGGCTCCCTCGGCTCCCTCGGCTCCCCACCCGCTCCTCTTGACCTGGCACAAGAGCCTCGCTCCTGCTTTTCAGCCGCTTACCGGGGAAGCAGCCAGAGGGGCAGGCCCTCCTCTATACCTCACCAGGACGCTGCTCAGGGAGGGTTCTGCCAGCCACTGAAGGGGCAGGGGGGGACCCGTCTCCAGGGGCCAGAAAGTCAGACTAGAACCGCATGGAAAGGGGTGTCGTGAACTGCAGGAACAACTGTGATAGATACTGCGTCCCCTTTGCCCAAATCTGCTCTTTCTCCAGCTTCGAGAGACTGGAGGGACTGTGTGTGTGTGTGTGTGATGGTGGTGTGGAGGGACACAGCAGATGTACTGAGCTCCTGTCATGCACTTACATCAGTCACTCACTTACATCAGGCACTCACTAGGGACTTTGGAAGGGCTTGTCTCATTTAAATGGCTCTGCATTCCAGCAGTGTGTACCATCATTATTCCTATTGACCAGATGGGGAAAATGAAGCTCTGGGAAGCTTGTTCAGAACATTCAGCTGGGACAGGCTTGAGAGGGTTTGGGCTTTGAAGCCAGGTTGACCAGAAAGCTGGTTCTCCCATCCAAACATAGGATGATTTCAGGCCAGTCGTTGCCTCTGTGAGTCTGGGGTTCCCCATCTGTCTAATGGGATTATTAACCTCAAAAAGTGTCAGCATGGAGATTAGAGATAATAGATCACCTAGCCCTGTGCCTGGTATAGTGTAAAAACACAATAATTCCAGATTCTATTGAAAGGTCAAAGTGAGGGTTGGATATGAGTGAGCGTAATGCACAGAGGTCATCTTCCTTTGAGATGAAAACCATGTGGGCACAAACATTAAAAATGGAAGGAAACCATCCTTGCCCTGTTCTTTGATCAAATGAGAGTGATTTAACTGATGTCTGCTGACCAGGCTCTCCATTCCAGCCAGGAGAACAGATGCCTTGTGTTAGTGAACTGTCTCAAGAACTCAGGCACCTTAGCTGTTGAAAGGCAGGAAGAACACACGCAAGCACCTACGGTGTCAGGCATAGTCTGGCCTTTGTCAGGGGACGGTGCTGGGGTCCAACGAGTCTCAGAGACCTGCCCCAGCTAACAAGTGGCTAAACGGGCTTGGATCCTAATCCCTCTGCCACTGGCCTACCAGAATCTGCTTTGTTTTTCTCTTTGCCCTTACCACTCCCACCAAACTGGCTTTTTGATTAAAAAAAAAAAACAAAAACATGTTTTTGAACATAATACTGTTTACAAAGTTACAGTAAAGTGTGTGTGTGTGTGTGTATGTGGTATAGTGTGTTTCCCATTCTGTGCTGGGTCTGTGTGCATGAAAGAAAGAAAGAAAAAACCCACCCCCACATCAGGAGAGTAGCTGCCTTCATCCCCCACCCCAGGGTGGCTGTGGCACTGTGAGCACGTTGCAGACCCCTCAAACAACCAGAATATTCTGTACCTTGTGGCAATTAGTCCCCACTTGGCTTAAGGACTCTGACATCAAAGGAGGCTTCCGCCTGCTGCCCAAGGGGGACCGGGGGAATGCCTCAGAACAGCCATTCCCCTCATTAGGGGCTCCAGCCACCAGCAAAGCAGACTCCGGACAACAGACCCGGCCCCATCAAAGGCCGCCTTCCCCTGGGAAGGCCTCTGTAATCCGGGGCCTGGCTAGGCCCTGCCCCCACCCTAGACCAGCTCAAAAGCGGCTGTCTGGGGACACCTGACTACTCTCCAGTTCAAAGCCATGTGAATGCATTAACAAGACAAAACACCATTTTCCTGTCTCAAAACTCCTAGGGCCCTGCCCTAAGCCGCCTGCCATCAAGGCCTGAAGGCACACAATCCCTGCCCACTTAGCAGTGGGGCCTGAAGTCAGCCCCCTCCTCTGCCGTCTTTCCAGCCTTTGAAAGCCCCGAGCACAAACAGGGGCTAACTTAAGCCACTCAGCAATGCCTCTTCAGGCCTAATCTGCTCCTCCGGAAGGTAGGTGGCCAGTCTGGAGCCAGCCCTCCTGAGAGCCAGAGCGGAGAGGGGAGCAAGCAGGCCAGCCCAGAGGCTGTAACCTTGTCCTACAAGCACAGACCGCAGCTTCTGTTCGGAGGAAAGGAAAGCCAAGCAAGAGCTGCAAGGAATCTCCCTTCAGAATCCAGGATTTGGGAGTGCAAGTGCTGGGTTGAGTGCTTACTCACCCCTCCACCCACCCATTCACCCGTCATACATCCACACATCTATCTGCCTGTCCATCAATCCAGCCATCTGCCTGTCTATTCATCCATCTGTCTATCCATCCACCCATTCATCCAGCCATCCCATTGCATGATAAGTCCTATTCCAAACCCCTGGGGAACCAGAAAGGAATTAGGCAAAAACTCTACCCTCAAGGAACTCCCAGTCCATACGAGGAGTAGGAAATACCTCTTGGCCATATGAACAGGATGTCTGAGAGGCAGCAGGGGACCCAGAGGATGGAGTCCAAGGTGACCAGGAAGATAGCACAGAAGACATGGAACCAGGACCTGGAAGATGAACAAGAGTTTTAGCAAGGGGAAAGGAAGAAGATGGCTTTCCAGGTAGCACCTGCAAAATCAGAGGCCTGAGATGGCCTAAAATGTTTCCAAAACTACTAACTGATTAGCTTCTGAAATTTGTCTGAAGGGATGAGGCTGGGGAGGAGGATGGTAAGAGATAGGGCTGTGGCCAAGGAAGGGGGGTCCTTTATTCCACGACATCCATTCCCTGGTGGGTTCTCAGGTCTACTTGCGTGCGTGCATTTGTGCATGCACACGCACCCCACACCCATACACATACGTTCCCACACATGCAAACAGCAAGTGTAAACACAAACACACAGATGTGAGTATCTTTGCACCCACATATGCTCATGCAAATGCCAATATGCTCATCCATGTGCAAGTATACACACAAGCAACAACATGCACGCAAATACACTCACATCCATGTAAACATGTCTACCTACTTTCAAACATATCCACATATACATATAAGGCTGTTCGTACACTCAAACCCAGACATGCCAAATGTCCCAGGGTGTAGACTCAACCCTGACATACACACAGACAAGCCCATGTAGAGACCCATTTATGACATCCATGTCCACTCATGCAAACCATGCATATGCGTGTGCAGGCACTTCTCCCCACCGCCCCCGCCCCCACCCCACCCCTGACACACACACAGAGGCTGCACCAGGGAAAGGCCAGGGCTAGGGTGCCTGCCTCTCATTATTCCTCAGTCATAAAAATGTGCTCCAGGCAGTGAAACTTGGCAGAGCAGGGCCCATCAGCTGTGCTTGGGCTGGAGCCGGTGTCCCCGGGTTCCTGTCGGCTCTGCCAGGATGGAGGGACTCCCTGTCCTGATAACAACCTCTTTCCCTAGCTGCTGCAGCCAGTGCTGCTCCCGCTGGGAGAGCCGTCCTCCCTTCTGCAACCATTGCCTTGTTTGGGTGGTGGGACAAACATGTCCAGCCCCCACCCACACGGCAGGGTGGCCAGAGCCAGGCCTCTGATGTGGTCTCCTGGGCAGGCACCCAGCCGGCTCTGGGCAAAGCAGTCCTAGTCTAGGTGCGAGGCCCATGGGGCTCCACCCCATTACTCCAGGTCCATCTTGCAGGCTGCCCCTGACCCACACTCTCTGCTGTTGCCATGCTGGGTCTGCCCTGCTCCCTTCACTTCTTTCCTAATGTGCTTGGTCATCTATATGAGCCCACAGCTGGGAAGCCTCTAAGACTTAGAGACTGCGGACCTCCTGGAGCAGTGGGAGGGGTCATGGAGGTGATATTAGCTGAGCTCACTTCAACCAAACCCACTATTGAGGCTCTGCCAAGTCATAGCCCCTCTCTTTTCCCAAACCTGGTCATCCACCCTGCTGTCTACTTATTTTTCTATCCATCTATTCAGTCACAGACTCAATTTTAAACAATCTACCCAAATTTGCCCATACACTAATTTTTTCACCTATCTATCCATCCATCTATCCACCCATTCCTCATCTATTTATCCATCCATTACATATTTGCCCATCCACTCACCCATGTAAACATTCATCCATCCAACCATCCGTTGCTCAACCACTTAACCATCCATTTCTTTGAACATCTAACTATTCAATCACCTGTTCATCTGCTCAACTCTCTGTCCATCTGTGTCTATTTATCCATCCATCTATATGCACATCCATCCATAGACTTTGAAATCCTGAAGACCTGGGTGTGAATCCTTATTTCACCACCTCCTGCCAGCCGCAGATGCTGTCTGTTCCCTTCCCACGTCACCAAGTCCTGGCCATTTCAGTGCACCCAAGTCTGGCCTCCAGCTGCCAGAACCTAAATCTTTTTGCCTGAGGGCTTTTCTTGCCACTGAGCCTTATCTGTCCCTACTTGTGGAAGGCTGGAGGTAATGGGGAATCAACACCCCTTGAGAACAGCCTCCAACCAATGACTAGACAGAGTTGGTGTATAAATAGCCCCGCTTCCTCCTTGCTGGGTAGGATGACTCTGAGGTGAGGATTCTTCCTGGGTCCCGGGGTTCCCCCTCCCCCAGCAGGATCAAGTTCCATTTACCCACAATGATGCCTTGCTTGATAATGTGCCCTTCGCTGGTTACCTTCTCTACCCTGTCTTACTTCCCCGCGTTGCTATTCCACCTCCCAAGTGAATTTCTTGCATCTGAAAGCCTGTCCCAAGATTTGACTTCTGAAGAACCCAAACTAAGTCACTACCTGGGTATAATACAATACACACTATCGCCCCCGGTGGCACTAGTGGTAAAGAATCTGCCTGCCAGTGCAGCAGACACAAGAGACCTGGGTTCGACTCCTGGGTTGGGAAGATCCCCTGGAGAAGGAAATGGCAACCCACTCTGGTATTCTTCCCTGGAAAAATCCAATGGACAGAGGAGCCTAGCAGGCTACAGTCCATGGGGTTGCAAAGAGTCGGACATGACTGAGAACTTGTGTATATATAATATATAAATTATATTATATAAACTATATATATAATTTATATATTATTATATATTTATATATAATATATTTCAATTATAAATGTAATATATAAATTTATATTTTGTATATATTAAATAAATTATTTATTATATAAATAAATTATATTAATTTATTTATATAATATATAATATCATTTACATATAATTATAATATATAATAATATATGAATTATATTACAATAAACATTATATATAAATATACAGATTTTATATTATATAATAATATGTTATGTATTATATTGGGCTTCCCTGGTGACTCAGGTGGTAAAGAATTTGCCTCAACGCTGAAGACCCAAGTTCAATCCATGGGTTGGGAAGATTCCCTGGAAAAGGGATTGGCTACCCACTGCAGCTGCAAAGAGTCAGACACAACTGAGTATCTAACATGTATTATATAGTATAATTATATTATATTTACATAATACTTGATATAATTAAACAATCAAATATAATACTAAAAATATTGATTATATTAATGCAATTAATAATCAGTATAATATAATGATATAATTAATATAATGTAAATATAAAATATAGATATATATTACAATACATAATACATACTATATAATAATAATATTATAGTTATAATAATATATTGCTGGAGTACGTTATTGCTTTGTTATATATTGCTATTGACAATGATAAACATGATGATACTCTTGTCCTCATGAGGCAGTGTCACCACCATCCATCCATGGAGGCAGAAACCTAGGCAGCATCCTCGGCACCACCCTTCTCCTCACTCCCAAAGCTAAGCCATCCCCAAGAACTTTTGAATTTTAACTCTTACAGAGCCCAACTATGTCCCCCTCTCTCCATCTCCACACCCGCCACTCCAGTCCAAGTTAGAGCCATCTCCACCCTCCACTGCTGGACTGCAACAGCAGGTCTTAAGTAGGTGCCACACACTCCTTGTCCCCAAACCCCTAGCAATCCATTCTTCATAGTTAAGCCAGAGGGATCACCAGAAATGGAGGTCTGATCGCAAACCTTACAACTCTGCAGAAGCTACCGTTCCTCTAAGAATGAAGAGCGTCGTTCCTGACAGACTTCCGGCCTCCTCTGCTGCTCCAGTCACGTCTCAGCTGTGATCCTCTGCACCCTGGCCTGCAGCCTCCCCAGCCTGCTAGCTGTTGGTCTTCAGAAGGCACAACTTTTCCTGCCAGAGTCCAGCTTTGCTCCTGCAGCTCTTTGATCACTTCGCTGACCCCCACTCCACTACCAAATTTCAGCTCTGAAGTCACCTTCTATTTTATTCTTTAATTTTAACTTTTTTTTTTATTAAAGTATGGTTGGTTTACAATGCTGTGTTTGTTTCGGGCATAACAGCGAAGTGACTCAGTTACACATACATATATTTTTTTTCAGATTCTTTTCCTTTATAGGTTATTATAAAATATTGAGTATAATTCCCTGTGCTGTACAGTAGGTCCATATTGGTTATCTACTTCATATATAGTAGTGTGTACATGTTACCCTTTTTAGAAACACCGTTCTTGGCACTCAAAAGTGAATGTGAAACTTAGTTACTCAGTTGTGTCTGACTCTTTGCAACCTGGTAGACTGTAGCCTGCCAAGCTCCTCTGTCCACAGAATCCTCCAGGCAGGAATACTAGAGTGGGTTGCCATTTCCTTCTCCAGGGGGTCTTCGAGACCCAGGGCTTGAACCTGAAGGAAGTCACATTCTCGAAAAGAATGAGCGAGCCATTGTCATTGCCAGCAATGTTCACCAAGTGTCTATTAGTGCAAGTTCTGTAAATCACATTGTCCACATCCTCTCTCTGTTCCGATAGTTTAATCTTTTCGTTGCATCAATTACTGAAAGGTTTTTTCCTTTCGGTAATATGATCTGTGGGTTTTTTTTCTGACTTCTTTGTTCAGAGTAGTTCTTTGTTGTTCTTTAAGTTTATTAGATGTACAGGGCTTTCCTGGTGGCTCAGCAGTAAAGAATCCCCCTGCCAATGCAGGAGACACAGGTCCTATCCCTGGGTCAGGAAGATCGCCTTGAGAAGGAAATGGCAACCCAGTTCAGTATTCTTGCCTAGAGAATTCCAGAATTCTTGCCTGGAATTCCAGGGTCTCCTCCTGGACAGAGGAGCCTGGTGGGCTATAGTCGAGGGGGTCACAGAGAGTCAGACATGACTGAGTGACTAAACAACAACAAGGTGTATTTATACCAAAACTAATCTCTAGGCGGCCTTACTTTAGTTAGAGTGGTCTGAGAAGACCGCTGGAAGGAAGTGACATTTGAGCTGGGATCTTAAATAGTAGAAGTGAGGTGGTGTCTGTGAGGGATGCTGGTGATGGTGGTGATGGTGGTGACTCTTGGGTGATCATGGCGGTGATGCTGATGGAAGTGGGATAGGGGTAATAGTTCTGGAGATGGGCCCACAGAGATGCCCACATCCACGTCTCTGGAAAATGTGCATATGTTATGTTTTATGGCAAGAGTTACTTACAGCTGACAATCAGCCCTCCTTGAGATAGATTATTCTAGGTGACCTATGTGGGCCAGTATAACCACAGCATAGGGGTGAGATTCAGAGTAATGCAGCATAAGAAAACCTTACTGGCTATTGCTGGCTTTGATGATGGAAGAAGGGGCCCACAAGACAAGGAGCGTGGGCAACCTCTAGAAGCTGAATGAGGAAAGGTGATGGATTCTCCCCTAGAGCCTCCTATCTCCTACCAAGGAAGATGGCCCTGCTTACCCCTTAATTTTAGCCCACTTCAGATCAGATCAGATCAGTTCCTCAATCATGTCCAACTCTTTGCGACCCCATGAATCGCAGTACGCCAGGCCTCCCTGTTCATCACCAACTCCTGGAGTTCACTGACACTCACGTCCATCGAGTCAGTGATGCCATCCAGCCATCTCATCCTCTGTCGTCCCCTTCTCCTCTTGCCCTCAATCCCTCCCAGCATCAGAGTCTTTTCCAATGAGTCAACTCTTCGCATGAGGTGGCCAAAGTACTGGAGTTTCAGCTTTGGCATCATTCCTTCCAAAGAAATCCGAAGGCTGATCTCCTTCAGAATGGACTGGTTGGATGTCCTTGCAGTCCAAGGGACTCTCAAGAGTCTTCTCCAACACCATAGTTCAAAAGCATCAACTCTTCGGTGCTCAGCCTTCTTCACAGTCCAACTCTCACATCCATACATGACCACAGGAAAAACCATAGCCTTGACTAGATGAACCTTTGTTGGCAAAGTAATGTCTCTGCTTTTGAATATGCTATCTAGGTTGGTCATAACTTTCCTTCCAAGGAGTAAGCGTCTTTTAATTTCATGGCTGCAGTCACCATCTGCAGTGATTTTGGAGCCCAGAAAAATAAAGTCTGACACTGTGTCTACTGTTTCCCCATCTATTTCCCATGAAGTGATGGGACCAGATGCCATGATCTTCGTTTTCTGAATGTTGAGCTTTAAGCCAACTTTTTCACTCTCCACTTTCACTCTCATCAAGAGGCTTTTGAGTTCCTCTTCACTTTCTGCCATAAGGGTGGTGTCATCTGCATATCTGAGGTCATTGATATTTCTCCCAGCAATCTTGATTCCAGCTTGTGCTTCTTCCAGCCCAGTGTTTCTCATGATGTACTCTGCATATAGGTTGAATAAACAGGGTGACAATATACAGCCTTGATGTACTCCTTTTCCTATTTGGAACCAGTCTGTTGTTCTATGTCCAGTTCTAACTGTTGCTTCCTGACCTGCATACAAATTTCTCAAGAGGCAGATCAGGTGGTCTGGTATTCCCATCTCTTACAGAACTTTCTACAGTTTATTGTGATCCACACAGTCAAAGGCTTTGGCATAGTCAATAAAGCAGAAATAGATGTTTTTCTGGAACTCTCTTGCTTTTTCCATGATGCAGTGGATGTTGGCAATTTGATCTCTGGTTCCTCTGTCTTTTCTAAAACCAGCTTGAACATCAGGAAGTTCATGGTTCACGTATTGCTGAAGCCTGGCTTGGAGAATTTTGAGCATTACTTTACTAGCGTGTGAGATGAGTGCAATTGTGCGGTAGTTTGAGCATTCTTTGGCATTGCCTTTCTTTGGGATTGGAATGAAAACTGATCTTTTCCAGTCCTGTGGCCACTGCTGAGTTTTTCAAATTTGCTGGCATATTGAGTGCAGCACTTTCACAGCATCATCTTTCAGGATTTGGAATAGCTCAACTGGAATTCCATCACCTCCACTAGCTTTGTTCGTAGTGATGCTTTCCAAGGCCCACTTGACTTCCCATTCCAGGATGTCTGGCTCTAGGTGAGTGATCACACCATCGTGATTATCTGGGTCGTGAAGATCTTTTTTGTACAGTTCTTCTGTGTATTCTTGCCACCTCTTCTTAATATCTTCTGCTTCTGTTAGGTCCATACCATTTCTGTCCTTTATTGAGCCCATCTTTGCATGAAATGTTCCTTTGGTATCTCTAATTTTCTTTTTTTTTTTTTTTCAGTGTTACAGCTCTATTTTATTTAGGAGATAGCAGGAGAATCCAAGACTCAAAGAGAAGAGAGTGGAGGAGTGCGTGGGGAGGGAGAGAGAGAGAGAGCGTGCGCATGTACGTGGGACAGAGAGTCCGAGAGAAAGCGCTTTGGCTCCTCCTTTTATAAGTTTTTTCCTCCACCTGAGCCTGCCCTATGCAAATTGGGCTTAGCCAGGAGTGCTGTTTGTTCTGTTTGTTCTGCCTGAAGTCTTCACTCTGGTCCTCGGACCTTCCTGTCTTTTAGCCACCGCCATTTTGGACTCCTTTTCCCTATTCTACCTACCTAACATTCCCCCCTCAAGAGATGGGAGGCCCAGTTCTTTGGGAATAGGGGCGTCGAGGTCTTTCTGGCTACTCCCTGCTGAACTGGGACAGCGAGGGGTATTGGGCCTCCCCCTCTTGCTAGTCTCAATCCTCAGAGTCCTTATAGCGGTGTCCAAGGCTGTGTGATATTTTCCGTGGTCAGCTGTAGTTTTATATCTTTGTTGAACTGGCACTGCATGTTGTAGCTGGTTGACCCGGTAGCAGAGGCTTAGCCTCTATGGTCTCAAAATTGGAGACTACTGCATACCCAGCTCTTCTTTTTCCATCCACGACAAAGCTGCTTCCATCAGTGTACCAGATTTCCTCAGGATTGGTCAGAGGATCTTCTGACAATCCCTCTCGGGGTTTTGTCCAGGGGTCCAAGATTTCTAGACAAGAGTGAAAAGGGAGAGAGCCCTTAACTGGAGGTCTTCTGGAATCTGAGACTGGGCCGTGTGAGCTTTCTGCTGAGTTCGTTTATCGCTGTCCCGGTTTCCAGCACGATGGGCCTTCCCCTGCGCTGGGTTTCTTCGCCTTCCGCTTCTAGCGCGGGAGCTTCGCTGAGTTGGGCTCCTGCTGTGCTTGGCCTCTTCCACGCAGGGGTTGTTTCAGCCAGGTTAAACCCGAGTCACGGCACCATAGATGTCACACGAGTGTATGTTCCTCGGTTCTTTGTCTCGTCACAACAAAGATTTGGAGCGACGGACATTAAAGCCCTCAGCACGTCACAGCTCTTGGGTCTTGGGCAAACCGTGCTACAGCTCTTAGGCAAATCAGTGTTACAGCTCTATTTTATTTAGGAGATAGCAGGAGAATCCAAGACTCAAAGAGAAGAGAGTGGAGGAGTGCATGGGGAGGGAGAGAGAGAGCGTGCGCATGCACGCGGGACAGAGAGTCCCTCTCTAATTTTCTTGAAGAGATCTCTAGTCTTTCCCATTCTGTTGTTTTCCTCTATTTCTTTGCATTGATCGCTGAAGAAGGCTTTCTTATGTCTTCTTGCTATTCTTTGGAACTCTGCATTCAGATGCTTATATCTTTCCTTTTCTCCTTTGCTTTTTGCTTCTTTTCTTTTCACAGCTATTTGTAAGGCCTCCCCAGACAGCCATTTTGCTTTTTTGCATTTCTTTTCCATGGGAATGGTCTTGATCCCTGTCTCCTGTACAATGTCACAAACCTCATTCCATAGTTCATCAGGCACTCTGTCTATCAGATTTAGGCCCTTAAATCTATTTCTCACTTCCACTGTATAATCATAAGGGATTTGATTTAGGTCATATCTGAATGGTCTAGTGGTTTTCCCTACTTTCTTCAATTTAAGTCTGAATTTGGCAATAAGGAGTTCATGGTCTGAGCCACAGTCAGCTGCTGGTCTTGTTTTTGCTAACTTTATAGAGCTTCTCCATCTTTGGCTGCAAAGAATATACTCGGCACATCTGAAGTTCTGAATTCCAGAACTCAGCATAATAAATCTGTGTTGTCTTCTAGTTCAGTTCAGCTGCTCAGTTGTGTCTGACTCTTTGTGACCCCATGGACTGCAGCACGCCAGTCTTCCCTGTCCATCAGCAACTCCCAGAGTTTAGTCAAACTCATGCCCATCAAGTTGGTAATACCATCCAATCATCTCATCCTCTGTCGTCCCATTCTCCTCCCACCTTTAATCTTTCCCAGCATCAGGGTCTTTTCAAATAAGTCAGTTCTTCTCATCAAGTGGCCAAAGTATTGGAATTTCAGCTTCAACATCAGTCCTTCCAATGAACACTTGGGACTGATCTCCTTTAGGATGGACTGGTTGGATCTCCTTGCAGTCCAAGGGACTCTCAAGAGTCTTCTCCAACACGACAGTCAAAAGCATCAATTCTTCAGCTCTCAGTTTTCTTCACAGTCCAACTCTCACATCCATACATGCTGCTGCTGCTGCTAAGTTGCTTCAGTCATGGCCGACTCTGTGCAACCCCAGAGACAGCAGCCCACCAGGCTCCCTCCTCCCTGGGATTCTCCAGGCAAGAACACTGGAGTGGGTTACCATTTCCTTCTCCAATGCATGAAAGTGAAAAGTGAAAGTGAAGTCGCTCAGTTGTGTCCGACTCCTAGCGACGCCATGGACTGCAGCCCACCAGGCTTCTCCATCTTTGAGATTCTCTAGGCAAGAATACTGGAGTGCCTTCTCTGATCCATACATGACTACTGTATGACTGCCTTCTCTGATGCATACACGACTACTGTATGACTGCCTTCTCTAATCCATACATGACTACTGGAAAAACCATAGCCTTGACTAGACGGACCTTTGTTGGCAAAGTAATGTCTCTGTCTTCTAGTGCTATGCTCTAAATGCTTGTGTCTCTCCCCACCCAAATCCCCATGTTGAAATCCTACTGCCCACTGTGATAGTGGCTTCTCTGGTGGCTCAGCTGGTAAAGAATCCTCCTGCAATGCAGGAGACCTGGCTTCAATCCCTGGGTTGGGAAGATCCCCTGGAGAAGGGAACAGCTTCCCACTCCAGTATTCTGTCCTGGAGAATTCCAAGGACTATATAGTCCAGGGGGTTGCAAAGGGTGAAACACGACTGAGCAACTTTCACTCACTCACTCAGTGTGGTAGTATTAGAAGATGAAGTCTTGGGGGTAATGAAATCATGAGGGTGGATCCCACACGAATGGAATCAGCGCTCTTAGAAGAGGCCCGTAGAGCGTGCTAGCCCTTCTGCCCTGTGAGGACACAGGAAAAAGAGGATCATCTATGAACCAGGAAGACCTTGGACCAAACACCATATCTTCCAGCACATTGATCTTGGATACCCAAGCCTTGAGAACTGTGAGAAATAAATTTCTGCTTTTCATAAGCCATCCAGTCTGTGGGGGTTTTGTAACAGTTGCTTGAAGAAGGGATTCAGGACACAAAGTTTGTGATAATTTGTTACAGTAAGGAAAGGGAAACTATACAGTGATGATACAATGCTGGTGGCAGTGATGGTGGTCATGGCGGTTGTGGGGATGTGGGGGTGGTGGTGGTGGTGATGGTCGTGGTGATGGTGGGGATGCAGGAGGGGGTGATGGTGGGGATGGTGGGGATGGGGATGGTGGGGATGGGGGGGATGGTGGCTGTGGGGATGGTTGTGGTGGTGATGGTCGTGGTGATGGTGGGGATGGTGGGGATGGTGGGGATGGTGGGGATGGGGATGGTGGTGATGGTGGTGATGGAGGAGGGGTGATGGTGGGGATGGTGGGGATGGTGGTGATGGGGATGGTGGGGATGGTGGGGATGGTGGTTGTAGGGATGTGGAGATGTTAGTGGTGGTGATGGTGGTGATGGAGGAGGGGTGATGGTGGGGATGGTGGGGATGTGGAGATGTTGGTGGTGGTGATGATCGTGGTGATGGAGGAGGGGGTGATGGTGGGGATGGTGGTGACAATGGAGGAGGAGGTGATGGTGGTGATGGTAGTCATGGCGGTTGTGGGGATGTGGAGATGGTGGGGATGGTGGGGATGGTGGTCATGGTGGCGATGGAGGAGGGGGTGATGGTGGTGGAGGGAACGTGGTGCTGTGCTGCTGATGCATTTGGTAGGAGCTCAGTCACTTTCTGGGGTCCTCTTGTGGTTGACAACCTTCTCGTTTGGAACCTCCCCTGACCTCACCCCCATTCTGAAGCAGGCTTTCCTGAGCAGAAGATTGAAGAGGAGGACGGTGTGAGAAGGGGCTCAGTGTGGAGAAACAGCTCCGAGTCACCGAGGGGATGGAGAAGCAGGGCAGGAACAGAGGCAAAGCTAGCAGGGCTTGAGCTTGTCAGTAAGACCCACTTTCACACTTTATTTATTTTCCTCTTTAAATCCCTTTCCACTGAGAGCCTGGAGCTGCTCTTCAGGTGCTCTCTCGATGGAGAAAACAGACAAATGTTGTCTCCCGAGCTCCTCACTGCTCTGGGATGGCCAGGCACCGGGGCCTAAAGGGCCTGCTGGGCCCTGAACGGTGTGTGGCGGGGGTGTCACCAGCATGCAGCCCACAGAGGGAAAAGGATGCTCCAGCCTTCCCCAGAAGAGTCAGGGCCAAAACTCAGTCTCCGGCTTCCCATCCTGGCTCTTCCCATCACACCACAAACTCTTTGACCCCTGAGTCACCTAGAGGCAGAGAAGGAAGAGTCAAAGATCCAACCAGCCTACATAGAGAGAAAAAGACCAGAGGAGACAGGTCCCCCAGGCCCGGGGCTCACACCTCACCACCTCCCACCTCTCAGCTCCCCGGCCCTCCAAGCCAGCCCTGCGACTGCCCGAGCCCCACCTGCCCCGCCCAGAGAGTCCAGGATGGGAACACTGCCATCCCAGGAAGACAGACTCTGGGTCTCCAGGGCGGGGTCTTGGCAGGCAGGGCCCAGACACGTGCAGGGGCCCCCACCCCACCCCAGAGGGGTATCAGCCGCCACCCCACGTTGGGGAGAGTAGACAGGCAGGGGCAGAGTGGCGCCAGGCCTGGGTCTGGCCACCACGGGAAGACCTGCCGGCACCTGTGGACAGAGGGCCTTCCCTTGCCTCTCCCAGGCCAGCCTCATTAACACCCTCCCTGCGGCTGGGGCTGGGGCAAGGGTGGAGGGCGAAGAGAAACAGCTGAGGCAGTGGAAAGAGTCCTAGCTCTGGCATTTAACTTCTTGTACAGCTCTGGCAAATCGTTTCTCTCTGCCTCTGATTTTTCATCTATAAAACCGGGACAATTGTTCACATGAAACAGAGCCCATTAGGGGAAGCTCATGCGAAGTACCTACTAAATGCCAGACACACAGTAGGTGCACAGTTACCCATAGCTGTAGGGGCGTGTCCCCAAGACTTCCCATGGAACCCCCTAGCTCCCCAACTCCAGAACGCCACGGGAGACCTGGGCCACCTCTTCAGACTGCTCCTCGGAAGTGTCTCCATGCCCAGCTCCCCAGAGCCCAGGCCCCTGTCCACAATCTAGAAAGTGGGGCAGTACTCTGGCCCCAGGAGAAGCTCAAAGCACAGCAGCTGCTGTGACCACGCTTGGCTCTGCCACTTCTAGAGCCCGAGGCCTGTCAATTAACCCCTCAGGGCCTCCGTTTTCTCAGCTGCAAATGGGATCATAGTAGGGCTGCTGTGAGAGAGAGAGGAAAGGGTGTGAGGCTTCGAGAAATGGTGCCCCCCGGCCCCAGCCCCAGCCCACCGCACAGAAGACTGGTTCTGGGGGACACTCGGAGCTGCTGTTGCGAGGCCTGCCAGCGCTGGAGAGGGAGGAGGGAGAGGGGGAGAGGGATGGGCGGGGAGCCGGCGAAACAATGGCCAGGCTGGGTTTGTGGTTTGCGTCCTAAGAGAAGTGAGTTGACGCTTTCTTGTCATCAGACTTTCCAGTCACCTGCCTGGGAACCTGAGGAAAAGATTAGGGAGCCAAACACATATTGTTTCTTTTGTTTGAGGTGCCAAGTTTGGTGGGATGAATTGGCCATCTGTTCTCCCAGCTATGATCTGGCAAAGCCAGAAACCTCTGCCACTTTCCATCAGTCGCAAACAAAAGCCGAGGGGCGGGGAGAGGGTGGAGGCTACCCCGCCACACCCCCCCACCCCGGCCCCAGTCCCGGCGGCCTGGCTGACCCCCGCCGGCCAGGCCCCTGCCCCAGCCCACCGTGTGCCCTGAGCCTCAGACACCGAGATCCGAGCGTGAGCTGGGAGGACGCCCTGTGCCCTCAGCTGACCCAGCCAGCCTCCCCGAGCCTCGGTTCTCCTAAACGTCAGGCGAGGGTGGAATGGGCCCTCAGAGCTCCCCACATCCTCTGGCTCTGACGTGGGAAGCAGAGATGTCCCTGAGGTGTGGGGAGGGGAAGCCTTCAGACGGGAGGGCAGCTGCCGGGAGGGATGACTGAGGGTCAGCCTTTCCTGGGCATTGCCCATCAGAACTCCTGACCCCTCCTTGTTGGGGTCTCTCCTGGGAAAGAGCTCAGAGTGGGGATTCTCAAACCAAGGACTGACTTTCTGGGGGGATGGGGCTCATTCCCCAAGCAGGAATCTCCCTGACTTAGAGGCTCTGAGGGCACGGGGGAGCCCCTGATGGAGTGGGAAGAGCTTTGGGGGAGTATCTTTCCCAGCAGCAGGGAGCAGAGTTCTCTTCTGATTTTCAGGGACCCTGGGATCTTAAACAGGTTCAAAATGAGTGGCCTGGAACCTGGGAGGCGAATTGGCCCCATCTGTAGTGATATCCCCAGACTGAGGGGATAGGAAGGACATTATGCTTCTCACACCCTAAATGGAGGTGTCCCTGAGACGGGAGCGAGCAGCTCAGCTGTGTCCCATCAGACGCTGGGTGTCGGGGGTGGCAGCTGCCCACGGTCAGGGCAGGACAGGCCTGGGTGGGCGTTTGGCCACATGGGGAGGAAAGCAGCTCTGGGTGGAGGAGGGGTGAGGGGCTGCACCTGATGACTCAAATGCCCCCTGCTCTCAGTACCACCTACAGACGCAGGTGACAGCCAGGAGCTGCAGACAGCGTGCTCTCCTGTTCAGGCCTGAGTTATACTGAGCCGATGGCCTCGCAGTCTCCACACCAGGGACCCTGTTTCCTGTCCCTTCCCCACTCCCACAAAGGGCAAGGGAGCTCATGCCAGCAGACCAGCTGGCTGCGCTCTGCCCTCTGTGAGCTTGTTCTATTTACACTTCACGGTCAGAATATGCATCGAGGCCCCATTTCCTAGATGAGTCCACTGAGGCTCAGAGAGGTCAAAAAGTATAGCCAAGGTCGCTCAGCCAGCTAGGACCAGAGCCAGGATGTGAGTCCAGGCTGCAGCTGGAGCTCCAGAGCTAAGCATCCTGGTACCCCTGCCCCTCGGTGGGTCTGCAAACGCAGCAGGTAACAAAACCCCCGAGTGAGTCCCCACTGCTCCCCACCCCCAGCCCACGTGCGTCTGCTGTGCCCCATCCAAACTGATTATAGCCTGGAACACGGAGGCTGGGGGAGGGATGGAAGCAAGCAGGCCCCGAGAAGACATGAAAGAAAATTCGAAACACACGTGTGTTGCCTTGGCTCTGGTAACCCTGAGCCCTCAGCCCGTGTGGCCCAGCGGTACCCCACCCCCCTCCCCACCCCGCCTGGGTCTCTCAGACAGGCCTGCTTTGCACGCTCAGTCCCTGCCTGCTGGCTGGCAGAAGCCACCTGTACCTCCAGGACCTGAAGAGCTGAGGGCTGGGAGACACCTCCACCCGCAGAGCTGCTCTGTATCTGCAGGAGGGTCTGAGGGCCGCGGATGGAGCCAGGCTGGCTGGGGCTGAAGGCCCAAATGGGATCTTGACCCTAGACTCTGCAGGTGGTGGGAGGGGGTCAAGGCCAGCTGGAGAACAGCCTTCACCTCCGCTGGCTCTCTCTTCCCAGCCACCCACCCCAAGGCCTAGGAGAACCTGTCTTTTCTCGGCCCTTGCACCTGCTGCCTTCTGCTGAACCCCTTCCCAGCCAGCCAGAGCTTAGTGACCCTCAGCACTCGGGGTGGGGGGAGCTCGGGGAGGCGTTGGCAGTCGCAGGCTCTGGGGGGCTGGAACATGGGTCAGAGACAAAAGGTGAGGCCAAGTGACAGGTCCTTCTTCTGCTGTTTATTTGGGACACCCGTCTAGCAATCAGCTTACGGCCTCCAAACATGTGGCTTCAATTTCTCTTGAAGTATGGTGGCTGGGGGGGAAAGAGGGGGCTGCTGCCAACACCCACTGGATGCCTCTTGGTGAGCTCAGCTGAGCTCCGAGGCCTGTGCCTCTTGCCAATGGCTGAACACTTGCTTTGCAAATTAGTTTCATATTTGGGAGGGTGGGGTCTGGGAACGGGGCTGAAGGGCTGGAGAGGTGAACGGGCAAGATGGAGAAGGCGCGGGGCTTGAGAGGCAAGCAGAAGGGGGTTCACATCCCAACTCAGTCACTTTCGAGCTTGTAGAGCCTGGGCAAGTGACTGTCTCCCTCTCCTCCCCTCTGAGGCTTTGTCTGTGCGTCTGTGAAATGGACGCCCCTGGTGGGGCAGGTGCGCCACACGCTCAGTGCACGTGGATGCCCCTCCAGTCCCTCACCTTGTCTGCTCGCCTCTCCTGAGGCCCCTCGTCTGCTCCTTGTTGGGCTGACTTCTGCCTGTGGTGGCTTCCTGGCTTAGAGCTGCCTGTTCTAGGAGTTGGTAGCGGGGCTGGATTTAAAGCAAGTTTTGTCAGGGATGGCCATGTGTTGTGGAATAAGAACCCTCACTCTTAGGGCTCCAGTGGGGAAAGGTGGGGATGGGGGCTATATGAGCTGCCTCCTGAACAACTTCTGCATCTAGAGTTCAGGGCCACCAGAAGGCCCCAGAAGGCAGAAGTCCGGGGGCCTGGAGTCCTGAGGTGGGATCAGGGTAGAGCTGAGATGAATGGGTTCCTGTGAGACGGGAGACGGCAGGCCTGCGTGCCCCTGGCTGGGTGTGGGGGGAATGTCTTCCTCACCTGGCCACCCCCCACTGCCACCCCAACCTGCCTTCCCACCTCATCCACATCGCTCCCTCCTTGTGACCAAATGACCCAACTCACAGACCCCTGAGGAGGAACGTGGTGAGAAGTGGCATTTCCCTAATATGGCTGCTTTAGAAATTCCATGAAAGTGAAAGTGTTAGTCAATCAATCGTGTCCGACTCTTTGCGATCCCATGGACTGTAGCCTGCCAGGCTCCTCTGTCCATGGGATTCTCCAGGCAAGAAGACTGGAGTGGATGGCCACTCACTTCTCCAGGGAATTTTCTGAACCCAGGGATCAAATCAAGGTTGACATTGAAAGGCAGATTCTTTACTTTCTGAGCCACCAGACCATGCTGCTGCTGCTGCTGCTGCTCAGTCGCTTCAGTCGTGTCCGACTCTGTGCGACCCCATAGATGGCAGCCCACCAGGCTCCCCGTCCCTGGGATTCTCCAGGCAAGAACACTGGAGTGGGTTGCCATTTCCTTCTCCAATGCATGAAAGTGAAAAGTGAAGGTGAAGTCACTCAGTTGTGTCCGACTCTTCACGACCCCATGGACTGCAGCCTACCAGGCTCCTCCATCCATGGGATTTTCCAGGCAAGAGTACTGGAGTGGGGTGCCATCGCCTTCTCCATGGATGCTATTAAATGCAGCACATGGGGTCCCAGCCCAGACCAACCATATTGCAATCTTCAGGGTGAGGTCCTGGAACCAGTATTTTAATCAGCTTCCCTGGCAACTCTGGTGCACGTCTGGGTTCACAGATCTGTGAGTTGTGGGGAGCAGGATGTAGAGGCCACTCTGATCTAGTGTGACCTCATCTTAACTTGATTATGTCTGCAGACTATTTACAAATAAAGTCACCCTCACAGGCACCAGGGTTTAGGACTCTTTTGGGGTGGACACAACCCAGTACATCAACCATACAGTGCCTGGCCATGGAAAGTGCTCCATGACTGGGGCTAATGGGTGGGTAGAGAGATACTGGGTGAGACAGGGAGGAAGTGGCCGTGTGCCTTCAGAGAGATGCGTGCCCACTCTGTGCTTTAGCCATCTCACCTCCCCGGGGGTGTTCTGAGGATTATCTGAGCTAATGTCTGCAAAGGATCTGGTTCACAGAGATACTCAACAAGTGTCAGTCTCCTCACCGTGAAGAAACAGTGATGTTTTGAGAAATCCTTGATGGCTAATGTCCATGGTGGTTTTCTCTTGTGACTGGGAGGGAGAAGGAATGGTGAATGCTGATGGTCAGGAGAGGTTGTTGTGCATAGGCTGGTGTTTTTCAAAAGCCCCAAGGCCACCAAGGGAGAGGGGATGGTGAATCATTGCCCTTGGAGTTCACATGCGTCCATCCCCACAGGTCTGAGCTCATGGCCACGCGCTGGCGTTCAAGGGCAGGGAGAGGCCGCTGAGATGGATCTGGCGGAATGCTTTGTATTGGAGTGATTGGAGGTGACGGGTGGGGCTGGGCCAGGAATGAGCAGGGCAGAGGAGCCAGCAGGCGCAGGCGGTCTGCAGGCTAAAGCTGCAACGTATTAGTCCCCAGTCGGCTGCAGGGGGTGGGGGGTGGTGGTGGTGGGGGGCAGTGGGGTCAGGCTTCCAATGGGAACCAAGACAGTGGGAATTCTGGCATAGCACCCTGGAAGGCAGCAGGTGGGCAGACAGAGAGGTAAGGGGAGAACGTGGCTGAGCACCCAGATGGCGCAACTCTATAGGGTCCTCCCAACCCCTGGGAGTACAGGCTCTGGTTATCCCCATCTTACAGAGCAGCAAACCGGGGCCCCAAGAGGGAAAGAATCTGCTTGAGATCCTCCTCCAGCCCCTCTCCTCTCCTTTCATCTCCACCATCACATCCTTCTATCTGCCCCATCTTCCTCTTCTTCCTTCACATCTGTGGGGGTCACACCGTAAGCCCCAGAATCTGTGAAGATTTCTTTATATGGCAGATAGGATTAAGTGAACCCCCTAGAGATGGGCTGATTATCCCATGTTATCTGGGTGGGCCTGATATGATCACAAGTTTCCTTATAAGAGGGCAGCAGAAGGCTGGAGAGCTGGAGTCAGGGAAGGTCACGTGAGGTTGGAAAACAGACCAGAGCTTTGAAAATGGGGGGAGGGGGCTACGAGCCAAGAATACTGGCACCCCGAGAGGCTGGGAAAGTCAGGGAAGCAGAGTCCCCCCAGGGAGCCCCCAGAAGGGACCAGCTCTGCGGCCACTTCACTCTTAGGTCAGACTTCTGACTCCACCACTGTAAGAGAATGCATTTGTCTTGGTTTAATCACTGAGTTTGTGGTGGCTTGTTGCAGCAGCGAGACGGATACACACCCATCCTCGGCTCTGCTCCCCTTTGCTTCCATCTCAACGCCTCTTTCTCCTGCCTTCTCTCCCTCCTTCACCATCCCTTCTTCCCATAGTGTCCTCTCCTCTCTCCCAACTCCATCTCAGTCTCCTTTTCCTTTTGCATTCACTTGTCCTATTCTTTTCTCCACCTTCCATCCCTCTTCCTTCTCCACTCCCATCTGCAAAACAGCACAAATCTTTAGCATCTCTAAGTTGGGTTTAAATCCTAGCTTCACCACTTGCTGGCTATGTGTCTCCAGACAAGCCTCTTTGCTTCTCTGAATCACAATTTTCTCATCTGGAGGCAATGCCAACTTCTTGGCTTGATGTAAGGAGTTAGATGAAATAATGTCAAAATGGACATGGTGCATGGTGGCCACTTAACAGATGTGTGTTTCTCTGCATGTCCCTTTACTGCCCTGTAATCCAAGGCTTTGCGTGGGCTGGGGCCATGGATATGATCCCCACCTGATGGGAGGCTGACCTGCCCTGAACACTAGACACAGACCTTCAAGCAACGAGGGTTGGAGGAATTGGGGCATTGGCAGATAGACACGACGATGCCCCTGCTCCGATTCTGTGTCTTCCTCTGGGATCCTGTGCGGGGCCAGGCCAAGCGTGAGTGACAGTTTTCCAGGAGTGCTTGCTAAAGATACCCTCACACTTGGGAAAATGACAGTTGGTCTCGGAGCTGCCAGGGCTCTCAGACCCCAAGTGGGCAGGCCCACAGCAGCAATCCACTCTAAAAGAAGATGAAACATAATTACCCTCTCTTCTCCATGTCCAAGGGAGACCTCCCTTGCCATCCCGCCCTGGGAAATCAAGTCTTATCTTCCTGCAGCTGCTATTCCCCAACAGCATTCCAGGAAATTAGCCAACAGGAGGCAAGTCTCCCGTGGATTCATCAAAAGTTTGCCCATCTCCTGGACAAACTTCAGGAAGAATATGTCTCCACTGCTCATCTTCCGATCACAGTCTAACAGCTCAATTAGAAAGCCCATAGGCTTGTTCTGTTGTTCTCCAGTTATGTGCTAACACTGTTCAGAATGAACATCATGTATCCCATATTTCAGCTGAGAAAGCCAAGGCTCAGACAGGGGAATGATCAGCACAAGGTTTCAAAGCTCGTTCCATGAAAATGGAATCACCCACCATTGTTTCACTGCAGGAATGCACTTGAGTGTCATGCCTTGTGTCCAGGCTTTGTAAGAAATGATCTAATGGAATCAATCAGTCATTGAGTGGACACAAGGGATGTGGCCTACAGGTGTGCATGTGAGCTAAGTCGCCTCAGTTGTGTCCAACTCTTTGCGACCCTATAGTCTATAGCCCGCCAGGCTCCTCTGTCCATGGGGTTCTCGAGGCAAGAATTCTGGAGTGGGTTGCCATGCCCTCCTCCAGGGGATCTTTCCGATGCAGGGACTGAACCCATATCTCTATGTCTCCTGCATTGGCAGACGGGTTCTTTACCAGCCATGCCACCTGGGAAGCCCTGGTTTGAAGGTATCGTCCACTTTTATTCCTCAGTGGTTTTCTCACCTGCCCCAGGTGACAAATTTTCCTAAGAATTCTGCACCAGGTAAAGTTTTGATTCTCTTGACAGAAAAGGGATGCTTTTTCTTCATTGGTCATGGAGAGTTACATAAATATTTGAGCTTCCCTTTTTGCTCTAGCTGCTAGGAAGTTCAAGCACACATTTACAGTTAAATTGCTATAGTAGGCTTTTCAGACTTCATGTCCCAAATATCAATACCTTTCACTTTCTCCCACATTGGCCTGTTTCAATGGAGCTTTTTCTGATCCTGAAAGTTAACTCATGATTTTTCTACTGTGAGTACTAGTCTATCACAACTACTTTCCAGTATAAGAGGAAATAAAAACAAACAATTGTTCATTGGCCATTGCTATTATCATTATTTAATTTCCATACCTTCAATGAGCTTGGAGTACTCTGATCAGAATTAGTCTGATGGCCAAGTTCCTCAGGGAAAAATTCACCTGAGGCTGTCAAAGCACCCAGAAGCAACACTTGTCAACAAATATTTCCTGAGCATCAGCTGTACGTCAGACATTACTACAGGTGCTAGAGACACTGGCAAATAAGACACAAAATGTATCTTTGCTCACTGAAAGACAGTAAACAAATGCGTACATAATAGTATTGTTTTAGATGGTGATGAATGCAAAAAGGATTGAAAAGAGGATCTGAAATGGATGTACTTAGGGCAAGCTGGAGTTTCCCTTAAAGAGTTGACACTGAAGGTAAGACTGGAGCGGTAAGAAGAATAAAATGCAAAGACCTGGAAAAAGAGCACTCCAGGCAACAGTGCAAAGTGCCCTGAGGCCAGGGCAAATCTAACTGATACGTTAGAGGTAAGCACACTCCTTCTGCACAGAAGGCACGTAAGGAGATTAATCAGAAGGAGGGCAGGGGCATCATCAGCAGGCTCTGAAGGGCCATGATGAAGAGCTAGGCTTCTTCATGCTAGGCTTCTAGCACGCTTTTTCTTAATGCAATGAGGCGACGTTAGACAGTTTAAGGCATGGGCTATGATATAAACTTTTCACTTAACCACGCACTTTCACTAAGAGGTTAGTTCAGATTTAAGAAGCCAGCTGTCTCTCAGAAATGATAAAAGTTCTTGAATTCTTCAATTTCCACAACTGCTTTGTGACACTAACTAAGACCACTCTCAATAAGGCTTTTTCCGAATGATCTTTTTAGTAGTTCTTCGCAGTGGGGTGCCTAGAACATTACTAGAATGTTTATTTTTTCCAAAATAATGAACTGTCCATACCACTGACCAAAGCTTGTGAACCTGTTATTATGACTGTAACCCTAGATATCTGTTAGTGATTATATTTTCAAAGACCCTAAATATTTTATGCTTATTGTCTTTTATTACTTACTTTCTCAAGTTATGTTTCAGAGACAGCTTTGCTGCAGAATGAAGCTTGTTGGTAATTCCTGAGTAAAAAGAATCATCATCACCATTTATTGAGCACTTGCAAAACACTGGCCACATTGGCAAGCATTTTACAAATACGATTTTATATAATTCTCACCAGTCTATAGGTATAGAAACTAAGGCTTAAAGAATTACTTTGATAAGCATTGCATCATTATGTGCAGTAATGATATGAATTTATCTTTTCAAAATAGACATATTCAGCCTTCTCATGTGTCAAACACTAGGCTAGGATCTAGAGACCCAGAAGTGAACAAGAAAGACATGGTCTCTGCTGCAAGAAATTCTCCAGCCTAGTGTGGGAATAGACTGGAAAACAGGCAGTGACTCTACAGGAGAAGGGAGACAAAAAGCACAAGCGGAGCCCTTTGACTGGGACTCGGGGCTTAGGGAAGACTTCTTGATTGACAAGACATGCAAGATGAAAAATCCTGGAAAATGAGAAGGAGCCCTTCTGGGAAAGAGAGTGAGGAGCACAGTCTCTCTCCAACAGTCAATGCTATCACTTCCTGGAGCAGGACCTCGAATTCTGTCCCTATTACAGATAAATGACAACTGAGCAGGTTCCTGACATGAGTTGGAATTTTCTAGTTAAGGCAGCAGTTAGGAAAGTGTTGAGGCAGGAAAATTTGAGAAAGCCTGATGGGATTGAAGACCTTCCAGCTAAGTGTGACTGGAGTGTGACAGGCTGGGCTTGGGGAGAAGGGTTGACGGAAGGTGTTGCTTCATGTTAATTATTCCCACTTCCCAGGAGACTGTTAGGAGACTCACACTGTGTATGATCATTCTGTCTAGATTGAGCTGTTTTGTAATGAAGTGATTATATCACACATGACACTTTATTACCAGTCAAACACATCAACTGGAACATGATAACTTGTTAAAATCTGCTCATACAAGAGCTGAGCTTTAGTTTCATTTTGTTATTTGAGTGATTGATACCTTTCAAGTGTACAAAATCAGAGAATTTATAAATAAATTATAAAACTGAATTTAAGAAAAAAAAAGAACTTTGAGGCAGTATATAATCTACAGTCAAGGAATTTTTGTGCCAAACAGTTAACTGAGTTGCCCGATAACACGGAAGAGAAATGATGACGGCAATAAAGGCAATTGCAGATAGAGAAAGGGAACACATTCGGTCACTGTTCAGTTGCTCAGTCTGCGACTCCATGAACTTCAGCACACCAGGCCTTCCTGTCCTCCACTATCTCCCTGAGTTTACTCAAACTTATGTTCATTGAATTAGTGATGCCATCCAACCATTTCGTCCTCTGTTGCCCCCTCCTCCTCCTGCCCTCAATCTTTCCCAGCATCAGGGTCTTTTCCAATGAACTGGCTGTTTGCATCAGGTGGCCAAAGTATTGGAGCTTCAGCTTTAGTAACAGTCTTGACTGGTTTGATCTCCTTGCAGTCTGAGGGAATCTCAAGAGTCTTCTCCAGCACCACAATTCAAAAGCATCAATTTTTTGGCTCTCAGACTTCTTTATGGTCCAGCTGTCATATCCGTAGATGACTGCTGGGAAAAATCATAGCTTTGACTATATGGGCCTTTGTCAGCAAAGTGATGTCTCTACTTTTTCATATGCTGTCTAGGTTTGTCATAGCTTTTCTTCCAAGGAGCAAGCATATTTTTTGTTGTTTAACTTTTTAAGAAAATTTTAATTGAAGGATAATTACTTTACAATATTGTGGTGCTTTTTGTCACACATCAGCCTGAAGCAGCTGTGGGTATACATGTGTCCCACTCATCCTGAACCCCCCGCCCACCTCCCTCCCCACCCATCCCTCCAGGTTGTTGCAGAGCACAGGCCCTGGGTGCCCTCCCGCATGCATCAGGCGCACACCGGTCATCCATTCTACATGTGGTAATGCACGTGTTTCACCCCTATACTCTCAGATCATCCCTTTCCTTCTCCCACTGCAGCCATGAAATGAAAAGACCCTTTATGTACAGCAAAGGAGATACAGATGTAAAGTGTCTTTTAATTTCATGGCTGCAAGTCACCATCCTCAATGATTTTGGAGCCCAAGAAAATAAAATCTGTCATTGCTTCCTCTTTTTCCCCTTCTACTTGCCATGAAGTGGTAGGACTGGATGCCATGATCTTAGCTTTTTGAATGTTGAGTTTCAAGCTAGCTTTTCAGTCTCTTCTTTGACCCTCATCTAGAGGCTCATTAGTTCCTCTTCACTTTCCACTGTTAGAGTGATGTGTGTGTATGTGTGTGTGTGTGTGTGTATGTGTGTGTGTGTTAGTCGTTCAGTTGTGTCCGATTCTTTGCAACCCCATGGACTGCAGCATGCCAGGCTTCCCTGTCCATCACCGGCTCCCAGAGCTTCCTCAAACTCATGTCCATCAAGTCAGTGATGCCATCCAACCATGTCATCCTCTGAGGTTCCTTTCTCCTCCTTCAGTCTTTCCCAGCATCAGGAGCTTTTCCAGTGAGTCATTTCTTCACATCAGGTGGCCAAATTATTGGAATTTTAGCTTCAGCATCAGTCCATCCAATGAATATTCAGAACTGATTTCCTTTAGGATGGACTGGTTTGATCTCCTTACAGTCCAAGGGACTCTCAAGAGTCTTCTCCAACACCACAGTTCAAAAGCATCAATTCTTCAGTGCTCAGCTTTCTTTATCATCCAACTCTCACATCCATACATGACTACTGGAAAAACCATAGCCTTGACTAGACAGGCCTTTGTCGGCAAAGTAATGTCTCTGCTTTTCAGTATGCTGTCTAAGTTGTCATAGCTTTTCTTCCAAGGAACAAGTGTCTTTTAATTTCAGGTTTGCAGTCACAATCTGCAGTAATTTTGGAGCCCAAGAAAATAAAGTCTGCCACTGTTTCCATTGTTTCCCCATCTATTTGCATGAAGTGATGGGACTGGATGCCATGATCTTTATTTTTCAATTGTTGCATTTTAAGCCAGGCTTTTCACTCTCCTCTTTCACTTTCATCAAGAGGCTCTTTAGTTCCTCTTCACTTTCTGCCATAAGGGTGGTGTCATCTGCATATCTGAGGTTATTGATATTCCTCCCGACAATCTTGATTTCAGCTTGTACTTCATCCAGTCTGGCATTCTGCATGACGTACTCTGCATATAAGTTAAATAAGCAGGGTGACAATATACAGCCTTGACGTACTCCTTTCTCAATTTGGAACCAGTCCGTTGTTCTATTTCCGGTTCTAACTGTTGGTTCTTGACCTGAATACAGATTTCTCAGGAGGCAGCTTAGGTGGTCTGGTATTTCCATCTCTTTAAGAATTTTCCACAGTTTGTTGTGATCCACACAGTCAAAGGCTTTAGCATAGTCAAAAAAGCAGAAGTAGATATATTTCTGCAATTCTCTGGCTTTTCCTATGATCCAGCAGATGTTGGCAATTTGACCTCTGGTTCCTCTGCCTTTTCTAAATCCAGCTTGAACATTGGAAATTTCTTGGTTCACATACTGTTGAAGCCTCGCTTTGAGAATTTTGAGCATTACTTTGCTAGCGTGTGAGATGAGTGCAATTGTGTGGTTGTTGGAACGTTCTTTGGCATTGCCTTTCTTTGGGATTGGAATGAAAATTGATCTTTTCCAGTCCTGTAGCCACTGCTGAGTTTTCCAAATTAATTAGCAATTTCAAGTAAATTTGAAAAAGAATAGATACATGTATATATATTACTGAATTACTTTTTTGTACACCTGAAACTAACACAACATTGTTAATCAATTGCACTCCTTTATAAAATAAAAAGTAGGGGAAAAAAGAAAATGAAGAAAAGAGAGAATGAGATCAACATCACCAGTAATAAGATGACTCCAAAATCATCCCTGGGTGTTCTTGCCAAAAATGCAAACCTAAGTACAATCTTGAGAAAATATCAAACAAACCCAAACTGAGGGACATTTGACCCAGAAAATCTGATCAGTTCTCTCGGGAAGTGTAAAGGTCGTGGTGCAAGGCCCCTAGTGCTGGGACTGTGTGGAAACTCAGAGTTTTGGCTGAGGCAGCAGCAGCAGACCAGAAATGATTCAGGGACATCTAGTAGGATGCAGAAAATAAGGGGGTCCATTTTCTCTAGGGAATTGA
This sequence comes from Bos javanicus, assembly GCF_032452875.1. Classification (NCBI taxonomy): domain Eukaryota; kingdom Metazoa; phylum Chordata; class Mammalia; order Artiodactyla; family Bovidae; genus Bos; species Bos javanicus. The sequence continues at coordinate 3,320,534 of NC_083887.1, read as the reverse complement.
AAAGCAGTAATAAAACTGACAAGTCAATCTGCTTTTTATTATCACCACGTGTGGGCAATTCTCAACAGTGTCCCTGATAAAACACTGCTCCCTCAAAGAAAGAACATTTTTGTTTGTTTTAGTTCCAAACATTTGTTTCAGTCATTGTGGAGATTTAACAATAAGTAAACATGAAGTAAGCTTCATACTCGCACATTTTTAATACTAATCCTTTCATTTGCATTCTATTCTACATGGGCTTCCCAGGTGGTAAAGAACCTGCCTGCAGGTAGAAGATGTGGGTTTCATCCTTGGGTCGGGCAGATCCCCTGGAGGAGGGCGTGGCAACCCACTCCAGTATTCTTGCCTGGAGAATCCCATGGACAGAGGAGCCTGGTGGGCTACAGTCCATGGGGTCGCAGAGAGTTGGACACGACTCAAGTGACTTAACGTGCACTAAAGGGACGTTGGTTTGGAGAACACCCCTGATGTAGCTATTAATACATGGGTTCATTTTGAAACTAAGACCTAAAGTTTCAGAATCATTCAAACTTATTTCAGGAACAGCCCATGTCTCCATCCCTCATGACACTATATATTCCTGTGTTTAATAGTGAGAGCAGAGATGAATTATAAAGGGGAAAAAACAGAATATGAGCTGCTCCAATTCTATCATCCTGCGTGACCAGTTAGCACCCAAAATTAATACATGAGTTATCTGTTTTATATGCAGTATCAATAGTGAAAATGTGCATACACAGTGCATATGTATAGCTCAGTCTCCCAGTTACTTCCACCCCCACTTTCCCCCTTGGTATCCATACATTTGCTCTTTACATCATAAAACAGATAACTAATGGGAATCTACTGTGTAGCCCAGGGAACTCTACTTGGTGCTATGCAGTGACCAAGATGGGAAGGAAACCCAAAAACAGGCATGCGTGCACACTTAGTCATGTCAGTCACGTCCAATTCTGTGTGACCCCATGGACTGTAGCCCGCCAGGCTCCTTTGTCCATGGGTTCCTCCAGGCAAGAATACTGGAGAGGGTTGCTGATCTTCTCCAGGTATCTTCCCAACCCAAGAATCAAACCTGCATCTCTTAGGTCTTCTGCATTGGCAGGCCATTCTTTACTAATAGTGCCACCAGTATTTGTGAACATGGGCTTCGCTGGTAGCTCAGTCATAAAGAATATGCCCGCAATGCAAGAGACCGCCTGCAATGCTGGAGACTGGGGTTTGTTGTTCCCTGGGTGGGGAAAATCCCCTGGAGAAGAAAACGGCAACTCACTCCAGTATTCTTGCCTGGGAAATCCCATGGACAGAGGGGACTAGCGGGCTACAGTCCATGGTGTTGCAAGAGTCGGACACGAGCATATGCAAATATGAGGCTGATTCACTTTGCTGTACAGCAGAAATGAACACAACATTATAAAGCAGCTGTATTCCAATAAAAATTAATTTAAAAATGAAAACATGAAACTGAGGGGAAAAGGTGAGATGTAAATTCTTTTGTCTAAGTGGAAATTTTAATTCACACAAGAATTTGTTACTGAATTCATATGCTGCTTTTAAAAGCAAAATTTATTTTTGCTAATGGTGAAAACAGAACTAAAACAAGAAATTAGCAATTATTACTGATTATTATATAATCATTACTGAGGATAATTTTGAAGCACAGAGGAAAGGAGTATTTAAAAATGATTCTCACGGAGTACTTCTGATGGACCAGACACCAGGACTCAGTGGGGAGGTGGAAGAGTGAGGATGGGCCCCTATCAAGGTCCTCAGAGGGAGGCACAGCTGCTGAGTCCCTTACCCTGCTCCCTCTCTTCAACCTCAACTACATCTTGCTCTCTTCAACTTGAAGGTAAGCCATTCTCAGCCCCTTCCTCCCACGTCCTTGAGATCTAGCCCACCCGCTCCATAGGATGGATTCTCTTGGAAAACACTACATTCCTGGCACCAGTGTTATCCCCTGCTGGCTCCAGCAGGAAGACAGGTCACCAGGAAATAGTGGACCCAGTGGAGATGCGGTGGAGGTCAGCACAGAGCCTCTGCAAGAACAGGGAAGAGGGGCCTCGAAGCCACTCAGCAAGGCCTGGGTGGCTCCCTGGAGGAGAGGCCTAGAAATGGACTTGACAAGCAGGTCAGAGATGGATGATCATGGGGTGATGTTCTCCAGCCCCCTCCACATGGCATGGCATGTTGTGCGTTGGGCACCACATTCGGCCCCTATCTCTTGTCAGTGTGTGATCTGGAGTAGGTCACCTTGTGTGCTGAGTTCTACAACTGAAGAGAGGGAGTAGCAACATTTCCTATAATGAATACAGTGCTGTTGAGAAGACTAACAGAGCTCTGTCCAATGGCTGGCATAAAAAAAAATCTACCAATAATTAGTAACTACAACTAGTGTTTTTCAAAAACACAAAAATAGAGACTCAGAGAGGGAAGAAGACCTCTTCTAGGTCACACAGCAAGTTGATGACAAGGCTGGGACCAGAATCCAGGTCTCTGGACATGCAATCTAGTGCCGCTTATACTGCAGCCTCTGATGAAAAATGTGTTTAGAGTCTTCCAGCCTCGGAAGCCGATGGAGCAAGTCCTCTGAGACACCCTCATCCCACTTCTCCAGTGCCTGATTTCCATACTATTTCCTCTCCTCTTCAGACAATGTTCTGCCCTGAAGTCAAGAGAGAACTTTTTGTGGAAAGGGAGAGAGGTGGGTAGATGGAACGGTCAGGCGTGTGTACGGGAGGGGTGGTGACTATTGTATGTTTGACTTTAGAAGCTCAGGAGCACCCCAAAGCCGCATTCATGGAGAGCCTGTCCATTGATCTGCAGAGTGGCCCAGTTGACTAGGGGCCCAAGTGTGGGGCATTCACCCAGGGGGCAGTCTGGACTCAGACAATGGGCCAGCCTGTAAGTTGAAGGTGAACATTATAGCTAAGCTGGATTCCTGGCCTGGAGCAGGCAGTCGGAGCCAGAAAGTCCAATCAACAGAAGGAACCAGCCTTCAAACCCTGACATCCCATCTTCTGTCCATCAGCTCCAACAAGCTTTCAGGTCCTGAGCCGACCAGAGACCACTGAGCATATGCCAACCCCCAGTCAAGGCAGCAAGGGATTTCTCCAGTGTTCTGTGAGCACCTGCTGTGTGCTAAGCAATGGTGATAAAGCAAGATTCCTGCCCCCGTAGAGTCGGCATGTGGTGATACAGGGATCTGTAAGAGCCTGGCCTGGCCTCTGTGGAACAGTCAGCCTGGGGTGGGCTCAGTGCTTAGTCCCTCAGTCGTGTCTGACTCTTTGCGATCCCGTGGACTGTAGCCTGCCAGGCTCCTCTGTCTGTGGGATTCTCCAGGCAAAAATACTGGAGTGGGTTGCCATGCCCTCCTCCAGGGGATCTTGCCAACTCAGGGATCAAACCCAGGTCTTCCACATTGCAGGTGGATTCTTTACTGTCTGAGCCACCAGGGAAGCCCAGGGGTGGGTGGGCTCAGGGGCACAGAAACACAGAAAATAACTCCAGAGGGTGATGCTCCCAAGCATAGGATGTTCCCCTGGGGGCCTGGGAAAGATCCCCATGGCTGTGCCCAGGAGTCAGGTTTTAGGAGGGAGGTCTTATGTTTGAGGCTGTGGGACAAAGAGGAGGAAAGAAACGGGCTGCCCAGGAGCTCTGTGCGGCAGAGAGAGGGAGGCCACGAGGGGGCCTTTCATCCAGGGGGCTGGCAAGGCCCCCAGAGAAATCCACCAAGAGGCCAGGGCAGTGCTCAGGGAGAGACCGGCGGCTGATGGCTGCTCCGGAGCTGATGCTGCCGGAGCCCGTGGGTGTCGCCCACCCACCCTGGAGCCTCCGAGAGCCCGCATTGGGCCCCCTGCCCTGTCCCCACCCCCTCGGGCTGTCCCCAGCCCGGGGCCTCTCCCTGCTGCACCAACATTTTCCTCTTGTGATGGATGGAAATTTCCCTGCTTGGGTCAAGTCAAATTTCTCCTGATTTGTTGTTTTACACACACTGAGGCCGGAGGCGGATCCTGCATGATTCATAAAGAAAAATGCGCTGTCTGTGAAGGAGAATAATTTATAGGCGGCACTGCCCCGGCCTCCAGAGATGAAACTCGCTGGGGAAGTAGAGGAAGAGGACTAGTGAGCTTCATCCACCACGAGCGGCCAGGTGGCTTCGGACACTCTGGTCGCCCCTCCAGCCATGGCGCGGGTCTGTAGGCAGGTTTTGTCGATGCTGTGGCTCTCTCTGGTCACTGGGCCCAGAGCCAGACCGGAGCCATGAGAGGGGCCTGGGGCTCCCAACATCCCTCTCTGCTCTCCCAGCATCCCCAGCCCCCTCCTCTCTCTTTCTCTTTGTCTCCTATGTATGAAAATAAATGAAGTCAGTTTTCCCAGCCCTTCTCATCTGCAAGGGAATGGGGCAGGCCGCCAACTTGACACCCACCTGACCCAAGCCATACATCACGAGGGTCACAAGGCTGCTATGGACACACTCGCTGGGGACAGGCCTGCTCCATGGCCACCAAGACTCCAGGGCTGGACAGACTTTTGCCTGGGATGGGGATGGGCTCGCGGGGGAGGGGATGGACTTCACAGACGGAGGAGGTAAAGACCGGACAGAGTCTATGGAAGGAAGGAAGAAACCCAGCGCTTCCTCTGTTCCAGGTGCCCTGCCAAATGCTCCCTATGAAACCTCATTTTTGACGCAGTTGAGGCAGAGATAGCAACCTTCACTTCAGAGATGAGACAACTGAGCCTCGGCGGGGAGGAGGCTACGGTACCTAGAGCTGTGGGTTTGACCACACGCCCAGAAAGTGCTAGCAAGCAGAACACAGATCTCCTGGGGGGTGGGGAGGAGGGTAGCGGAGGCGGGGAGGCAGAGGCAGGAGCCTGAGTGGGTTGGGGTGCATCTGAGAATGGGGCACGAGGTAAGAATGAGCTTAACAAAGCAGCCCCCTGCTGGGTCTCATGTCCATGCCTGGATTTGAAATGAAGTAGCCTCAGGGGGGTGACTTTCAGTGGTCTCCACCCCACCTCAGCCATGCCTTTTTTCCCACCATAAAATGTACCTCCTGAACCTGGTCCCCAAAGTTACACTAGCCTCATCCCCAGCTCTGAGAGACTGCTTGCTGTTCAGTCCGCCTTCCTGCAGGGCCCCACTCTGTAGCCCATTGCTCCCCACCCAGCTTGCTCTCTCACTCATCACTCACTAAGTGCTGTGCCCTGGGCCGGGCTTTCAGAGAGGTATTGCCATGGTCTTTGCCTCTGAAGGGTCTCTGGTTAACTGGGGCATTCCAGGTGGCCTGTCCCAAGATGAATGGACACAGGGGCTCAGTGAGTTCCAAGAAGGTAGGGCCATCTCTGCCTAGAGCCTTCAGGGAAGATTGGAGCTGGGCTTTGGAGAGTGAATAGGAGTTTGCTGGACTGGACAATAGAAGGGTGCTCCAGGCAGCAGAACAGCATGTACAAAGCAGGAAATGCAAGTAGCCGTCTCCTCACTGGGCTTTATATGCCCCAAGCCTTGACCCCACTCTCTGTGAGCCTGACCTCCCATCTTCTCACTGTTTCACTCTGGCTTTTGGTGCTGTAGGACCCAGCGCCTCTGCCAGGATGCAGCCAGGGCCCCTTCAGGCTTCCCCACCATGTCCCCTGGTAAATATGCTCAGGGACACATGGGTGAACCGTAAATTAAGCCTTCTGGGGATGGATTCTGCTGAATAAAAAGCACATTCAGTAGCAAGAATATTTGTTTTTGTTTTCCTTCTCCGAGTAGATGGAAACATGCACTGACCTCACTTTTCTCACAAGTACAGTAGCTTTCCTGAGCGGCCGTCAGGCCTGGGGTGCCAGGAAAAAGTGGTGGAACATTCAGCTCAGGAACAAGGGCCTCAGTGGCAGCTGTGGCCGGCCAGTGGAACACAGCTGTCAGGCCGCTGACATGAGTTTCCGAGGGGTGGGGAGGATCCGGCCCGGGCCTCCCAGGGGGCCCAGAGCATCGCCAGGATGGGCCTCGGAGACCGCTCTCCTCCCAGCTCACTTTCTGACACTGCAGACACAGGGTCCCGGGCCACAGGCTTGGAGGAGAGCCCACAGGGAAGCTCTGGCCTCAGCCAGAGCTGGGTCTCCACCCTGGCTGCCCCTTCCTGGCCACGTGATCTCAGCTAATCACTACAGCTTCCCGAGACTCAGTTTCTCGATCTTCAAAGTGGAGATGATTCTGCCAACCTCATGGGGCTATGTAAGCTTTAAATATGTAAAAGTATCAAGAAAGACTAATTCTTGTTTTTTTTCCTGTGTATCTGATCCAATCCCCACCTTGTCTATGGAGCGCTCCAGGCCCAGTGGTCTCTCCCACCCACCTGGACTCTATAAAGTTCTTTTCTGCTTCCATGGCCTTGAAATGATGAGCATTCTCTACAGGAGAAATATACCCATCTATCCTCTCATCCACCTGTTCACCCATTTCCCCACCCATCCACCCATCTGTCCATTCGCCCACCCATCCATCCACCCACCACCCATCCATCCATCCACCCATTCACGCATTCCCTCACCTGTCCACCCACTCATCCATCCATCAATCCATTTATTTATTTACTCAGTGAATATTTTGAACAATTTAGTACTCTCCCACTGTTGGGAAGGTGTGTTGTTTTCTGTCTGTGATCTGATCTTCTTCACGTGTGGACACAGTGCTTACTGCCCCCTAGAGACTGGGCAGGACTCCATCCCTCTATCGCCAGCACAGGAGTTGGCACAGACATTCATTTGGTTGCAAGAAAACCCAGACAAACTAGCTTAAGGAAATGGGAATCTAATGATTCATGTAGCTGAAAGTTGGGTATAGTTCTGGCTTCAAGTATAACCTGATCTAGGCCAAGACCTAGTCTCTCTGCACCTATCAATTCTTCCTTCCTCCACATAGTTGCATTGCTGGCAGCAGCTAGAGCCCCAACCCCACATTCAATCAGGTTCAAGTACAACAGGAACGATTTAAAGTCTTCATTAGAAACTCCACCCAGACCACATGGCTTGAGAACTGGGGAAAGGTGGAACATCAGGTTAAATGAGGAAGGGGATTGGATACTGGGAAGGCAAACACCAAATGCCTACTTCAGCTCCTACATGCAGGAAATGGGGAGCCTGGCTGAATAGGAAAAATGGAAGAGTTTAAATCCAAGTGGAGGCAGACTGACAAAACACAAATAAATACATGAATGAGACCACACAGGGTGATGATAACTGCTAGGATAACAATTTTAAAAACCGATGTCGTGAGTCATTAGGGTGAACAATTTTAAATAAGTGGTCAGGGATGGCCTCTCTGAGATGGCAGCATTAACCTGAGAGGTTGGAGATGCAGTAGGTAACTGGTGTTAAGGTGTTAATCACAGAAGGAGGTGGTCTGATTTGCTTTCATTCTTTTTAGGATCTTTTAAAGCAAACAAACAACCTTTTCATTGAGGGATTACCTATACAAGGTAAAGTAGAAAAGCATAATCATCCCAGGAATACAGCTTAGGATCTTTTCCTAAAGGAGACACCAACTGATCTCCACCCAGATCAAGAGACAGGAACTTGCCAGCCCCCAGCCAGCTCCCTCATGCCACTTCTAAGTCAATGCCCCCGCCAAGAGGGAACCATGATTCTGACTTTGATCACCATAGATGAATTCTATTTTTGAATTTTATGCAAATGGAATCATGTGGTATATATTCTTTTGTGTCTGGTTTCTTTCGATCAACACTGTGTATGATTCATCCGTGTGGACATAATTCACGCTTTTTATTGCTGTATAGTCATTGCTTCCATTCTCCCTAGGCTGGAAGGTGACCATTTTCCTCTTGGGATCTGATCTTCATCAGACGTGGATACAGAACGCACTGTGACCAGATGAGGCCGGATGGTTCTTGGTTTCCTCTTCAGCCAGCAGTGGGCTTGCGCCTGGATGGAACAAGTCAAGGCCTGCCCCTGTTTCAGGCCAAGTGGGGCTGAGCTGAGAATTCCCTGGGGACAGTTCAGGTGGTCTAGCTCTGAAACTGCTAAACCCTTCTGCTCCGGACCTGACACCTCCCCCGGTCTCTGGCCACCCTTCCACCCACCTCCCTGCTAACCAAGTTCAGGGGCTTCCATTTGCCGAGCCCAGAGTCCCCGGTGGCCAGTGTGAGGGACGTCGCGGGAAATGCGAGGAGCAGCGGCGGGCCGCCAGGCAGTGACTCTACGAGCGAAAAATGTGCTCTTGGCCGGGCTCTCCTTCCTCTCTCCTCTCGGCCCTTCCAGGCAGCGAGGAGCTGGCAGGCCCGGGTGCAGATAACGGCGAGAGCCCCGGGCCCTCTTCTGTCATCGCCTCCCCAACGTGAAACCCAAGATCTTGTTTATTTATGAGGAAATTCTGTTCTGCTGCTCGACAAATGGTGTATGGGGGCCAGGGCACACGGAGCGTGGAGCCAGCGCCGCCAGGCCTCAGCACGCTGCCCCCTCTGCTGATGCAAGCTCGGAAGGATCGCTGGCCGCCGCCGGGAGGCCGGCAGGACGCTCCCCAGATGGATGCTGGCAGGGCAGGGAGGGGGTCCTTCCTCTGTCCACTCCTTCCCCCTGCCCCATGGCTGAATCCCCTGCCTTCTCTGATGAAGCTGTTGATGGAATGATCAGGAAACCACAGACAATAACAGCCTGGAGGCCAGTCTGATGAACCTGTCTCAAGGCCAGCATCAGCCCTTCTAGGGGACTCACTTCTTGCCTACCTTCCTGGGAGGGTGAAATGAGATCGTGTCAGCTCCCCAGAGATGGGAGAGAGAAAATAAAATAAAAAGTAAAGTCCACCACAGGCCAACCACATGTCCAGGATGTAGATAAGCTACTTCTTTCAATTTGCCAACAGCGCTGGCACGTAGACATGAGTGTCCCAGTTCTCTGAAGAGGGGCTGAAGTCCAGAGGGGTGCTAATAAGTGCGAGAGAGGTGACTCAGACCCAGGGTGAGCGGCTCTCAATGTGCCATCTGGGTAGGGTTGAGTTGAGCACCCACTCAGCAGGAGTGAGTGTCCAGCTGTGGCCAACTATATATGGAATTGTTTTGTGTCTGTCTGGGAATCTGTGTTCTTTCCATCACGCCCCCTGCATCTTCCAGTGAAACGTCCTTTAGCAATATGTTTGATGATGAGACGATAAGCAGCGAGAAAGCATCCACTTAACGATGAAGATTGCTCATTTTAAATGCCACTTACATTTCAGATTGATCTGGTTGAAAAGTTTGGCATGAGCACAGCCTTAATCATCCAAACGAGGGTCATTTGCTGACCCCGAATCTTCTGTTGACACTTCACTTTGGGTTTAGCTTGCGACCATGAAGTTGCAACACAAACGTGTGTTTGTGAAATTGACCCGTCACTCATCTAACTGCCTCCAATAAGGGGGAACTTTTTTGATTACAGAAGCAAGACCAAGTACTTCAGCTCTGAATGAAGAAAGTATAAATGGCTTAAATGCCTCTATACAAAGACAAACCTGATGGAACTTCCCGGGTGGTCCAGTGGTTAAGATTTGCCTTTCAGTGCAGAAAGTCAGGGTTTGATCCCTGGTTAGGGAGCCAAGATCCCACATGTCTTGTGGCTAAAAAAACCCCCCAAAACATAAAATAGAAGCAATGTTGTAACAAATTCAATAAATATTTTTTTAATCACCTTATATTGTCCTTTTTAAAAAAGACAAAGATTTGAGCCTCAGAAAAACAAACAAGGTCATTCTTTTTTCCTTACAACTTTTGAAAATGTACCTCCCACTGAACTCCAAATCTTCCAGGACTCATTCCCAATCTATGTGGACTTCCCACTGAACCCCCAATCTTCCAGAACATCTTTCCCAGTCTATGTGGACCACTACATCTTTGATTTCTCTGAAATATCAGCTTGCTTTATTTTTATTATAGAATATTCCAGACATACTTAAAATTATCAAAAAAGATAATGGATACCCAGTGATCTACCACTGAGATTTAATAGATGTTGACATTTGCCCTTGTTGTTTCCAGTCTTCTTCCAGGGCTTTGTCCCTTCCCTCCCAGAAGTAATGTGAAAATGGCATGTATAATAAGTTCCATGCAAGTTTAATACCTTTTTTACATATGGATATGTGGACAAATTATATTTGAAATTGTTTTGTGTTTTTAGAACTTATCCAAATAATAGCATGTAATGGATATCTTTTTGCAACTTGCTTTTTTTGAGACATGGAGAAGTCTCAAACTAATTTTAACTGTCATGTAGTACTCACTGGATAAATAACAAGTTACTTATCTGTTTACCCATTGATGGAAAACTGTTTCCACTTTTTAAAAAAAATAACAAGCAACGCTTTGTCATATTTCCTGGTGCACTCAAGCTAGTATTTCTCTGGAAGTAGAATTTCTTAGTTGGACTGGTCTTAACACTTACCTGATATCTGTTATCTGCCCTCTACTTTCCTCTCTAAGGATGCAGTTAAACAGGGCTTCATGAATAGGATTAGAGCTGGGGCCTGAAGAAAGAGAAGTTGTGTTGCTGGCAAGGACTCAAGGCCACCGAGCCTGGTCACACGGTGGTGTGCCTTGCCACACTGTTCACCATTAATTAATCCCAAGGGCAGATGCGTGCATCTGTTACTGTATTAATAGCTGAGAACTTGAGGGAGCCATTCTTTTTTTTCTAATCACATCCTTAGGTTTGTTCTGTTGGCAGTATTAATTCTTGTTTCAACTCCCATTTTAGAGCTGAAAACCAGTGGTTTCTAAGCCTGGCTGTGCATTGTAAGCCCTCCAGGGAGACATTTAAAATATACATTTTATTGAGAAAGTGTATACCTGGAGATCCAAGTTCAGTGGGTCTGGAACAGGGCCTGGGAATCTGTACTTTTTAAAAACCTCCCCAGGTGTATACCCTGAGGAAACCAAAATTGAAAAAGACACATGTACCCCAATGTTCACTGCAGAACTATTTACAAAAGCTAGAACATGGGAACAACCTAGATGTCCTTCGACAGATGAATGGATACAGAGGCTGTGGTACGTATATACAATGGAATATTACTCAGCCATTAAAAGGGATTCATTTGACTCAGTTCTAATGAAGTGGATGAACCTAGTAAATCAGAAAGAGAAAAACAAGTAGGATATATTAATGCATACATATGGGATCTAGAACGATGGTACTGATGAGCCTATTTTCAAGGCAGCAGTAGAGACACAGATATAGAGAGCAGACTTGTGCACGCAGTGGGGAAAGGAGAGGGTGGGCTGAATGGAGAGAGTAGCTTTGAAACATATACAACTGCCATGTGTAAAACAGACAGCCAGTGGGAATTTGCTGTGTGATTCAGGGAGCCCAAACCAGGGCTCTGTAACAGCCTAGAGGGGTGGGAAGAGGGGGGAGGTGGGAGGGAGGTTCAAGAGGGAGGAGACATATGTGTACCTATGATTGATTCATGTTGATGTGTGGCAGAAACCAATCCAGTATTGTAAAGCAATTATCTTTCAATTAAAAAAACAAAAACAGCCTCCCCAGGTGATTCTGATGCAGCCAGCCTGTGGCAACTGGGGAAGCATTGATCTAAGCCTTCAGTGATGCCAACAGATGAGGTTGTCATCGCCAAGAGGATGCGGCCTCCGGCTGTGTGCTCGCGGCTCACCTTGCCCACTCACCCCCACCTGTCATGAGCACCTGAGAACATAGTGGGCATGGCTGCTCCGAGAAACCAGCACCCCCTCACTGCACCTTAAATGGACCTGCTCCCTGTATTGGAGGGCCTGGCAGAACCAGCAAGGGACCCAGTCGATCTCTTTAACCAAATGTAGTGGACCCGAGCCTCCTTGTCCTTCTGACTGTCTCCACTGCACTGACTGGAGAACAGGGCTTGGTCGGACCACATGAGAGCCAGTCTATACATACTTCTGCCCACTGCTCTTGTTCAGTCACCAAGTCTTGTTCAACTCTTCACGATCCCATCGACTGCAGTGTGCCAGGCTTCCCTGTCCCTCACCATCTCCTGGAGTTTGCCCAAGTTCGTGTCCAGTGAATCAGTGATGACATCCAACCTCTGTCACCCTCTTCTCCACTGCCTTCAATCTTTCCCAGCATCAGGGTCTTTTCCAATGAATTAGCTGTTCGCATCAGGTGGCCAAAGTACTGAAGCTTCAGCTTCAGCATCAGTCCTTCCAAAGAGTATTCAGGGTTGATTTCCTTTAAGATTGACCAGTTTGATCTCCTTGCTTTCCAAGAAACTCTCAAGAGCCTTCCAGGGACATCCCTGGTGGTCCAGTGGCTAATACTCCACTCTCCCAATGCAGGGGGCCCAAGTTTGATCCCTGGTCAGGGGACTAGATCCCACATGCCACAACTAAGCCCTGGCACAGCCAAATAAATAAATAAATACTTTAAAGAAAAAAAAAAAAAAAGGAGTCTTCCAGGACCACAGTCTGAAACATCAATTCTTCGGTGCTCTTCCTTCTTTATTGTCCAGCTCTCACATCTGTACATGACTACTGAAGAGACCACAGCCTTGACTATACGGACCTTTGTCAGCAAACTAATGTTTGCTTTTTAACACACTGTCTAGGTTTGTCATAGCTTTCCTGCCAAGAAACAATTGTCTTCTGATTTCATGGCTGCAGTCACCATCTGCAGTGATTTTAGAGCCCAAGAAGAGGAAATCTGTCACTGCGTCCACCTTTCCCCCTTTCATTTGCTGTGAAGTGATGGGACCGGATGCCATGATCTTAGGTTTTTTTTAATATTGAGTTTTAAGCTGGCTTTTTCGCCCTTCTCCTTCACCCTCATCAAAAGGCCCTTTAGTTCCCCTCCACTTTCTGTCATTAGAGTGGTATCATCCACATATCTGAGGTTGTTGATATTTCTCCTGGCAATCTTGATTCCAGATTGTAACTCATGCAGCCCACTGTTTCACATGATGTGCTCATAGAAGTTAAATAAACAGGGTGACAACATGCCTTGTTACATGCCTTTCTCAATCCGGTACCAGTCAGTTCCCAATCAGTTCAGGATTGAGAAAGGAGGCTGTTAAACAAGGCTGTTTAACTCTTTAACAAAGCTGTTAAGGAGCAATAAAAATGATACCAAAACAAACAGCACTCTCGACGGGAAGAAATGATTATGATCCCCACGTAATGGATGGGAACTGAGACACAGAAATCGAGGCACAGCTAGCGGAGCCCAGATTTAATCGAGCAAACGACTTCAGCATCCACGGTCAGAACAATTCTGTTAGGCCTTGCCATCCGCTCACTCTGGTGGGGTAAGTCTTCCAGGGGTGCTGTCGCAAAAGGCACCCATATCTGGTCCTTCCCATTCTGGGGTGAAGTGGGCAGTCTCCAGCCTGTTTCACCTTTTCTCACCTCAGTTCTGGCATTGAAAATAAATTGTAGCTTTCTGTATGGGAATAATAATAGAGCAACAGCCACCACTGCTTGCCCCCTTACTGTGACTACATGCTAGACGCCTAAAAACTCAGCTTACAAGTACATGGATTATCACATGCAACACCACCACCACCACCCCCCCCACACACACACACACACACACACACACGCCACCAGACACACACACACAACACTGCATGAGCATCTTTTTTTTTTTTAGTATAGTTGCTTTATGATGTTGTGTTACTTCTGCTGTACACCAAAGTCAATCAACCATATTTATGCATATATCCCCTCAGTCCCGAGCTTCTTTCCTGCATGGGCATCTTAACAGTCCTCCTGTGAGAAAACTTAGCCTCAGAAAGGCGGGGTCACTTGAACTAGAGTCACATGACCACCCAGCTGAGCTTGGAGAACGCCTTACGCCAGGGCTCAGTTCCTTCCAAAACTTCATGTGTATTCTAGCTCCTTCTTCAGAGTGAGGTCAATGCATATAATAGCAATAAATAGTAATAAAAGCCAGCAACAATACAGCCCCTCCCTGGAGGGAGGGAAGCCCTGCCCCAGGACTGGAACAACGACCAGTTTCTTGAGACCTTCCTTCCAGGAGCAGAAGGAACCAGAGCGTCTCGACAGTGCCTTTAACCAACTCATCTCGCTCTAAGTTAATCGCCCCACGCTGCCTCCCTGCCCACTCCTGGCCTGTGTCCTCTGCACTGCTCTCTGGCCAATGCCAGAGCCAGCTGCCATGTGCTAATCTGGTGCTGTCCTTCTTAGAAAACTCCCCTTCTTAGAAAACTGCAAGGACTCCCTATCACCGCTTCCCTTTCTAGGTAAGAAAACTCAGAGTGTGCCAGCTCTCGGCACATCCCAAATCATAGAGATAACCATGAGGTCATTCTCTCATAACAGGAGTTGGGGGTAAAGAGATAAATAAAACCAGGAAGGACAAATATCAGGCCCAGTAGTCTCTGCTCCCCAGTTACGTCTCCAAGGTAAGTGTTGCCAGCTGATCACAGCCTTCTGCAGCTTTGGATTCCCTTTGGATCTGCTCTCTGAGACTGCAGTCACTTACTGTCCACACGTGGCTACTGAGCATTTGAATGCAGCTGTTGTTCAGTCACTAAGTCGTGTCCGACTCTTTGCGACCCCATGGACTGCGTCACGCCAGGCTTCCCTGTCCTTCATCATCTTCCGGAGTTTGCCCAAGTTCATGTCCATTGAATCAGTGATGCCATCCAACCATCTCATCCTCTGCGAATGCAGTTAATGCCACTAAAAAACAGACTTTTTAATAATTTACTTTTAACAATGAATTACCTAGTTGTTGGAAAATTTTACATATATTTGGAACAACTCGGAAATGCAAATCTACTTCAAATATAACTTTCATGAACTCTAAATAAACAGCAAGTATTTCTCATGAAAACAGCCTCTGGTGTAAGAATAATCTCCACGTGGAATTTTGAAAACTCAGTCTGGAAAATACAATACAAAACATCTCATTAATAATTTTTATGCCAATTGTATGTTGAAGAGATAATATTTGGATACACTGGATTAAATGAGGCTTCCCAGGTGGCACTAGTGGTAAAGAACCCGCCTGACAATGCAGGAAACATAAGAGACCTGGGTTCAATCCCTGGGTTGGGAAGATCCCCTGGAGAAGGAAATGCAACCCACTCCACTATTCTTTGCTGGAGAATCCCATAGACAGAGGAGCCTGGCAGGCTACAGTCCATGGGGTCACACACGACTGAAGCAACTTAGAACACATGGCTTAAATGAAATACTTTTTTCTGGTCATACCACGTGGCTTGCAGGATCTTAATCCCCCAACCAGGAATTTAAACCTAGGCCACAGCCGTGAAAGTGCCAAGTCCTAGCCATTGAGCCAGGTGATTCCCTGAAACACGCTTCTGAAATTAATTTCACCTATTCATTCTTTAATGTACTTACTAGAAAATTTTAAATTAGTGTGTTTCCCATAACAATTGTATTGGTCTGATCTGCTCTAAACAGAACACTCTAGGCAGGCACGACTCACTGATCAGAGCTGGCACGTTGGCATACAGTTGTTTGCCATCTCTGTTTAAAGCATAGCCCCTGCTTGGTGGAACTGTCAGGATAATGTGGGGAGAGCTGCAGTAGAGGTGTGCAGGTACACAGGGGCAGGATGCCGGATCGATTGATTCTGTCTCGCAGGAAGTTCATGGGACCCTTTTAGACAGTGGCTTTTGAACGCATGCCTGAGCAGGGGAAGGGATTTCCAAGCAGAGGGAACAGCTCAAGGAGAGGCACAGAGGTGAGAAGTGCCCAGCAGGTGACTAAATGTGGTGCGGTTGAGTATGGCAGCTTTGGGCTCAGTGGGAACATCAACTGAAGATTCATGAGCTCTGTTCCTACATGTTCAGAGGCAGAAAGGAAGAGCGCAGCTCTGGCCCACAGCCCGTGGCTGACACTTCATGTATCCCTCTCGGTGCTCCCTTCCTAACTCCTAGGTTGTTGATGAAGCTGGAGACACAGATGTGCAGAAAGGGGAGCAAATCCCAAAGCTTTGAAAACCCCCCAAATCCTCGGACCTTGAGAGCAGGCTACCAGAGCTAGGGCTAGATCAGAGGTAGAAGTTAGTTCATGTGTGGGAGTCAAGCTGGAGTTCCCTAGAGGCTCATGCTTTGACTCCATAGGTGGCTCATTAGTTTTATCCATCGATCCATTCATCTTTCAATGTCTACTAAGTAGCTACTTGAGGGGAATGAATTATGGAGGCTATAAAAGCAAAAACAAGCACACCTTACCAAGACTGGGAACTCAAGACACGCTCATTAAAAAATTAACCAATATTGGGCTTCCTTGGTGGCTCAGTGGTAAGGAATCTGCCTGCCCATGCAAGGGACATAGATTCAATCCCTGATCTTGGAAGACCCCACATGCCATGGAGCAACTGAGCCCATGCACCACAGCCACTGAAACCATGCACCCTAGAGCCTCTGCTTCACAGCAAGAGAAACCTCCGCAATGAGCAGCCCAAGCAGCACAACTAGAGAAGGGCCCTGCTCCCCACAGCTAGAGGGAAGCTGGGGCAGCAGAGAAGACCCAGAACAGACAAAAATAAATAGAATTATTTAAAAAATTTAACATGTATTACCAAAGGACTTAGTATAAATCCGGTATAAATGGGCCATAAATACTTTCCAAGGCACGCACAAAGATGTTCATTACATGATTGTTTATAACAGTAAAAACTAGAAACACAGCTTAAGCTTCTGCCGATGGGCAGTAGCTAATCAACCAGTGTATGTCACCACTAAATGTTTGCTTTTTGCTGAGAAAACAGATGGATGAATGGATGGATAAATACAAGTTCAGAGTAGAGTGTAAAAGAAGTTGAAACAGGAAGATTAGAAAAAGAATCATGGAGGAGATACTGGGAGGAAATACCTGGCACATGGTACAAACTCAGTAAATGTTATTCATATAAACTAAGTTCCCCCAAAGCATCTATTGAAATAACCCTTTCAACTCAAGGACTTCCAGGAATGTCCAAAGGACCCCATGTGTGCCATAGACACATCCCCTAGCTGTTCACTATCTCTTGTGACTGTTGCTTGTAAATCCTACAGATGCAAAAGTTGCATGGGGCTCATGGTAATAATGGGAGAACAATTCACTCTTTGAGTCCTACAGGAGGACTACTCAGACCCCCATGAATTATAGAACTTTTGCTTCTATTGACAGCCTGCTTCTAGTGTTTTGTTGAACTCAGAGATAAGTCCAGGGACTTGGACTAAAGACAGACAGTGTCCTGGTGCCTTTCTGAAGAGTCCCCAGGTGAACCCTCTGTGTCCTCTCTCCTAGGCAACTTCTCATTCCTCCAGTCTGCTAAGTGAAAGCCCTTGTTACCTTTGAAATGAGCCCCACCTTGGTCAGGGATTTTCAGCCTCTCAGTTCAGGGGATCCATGATAATAAAGAGCTTTGACTCTGAAAGACTTTCAACGGGCATAGACTTGCTTTACTTTCAACTCAATGCTGGGAGGTACCAAAGGGAGGATTTATATGCTCATTCCATAAATGAAGACACTTCAGGCCTTGGCTGGGAAGCTGTGTGCCTAAAGGCACAGTCAAGAGCCAAATTTGGAAGGAAGAACATGGAAGTACATGCCTGGGATTACCCACACCATTGCCAGGAAAGCTACAGGAGTTCTAGCTTGACCTTTAGGATCTGAAGCTTGTAATGAGTGGTAGATAACTAGGGGTTACTCACTATCCATTTACCCTCTGTGTGTGTGCTAAGTCACCTTAGTCATGTCCAACTCTTTGCAACGCTATGGACTGTAGCCACCAGGCTTCTCTGTCCATAGGATTCTCCAGGCAAGAATACTGGAGTGGGTTGCTATGCCCTCCCCCAGGGGATCTTCCCAACACAGGGATCGAGCCCACACCTCTTGCCTCTCCCGCATTGACAGACAGGTTCTTTACCACTATTGCCACCTGGGAAACCCTATGTGCTGTGGGAAGCCCTATAACACAGAAAACCTTCCCCAGAAAATAACCACTCCCCCTTTGCATGGATTCTTGGTGGATGAACAAATTCAGGTGCTGACCTACCAATGAGAAAGCCAAAGGGCTATGTCCTTTCTCTCATAGACCTGCTACGGTAGCGGGCAAGTATATGACAGCCAGCCTGAACCCCCTATCAGGGCTTTGGATCTCGGTACGACAAGAAAGGACGATGGCAGTAGAGCAGTGGCTGAGTTCCAGGGCCTGCTACAGGAAGGTCACCATGGTTCCCAGAGATGCCTCCAGTGGATGGCAGTCTTCCCGCCTACGCCTGCTCCTCCCATAACCCATCAAGTCTGTGGCTCTGCAGCATTCTTCTAAGCACTGCCCGGCCAACACTGTCAGCCAGCCCTGGTCTCTGTTCCTTGAAACCAGTGGATGCTGAAGAGACGAACGTAGAGTAAGCATTCAATGAGTATTTGTTGAATGTGTGCATGAAAAAACAAGGAAACAAATACAGGTATGAAGCAATGTGATAATGAATGAATAATATCGAATGCCTCTCTGTGCCCTTATCTCACCACTCTTACAAGGAACTTTGTGTCAGCACCTTGATGTTTCAGGTTCCCTCTGTCCACATGTTCTACATGTCACAGGCTGTTCCCTCTACAGGGAGGAAGGAGATGATTTTTCCTCTTTTCCTCTTGTACCTCTCTTTTTAAACATCTTTTTCTGATGTGGACCATTTTTAGTCTTTATTGAGATTGTTACAATATTGCTTGTATTGTTTTTTTCCTGGTTTTGGGGCCTTATTGGAAGGTGAACTGCTGAACTGCTAGGGAAGTTCCATTTTTGGCAGGGAGGTGGGGAAGGGAATGTGGACCATTTTTAAAGTCTTTCATTTTGGTATCTCTTCCAAGGGAACATTTCATGCAAAGATGGGCTCAATAAAGGACAGAAATGGTATGGACCTAACAGAAGCAGAAGATATTAAGAAGAGGTGGCAAGAATACACAGAAGAACTGTACAAAAAAGATCTTCATGACCCAGATAATCACAATGATGTGATCACTGATCTAGAGCCAGACATCCTGGAATGTGAAGTCAAGTGGACCTTAGAAAGTATCACTACGAACAAAGCTAGTGGAGGTGATGGAATTCCAGTTGAGCTATTTCAAATCCTGAAAGATGATGCTGTGAAAGTGCTGCACTCAATATGCCAGCACATTTGGAAAACTCAGCAGTGGCCACAGGACTGGAAAAGATCAGTTTTCATTCCAATCCCAAAGAAAGGCAATGCCAAAGAATGCTCAAACTACCTCACAATTGCACTCATCTCACACGCTAGTAAAGTAATGCTCAAAATTCTCCAAGCCAGGCTTCAGCAATACGTGAACCATGAACTTCCAGATGTTCAAGCTGGTTTTAGAAAAGACAGAGGAACCAGAGATCAAATTGCCAACATCCAATGGATCGTGGAAAAAGCAAGAGAGTTCCAGAAAAACATCTATTTCTGCTTTATTGACTATGCCAAAGCCTTTGGCTGTGTGGATCACAATAAACTGTGGAAAATTCTGAAAGAGATGGAAATACCAGACCACCTGATCTGCCTCTTGAGAAATCTGTATGCAGGTCAGGAAGCAACAGTTAGAACTGGACATGGAACAACAGACTGGTTCCAAATAGGAAAAGGAGTTCGTCAAGGCTGTATATTGTCACCCTGCTTATTTAACTTCTATGCAAAGTACATCGTGAGAAATGCTGGGCTGGAAGAAGCACAAGCTGGAATCAAGATTGCTGGGAGAAATATCAATAACCTCAGATATGCAGATGACACCACCCTTATGGCAGAAAGTGAAGAGGAACTCAAAAGCCTCTTGATGAAAGTGAAAGAGGAGAGTGAAAAAGTTGGCTTAAAGCTCAACATTCAGAAAATTAAGATCATGGCATCTGGTCCCTTCACTTCATGGGAAATAGATGGGGAAATAGTGTCAGACTTTATTTTTCTGGGCTGCAAAATCACTGCAGATGGTGACTGCAGCCATGAAATTAAAAGACACTTACTCCTTGGAAGGAAAGTTATGACCAACCTAGGTAGCATATTCAAAAGCAGAGACATTACTTTGCCAACAAAGGTCCGTCTAGTCAAGGCTATGGTTTTTCCTGTGGTCATGTATGGATGTGAGAGTTGGACTGTGAAGAAGGCTGAGCGCCGAAGAATTGATGCTTTTGAACTGTGGTGTTGGAGAAGTCTCTTGAGAGTCCCTTGGACTGCAAGGAGATCCAACCAGTCCATTCTGAAGGAGATCAGCCCTGGGATTTCTTTGGGAGGAATGATGCTAAAGCTGAAACTCCAGTACTTTGGCCACCTCATGCGAAGAGTTGACTCATTGGAAAAGACTCTGATGCTGGGAGGGATTGGGGGCATGAGGAGAAGCAGACGACAGAGGATGAGATGGCTGGATGGCATCACTGACTCGATGCACGTGAGTCTCAGTGAACTCCGGGAGTTGGTGATGGACAGCGAGGACTGGCGTGCTGCGATTCATGGGGTGGCAAAGAGTCGGACACAACTGAGTGACTGAACTGAACTGAATCTTCATTCTCAGTCCTTTACTTAGGGAAGCCCCCTAGCTTCCCCAAACCACGATTGCATTAGGCCCTCTGTAGTCTCTCTCTCATATACATGGGTGTTTTTCATCAAAGCACTTGTCTCAGTAGATTAAACACTTCTGTGTCATCATTGGGTTCGCGTGAATCTCTCTAGACTAATCTCCATGAAGGCAGGAATGATGCCTTTTTGCTTAAACTCTATCTCTGCACCTAGGCCAGTGCTTGGAAGGCAGCGAGTAAGCAAATAAATGTAAATATCTGTTTCAGAAGTAAATAAGAGGCATGCTCTTTGGAAGGAAAGAACAGGAGACCTTATTGACCTCAATAAGCACTCAATAAATGCCTGTGGTTAAACTTGAACTTGACGACTCAAGCCCAGGCACAGGGTCGGTTTTTAGAGATTAGCTGATGAACGTTAGGATAGCCTGAGGTGGAGGTGGGGGAGGGAAGTGGAAAGCTGGAAAGACAGTGGCTCAGTGGGGAGCCGGGAGATAGCCAATCTCTTCCTCTGTTCTTAGCTGTGGGCCAGCCCACACCCAGGAGTCCCCGCGCCCAGCATGCTGCCTTTTCTCTCAGGCATTGGCAAACCTGCCCTGGGTATTAAACAGCCTATGCTCCCCCTCCCCTCTGCCTGAAAGAAGGAGCGCCCACAGGCTCCCCCTTTGCTGGAGCCCATCCCGGTGAATCATCTTTCCAGGCCTGCAAGTGGAAAATGGCCCCACAGGCTGGCCCACTGCCTTTCACTTGGGGTCACGAGCCCCCGAGCAGGATCTCAAGGCCCAGGCCTCGGGGTCTGGGACCTGCCTGGCTCCCCACACTCCTCCTTTCCAGGAGGGTGACTCATCTCTGCAGAGCCCGGGAGGACTCTGGTTGGCATCGCGAGCGGCTGATGAAGTCACATGCTCCTGGGAACCAATCCCCCAGTCGGAGGAGGAGGAGGAGGCAGGCCCAGGGGTGGGAGAGGGGGCAAGAAAAGAAACCGAGTTCTGAATTTTAACAATTTATGAAAGAAAACGAGTTGCACTCATGCTAGCTGTTACTTAGAATGGTGGGGCTGTTTTCACTCCAGTACCTAATAAATAACTTTTGATTTAGTTTCCAGGCATTGACTGCACACTTCAAAGGACCTCCACAGGGAGGAAATGAGCTTCTCCCTCCGTGCCCTCCACACTCAGGTGAGGACTGAGGTCACCAGCTGGAGGGGTTCACCAGGGGTGGGGCCCAGCCGACTCACTGGCCAACTGACAGGCTTCCTGACTTACTAACTGGCTGAAGAGCTGGTCAGCCAGCAAGCTAATGGAGTGCCTGACCCCCAGGCTGACAGGTGAGAAAAGCCAGTGACGTAGAGCCAATGAAGTGGCTGATACATCAGCAAACTGACCGCCCAACTGATGGTCAGGGGGACTACAGACCAGTCAACAGACCAACAGTCCACTCAGTGACTGCAGGTGGACTGTAGCTTAACCTGCCTGCCTCCCCAAAGCCGAGATAACCAGCTGACCAGCAGGCTGATGAATCAACCCACTCACATACTGGCAGAAGAGTGTGCAAAGGAAAAGAGCATCTGGTGAGCGGACCAGCTAAGCAACCACTGATCAGCATAATAGAAAGGGCCTGACCCAGGACTCCACATGATGAGGACTGTTCTCCAAAGGAAGATCAGAGACAGTAAGAAAGCAGTGTGTGTGCCTGCGTGTGTGCACGTGCACATTCAGTCACTCATTCATGCCTGACTCTTTACAACCCCGTGGACCATAGCCCACCAGGCTCCTCTGTCCACGGAACTGTCCAGGCAAGAATACTGGGTGGGTTGCCATCTCCTTCTCTAGGGGATCTTCCCGACCCAGGGATCAAACCCACATCCCTTGTGTCTCCTGTCTTGGCAGGTGGATTCTTTACCAATATGCCACCTGGGAAGCCCAAGCAGATGCAAAAAAAGACAAAAAACTAAAATGTCCACTACTCAGTGAGGACTCTGGTGATCAGGTTGGAGGTAATCCAACTTGGTTGATGTCTAGAGTTGCATAAAGAGACTTGGAGACTTCAACCCAGGATCAAGGTGTGGTTTTGCTGTTTAGGTCTCTCTTGTGATGACTCAGTCAGATAAGCAAATGAGTAAGTAAGTTCAGTCATGGCCTCTCTGAAACATCATTCTGACCCTCCTTCTACATTCCCATCAGGAACTCAGCAGACTCACGCGTTCTCCTTTAGGTGTAGACATAGGGACATAAAATGCAGTCACGATGCTGTTCTGGTCATAGGATTATGAATGATTATTTTTCCTTTCATTTTCTAATTATATCCTGTAGTGAGGCTGTGTTATTTTGCAATGGAAAAATCACATTTATAGTTTTAAAAGAAAAAATAAAAACAAATTTAGTCCCTTCCTCTCTCTTGCTCCATACCCAATAAATATTTCTTGATTTATGGATCCAAGGAGTCTTCAAGACTTGCCTTTTTTTTTTTAACTTTTTGATGTCAGCATGGTTTACTGAATGCCTCCTAGTCATTTCTCTCTATTTCCTAGATTACTAAAACCATCTTCACAGCCTTTCCTTGTTTAAGTCTGTTCTTTATACAGATACCAAAAGAATTTCCTTCACATTCCTCCTTCTCAAGAACTTCCAGGGGCTTCCAAGAATTCGTTTGATTATAAACTTCTATTTCTTAACATAGAATCAAAGGACTTGGAATAGTTAGTCCTCTCTCTTGCATACATCTATCCATATCCATCCTAAAATGAGCACACACACATGCATGCAGACACAAACACTAGCTCTTGCCCTGTTCTACCTTCTCATCACGGCCTCTCTGAATTCCCAACTCAGTTACACACCTCATAGTTTGATCTCAGCCAGTAATGGAACTCCCACACCTGAGTGGTGCCCATCACCCTGATAAATTCATTCATCTATCAATCAGATGGGCTTCCCTGGTGGCTCGGATGGTAAAGCGTCTGCCTGCAATGAGGGAGACCTGGGTTCAATCCCTGGGTTGCGAAGATCCCCTGGAGAAAGAAATGGCAACCCACTCCAGAACTCTTGCCTGGAAAATTCCATGGATGGAGGAGCCTGATAGGCTACAGTCCATAGGATCGCAAAGAGCTGGACACGACTGAATAACTTCACTCAAATATCCAATATTTGTCCACTCTTGCAAGTACTGTAGAATCTCTAAAAAGAGGAAGGAAGAAGGGTCCTGACATTCATTGAGTGCTTATATGTATATATTATATGTATATATATATAATAATTGAACATATAATTATATATCAATTACACATAAATATGGA
The DNA here is from genome assembly GCF_032452875.1 of Bos javanicus. Lineage (NCBI taxonomy): Eukaryota > Metazoa > Chordata > Mammalia > Artiodactyla > Bovidae > Bos > Bos javanicus. The sequence goes on along the minus strand of NC_083887.1, from coordinate 3,296,740 downwards.
GAAGGCAATGGCACTCCACTCCAGTACTCTTGCCTGGAAAATCCCATGGATGGAGGAGCCTGGTGGGCTGAAGTCCATGGGGTCACTCAGAGTCGGACACGACTGAGCGACTTCACTTTCACTTTTTCACTTTCATGCATTGGAGAAGGAAATGGCAACCCACTCCAGTGTTCTTGCCTGGAGAATCCCAGGGACGGGGGAGCCTGGTGGGCTGCCGTGTATGGGGTCGCACAGAATCGGACACGACTGAAGCGACTTAGCAGCAGCAGCAGCATATACAAATATACTACATTAAGTATACACATATATACAAATATATGTATATTAAAAATAGAACCCTTAATAATGCCATGGTCAAATTATTTTTAACTCGAGATAATCAAAGTAAAATGATAAACTGCTTACAATTTTCTCAAATGCATTATGCTTTGGGACTTTTGAAAAGATGAAGAAAGCAAGCACCTGCTTGTCTCAAGACATTCTACTTGGCACAAACAAGAACAAGAACCACAAACAGCCCAACCTAGAAACTTCCCTTGGCTGAAGCTGGGATCCTGGGGCCACCTGCATCTTCTGCACAGTTTCCAAATGCTAGTTCTAGATCCTGCAAAGTTCACTTCCTCCTGTAAAGTCCCAGCAAGAACATAGGCTTGATGATACTGGCACACAATGTGGCCTTGGGCAATGCCCCCAGACTCGCTGTTCTTCATTTTTCTGTAAAATGAGAAAAATCATAACTACTGGGTTGGCCAGAAAGCTCATTCAGATTTTTTCATAAGATGGTATGGAAAAAACCCAAACAAACTTTTTGGCCAACCCATACCTTTCAATGGTACCATTCTAGTGGAAGAGCTGAGTCTCAACTTGCCAGGTAGGTTCTATGAGTCCCATTTTACAGATTATCATGAGCATAAAGATTATGTTAGGTTATGTCCCTGTCTATGGAAGATACCGGCTGAGTTTCCCTGCTCAGCATCCCTCTCTTCTTCTGGCAGGAACACCCACTTGACCCTTGGAGAACTGCACCTTCGCCACTCTGAGGCCATACTGACTTAGGGAGAGCTGACTCTACTTCCAGGCTTCTGGAACGGATGCCCGATTAGCCTTGGCTTCTGACCCAAGTGTATCTGATGAAATTCAGTTCTAGGATTTGTATTTGAGCCTCAAGGGAAAGAGTTCTCTTTTTGCAAAGATGCTGAGCTGTTGAGAAATCATTCTGGAACTGAGTAGCTATCCTGCCATCACAAGGGCAGTGCCTGCCTGAAGATGAAGCATACTGGAAGAGAGTGAATTTAAAAAATGGATGAAGGTTGGCTAGACGTCTGACTCCAACCATACCTGAAGCTGCCTACTCCTGTGTTTATTATTTACACCTTTATTAGCTGAAGACGGTTTTAACTAGGTCTGTCTCATTACACTCTAAAGAGTCCTGACTAACATCTTTTCCTAGGAAGAGCTCTCCATGGACAGAGATATTTGTTAGTGTGGTGGGTTGTTTTTATTCTCCAAGAATCCTGTCTATGATGGGTTGGAAGAAGCTAGGGAGGAGGCTCAGAGACTCAAGATCCTCCTTGAAATTCTGCTCAGGAAAGGAAGTTAAAAATATTAAGGAAGAGACCTAAAAGTCTAAGAAATGTCAGATTAAAATAATTTCTACTACTTAATCGAGTACTTGTTACATGGCAGACATATTTAAAATGTATTCATTTATTCATCATCTCTTCAGCAGTGTTTACTGTGTGCCAGGCACGTACTAGCGAGCCTGCATTCTGGTGGGAGACCTGAGTCTCACCCTGCCAGGTAGGTGCTGTGAGTGCCATTTTGCAGATTAGGAGAATCAGAGCTCAGAGAGGAGGAGGGAGTCACCCACAGTCACACCTCTGGACCAGAGTGGATGCCCTTGTCACCACTCCAGGCCGCCCTCTTTGTGAACTCTGCCCCCGGGAGCATCACTCAGTCCCTGCCTTTGCTGAGAGGGAGGGGAGGCAGAGGCCTGGACACAGCTTCTGTCTCAGAGTCGGGACCCACCGCGTCTCAGAGCTCGGCCATGTTTATGTTGCTGCTCAGACAGGCCTGAGTGTGTCTGCCCAAATGGGCTGCGAGTTGCGTGAGAGAGGCTGGAGGTTTTGTCTGAGGATCCTCCGACAGCCAGAGGAACTGGCAGAGGGCTGGATTTGGCCACCCTGCCCAGCCTGTGGCTTTTCAGTTCAACCAAGATTCTAAGTGCCGATCTACCCCACTCCACCCCCATTTGGGGATGCCACTAATGACAAGATGAAAGAGTCGAGAAACCTGGGTTAGAATGCTATGGTAGTTCCTGGAGCATCTTACCTGACTCCTGTGCCTCATCTTCCACTTTTTCACCTAAAAAAGTGGGAATAACAGGACCCACCCTCCAGGGTTGTTACAGAGATGGACAAGTCCCTAGACCACCAGCAGCACACAGTAGGTCCCGGGTGAGCCCTCGCTGTTTTCCTCTCGCCTGCAGCTGCCTGGCTCGCCTGGGCGCCCTCCTCCGCCCGCCAGCCCAGCCCCCACCCTCCAATCCAGCCCTAACGACTTTTGCAGCCCATCCCTGGTGGCAGTAGCTGAGAGGCCTCAGCCTCCCAGGGCCCCCAGGCTCTTTAATCAGCCTCTGCAAGGGCTGCAAGTGATTCAGCCTACAAGCCATTCTGTACCGGGTGCAACAACAGAGAGGCCTGCAGGGAATCACTTCAGCAGAAAGATGTTGGCATGTCTCTATAGCAACTCGGGGAAAATATTTCACGCAAAAGTCCATCTGCTGTAACATAAAGGGAGTCCCAGCCAATAATTGAGTTATAACGAGTTATAAATTATTCCTAATTTGTGGGCTTTATTTTACCAAACCACAAAATACATACATATATATATATATATATATACACACACACACACACACACAGTTGTACATGCACATACATAAAGTAAGACTTACACGATATATATTCTTATACACGCGCACAAGCACATGTGTGCAGTCACGAGACAATAGTGACACAACTGGGACTGAGTTGTCTCATCTCATGGTGCGGACCCATCAGCAGGCAGGACATTCATCCAGGAGCTGATGGTGTGATCCAAGCCAGTGGACCTCTGTCGCCTCCATGGCCACTATTAAAGGAGACACTCAACCTACCATGTTACCTAGGGCTATTATGTGAGCCAGAGCTCGAATCATTCTTCTGGTTTCTCTCAAGGAAAAAAAAAATTCTTTTTTGGTTCCTGATGTCCTCATAAAGAGACATTTGTATTGATTCATCAGTATAAAATGCTTTGGAGAGGCTATCAAAGTGGAAAAAACAACGTGATAATTCACATTGTGATGCTTTTAATTTCATGTGTTGTCAACACTTCAAAGTAGACTGGAGCTCTGCTTGGGAAATCTGGGACACTTCTCATCGCACATTGTACCTAGGCTGCAACTGGCTGCAAGTCCACGGCCTCTTACACGACGCCCACTCTGGCTTCGGATCGCTCCACTTTTTTCTTTTCTTTTTTCTTTACACTCTGCTTTCTGTGTTTGCTCTGCAAAACTCCTGTGGCCTGGAAAAAGAAAAATGGTGCTGGTGAGTAGGAGGGAATGGAGTTGAGTGAGCATGAGATATACAGCAGTCTTCTTCCTGTTAGAGAAACTACTGGTTTCCCAGCCAAGAACCATTTCCGCTTCCCTCCCCGCCGCCGCCCCAGGCAACCTCAAGGACAAGAGACCACATCACCACCCTGATCCCAAGGAAGAATCACCACAATGGCCACCATCCCTCCAGCTGCGCGGCGTTGTGCCAAAGGCTTTCCCGGTGTCACTTAACCCTGCCTTCCATTTTATATGATATTTATCATTTTATATGATATTTCCTTTATGACGAGTTGTGAGAGGTGAAGGGAGTTGAATCTGAATCAAACCCAGTTATGTGTGACTCCACTGCTTCAGCTTCTTCCCGCCTGCCTAGAAAGATGCAGAAGAGGCAGACCCCACCCCGCAAGAGGGAAAATTCAAGGACTGGACTTCTGCCTCAGAAACATAAAGCAGCCTCAGATACTGTATCAACCCAGATCTGCACCCGCATGGTGAACACCTGCGTTGTTTCAACCTCCTGACATTCCAAGGCACACAACAGGATAATGCCCATTTTACAGACAAGTATGTTGAGACTCAGAGAGCTCAAGATACTTTCCCAGGATAACACAGCTGGTTAGAGACTGTTAGAGCTGGCCTCGGTAGTCAGGGTGTCAGAACTCACAGTCGGTGAGCCCCCTGGTGCCTGATCCCCTCCATCCGGTGTCCCTCTGGGTTGAGGGTAAGCTGCCACTGGCCAATCAGGGCCCATCGCCTGCATCTGTGCCTCCCGCGGGGCTGAGAGCAGAGTTGGCCTGGTTTCTTGAGAGCATGTCGATTTGATGCAGCACAGCAGAGGCAGGGCCCCAGCAGAAAGGTCAGCAAGGGGAAGAGGGCAGGAACACCCTGTGAGCAGATCTGGAGAAGAAATGGAAAGTGAAATACTTGGAAAGTAACTTCGGCCGGCCTGCAGGAAAGTGTGTCGGGATGTTTCCGAAGGCCTGGATGAGCAAGCCTTTCCCCCACCCACCCCCACGCCTCGCCAGAGGGGCAGGGGTGTGTGCAGAAATCTCGGTGGAGCTGCTTCTGGCTTGATTCTCTGGGGTTCAGGTCACTTCCAGGGAGTGTCCCTGAGGAGCCAGGAGATGGTCTTCCTGAGGCCCCTGCAGCTCCTACCCTCTCAACCTCCACAAACCCTCCCACCCAGCCCCCGCCCTCCAGGAAGGGTTACAGCTTCAGCTGCAGAATCGTAGGTCCCCACCAACCAAATCTTTCCCTGGGAGCCCAGAAAGGCCCTCCCCGCCAGGGTGACTGATTCGGGATCAGCATCCAAGACCTTCCATCAGACCTGTTGAGTTGGGGCCTTGGAATGCGGAGTCTGCAGCTGCAGAGAAAGCCACAATTGTCCACTGAGTACGTTTGCAAGAACAGCCCCATGACGGCCTCAGCCTCAGGCATGATGAGGATGAGTGGGTCAGGAAATTTCACTCAACAGACCAGATCCCTCATCTGGCTCATTTTTCTCTTCTTTATGTCTCACTTTCTTACTTGCTTTTTTTTTTCCCTTAAGCTTTAGAAGAATGAGCACACCTTTCAAAAGCCAAATCGTAGCAGCCCTCTGTGTGGTTGGATCTCCAGGGCTGAGCTTGTCCCTAAGCTGCTCTGTTGCACGTGAGGGTAGGAGCTGGGCCCAGGAAGACCCAGGTGTCCCGGTTCTCCCGCCTGAGTGCAAGAGGCCATTTCAGGATCTCTGGGGCTGGCTGAGAATCCACTCCCTGAGGGTGAGCCAAAGGCAGGGCCTCTGCTGACCTCTGCCCTCCCTCAACCCAGCCAGAAAAGAACGATCCAGAGCACCGCGGGAAGTCCTTAGGTTAAGCAAAGCCAAAACTCCAGAAACTCCCATGCAAACACTGGAGGGCCCAGGCCAGATCTTTTGCATGGGGGATTTGCCTCCAGTTCGCAGGGGCTTGGAGAGGCAGTGAGGCTGAACACCCTCGCCTTGCTCGCCCTCGCTCCCCAACCCCAGCCTGGGTCTCCATTACCTCTGAATTTTCAGCCAGGTTCCGTCATCAGAAGCTGCCCTCAAGTGGCAGAAAGACACTCACTCAGGAGCCACGGAGCAGACCTCTTGAGGGAGGTGGTGGCATGGAGTGGCTGAGAGCCTGGAGTCAGACAGTTCTTGCTTTAAATCCATTTATTCCTCCTTAGGAGCCTCAGTTTCCTTATCCGTAAAATGGGGGAACGAGGAACTTCTCTGGTAGCACTAGTGGTAAAGAAGCTGTCTGCCAATGCAGGAGATTCGATCCCTGGGTTGGGAAGATCCCCTGGAGGAGGGCATAACAACTTACTCCAGTATTCTTGCCTGGAGAATCCCATGAACAGAGGAGCCTGGCAGCCTGCAGTCCATAGGGTCGGGAAGAATCGGACACGACTGAAGCAACTTGGCACTCACGCACCGGTGGTTAAGACTTCAATACAGGGGGCACAGGTTTGACTCCTGTTCAGAGAACTAAGATCCCACATGCTGAGTGGTGCAGCCAGAAAAAAAAGTGGGGACAAGAACCTCACTCATCTCATGGAGTGTGGATAAGGGCAAAATGAGATGATGTGGGTGAAGCACTGAGAACTCAGCCTTCTGTTCCGAAAGTGATAGGTCTCCTGTTTTGTTGCTGTCTTTACCATTTCAACTCTGGCTCTGAGATGCAGTGCCTGTGTGTCCACACAGAGGGGCCATGTGCACACACACAAACACACACAAACACAGAGCAGCCAGTCAAGGAGCATCCTGAGGGCATAGCCTACATCTCTCTACTGTCAGAGGACCGAAAGTTGGATAGGATGTCGGAAAATATCTGAGGCCAGAGGGGAGACATGTCTGGCCGTCGTCACTGACCGCCATGTGGCGGAGCAGGACTGGAATGCAGTCCTTATTTCTTTAGATTCCCTCTCCTCATTTATCACATACTCAGCAAATATTTATGCTGACCACCCCCTTGGTGTCAGAGGCTGGCTGGGCCTAGGGCTGTGGGAGTGAGGAAGATGGTTCCTGCACACACGGATCTTGCACCCAGGCTCCCGACACCACTGTGCATCTCCCTGTCTCTCTAGACTAAACTCCCATCCCGTGCAGCCTGGGAATCCCAGTGAACTCAATGTACAGGCTGCTTTCGCCCAGCCTCCAGGTCTCAACCTCATTTCCCTCCATGGTTAGTGGGCTCCTTGAGGGCAGACCCCTGGCTCCACTTGTTCTGGACAGGAGACTCGCATGTTGCAGCCCAGACCACCCTGAGTCATGCTCATCTGCACAGGAGTCTGTATTTCCCTATTAGACCCTGCAGGCACAGGTCTCTTCTGAGCCATGACAGTGCACAGCAGAGACCAGGCTCAGTAAATGGTGGTTGGATGAATGATGAATGAGACAAGGTCAGTAATTCATTTGTTCATTTATTCATTCACCTCACATTTACTCTGAATCTACTCTGTGCCAGGCTCTGGGATACAGAAATGAGGGGGACAGAGTCCCTGAGCTCAAAGAGGCAGGGTAACAGATATGAACAATGATAGATGTGTGCAGGGCCAGAGGGGCCCAGAGGAGGGTGGAGTCAGTTCTCCTGGCGGGTGAGGAAAGGCAATAAATGAGTGACCCCAGGCGAGGTCTGGATGGGCAAGCTCACCAGGTAGACAAGGAAAGAGCAGGGACCCACATGTGAAAAGGCCTGGAAGTGTGACGTACTTCAGGAACCCTCAGCTTTACCATTTTGCTTTGGTATATTATTAGCCTCATTTTTCAGAAGAGAAAACTGAGGCACAGAGAAGTAAAGTAATTTGTCCCCATGGTCTGATAGTATTTAGTAACCAACTTTATTGACAGAGAGAAGATAACTAACCAGGTCACAGCGATCAAGGCATTGAACCCTACCCTGAAGGTCATGGGAGCCCCTGAAAGATTTTGAGCAGGGAATGTCCTGGTCTTTTTTGGTGTTTTTGATAGTCTCCTCTGGGACAACGAGGAGAATGTACTCAAGGTGCCCAGTAGCTGTGAGAATAGACAGGAGAATTCATGTCTTGCATGTAAACAAAGACAAATTAATAGAGGCGCTTCACCATGGCAGAAACGCAAGTTCCTATCAGCAAGAGAGCGGGTAAGCAAACAATGCTACATACACACAGTGGAATGTTATTCAGCAGTGAAAATGAATGAGCTACAGAAGCAGGCAATAATACGCCTGAGTCTTGACGTGTTAGTTGGTGGTCGCTGTGTTAACAAACCACAACAAACTTAGTGGCTTAAATACCTATTAATTATTTAATGCACAATTAAATAAATGGTAGGCATTTTAGGCTGGGCTCAGCTGGGCAGAACTTCTGGTCTTAGCTGGGCTTCCTCATGAGTCCCTGGTCAGCAGAGAGTCAGCTAGGAGATTTGGCTTTTGAGGGTTGATAAGCTCTCAGCTAGGGGGCTGGTGGCAAATGGGCCACGTGTCTCTTAACATCCAATAAGCTAGCTCAGACTTGCTCACGGGGCTACGGAAGTTTCCATGAGAATGAAGGATAGCACAAATCCTCTTAATGCCTAAACTCAGACATGGCACTATGCCACATTATATTAGCCAAAATAATATATAAGGCCCAACTAGACTTAAAAGGTGGGGCAATTTACTCCACCTCTTGATGTTTCCATGGCATCGAGCCACATTGCAAAGGGGATGTGGAGGCACAGAGAGGAGCAACTGCAGCCATATTTGCACACAGTATACCCTGCTCGGCAGGATGATACTGAGTGGAAAAAGTAATTCCCAAAGATTACATACAAAATGATATCCTTTTATAGCATTTGAAATTAGACTCTAGGAGCACACATAGATGAAGAAAGATTGTATTAAAAAGGAAGTAATAGACGAACAGGCAGAGGGTGCAGGATGATGGTCCCCTCAGAAAGCAGAAGGCAAGGAGGTGGGACAGAAAGAAAGAAAGATGGTGCTAAGTCGTTTCTGATTCTTGCATCCTATGAACTGTACAGCCCGTCAGGCTCCTCTACTCATGGGGTTCTCCAGGCAAGAATACTGAAGTAGGTTGCCATTTCCTTCTCCAGGGGAACTTCCTGACCCGGGAATTGAAACCAAGTCTCGCGCGTTGCAGGCAGATGCTTTGCCGACTGCGCTACATGGGAAGGGCTAGAGGAATAATGCATTTGGCTTTTTCTTTTTTTGGCCAAGCTGTGTAGCATGCAGGATCTTAGTTCCCCAACCAGGGATCAAACCCATGCCCCCTGCATTGGGGGCACAGAGTCTTAATCACTGGATGGCCAGGGAAGTCCTGGAGTAATGCACTTGGAATGCACATTACTGTCAAGATTGCAGCCATTATTTTCATTATTAAAAATGACACTTTCCAAAAAGTGAGCCATATGAAAATCAGATTACGATCAGTCAAGTTGTGCGTACTTGAGATCAAGAAAGAGAGGAAGTGAGGTGGAGAGAGAGGGCTGAGCCGGGACAGGCCGCTCAGAGGACCCCACGCCTGTGGGGAGTCTCTCAGACAAGGGTGAAGAGAAAGACAGAGGACCAAGAGCCACGTCTGGAACCCTGGCCTGAGCGCCTCGGTGATGGGGCCATCTCTGAGGGCATAGAAGAGGACAGCTTGGAGAGAACCAAGAGTTCGAATACATGAAGGTCCAGGAAGCCAGGTCCCCCAGGCTGCTGGTTTTCTGGAACTTGGGAGAACGGTCAGCAGCCTGCACACATCTAAAATGGAGACGTCCCAGAAAGCGCTGGGTTACATCAGGGTAGAAGGCCTCCCTTCAGCTGAGAGCCACCCCCAGCTGCCTGGCCTTGGCGAAGCCCTTGCCTCACCCAGCCCTTCCTGACAGCTCCTCGGGGCACGTCCACAGCCAGGTTCCCTTCTCAGCAGTCAGGCCTCCACCCTGAAACCTCGGGCCAAGAGAGCAAGCTTGGGGTTGTGGCTGAGGGGGCCCCGGCAGCAGTCTACCCCGCCAACCCCGGCAGGGCCAATGGGACCCTAGAGGGGGCTGGATGTTTGTGCAGATGACATGTTTATGACCCAGCCTCTCCTTACTCATGATTTTGGCTTCCCCTTGCTGATTTTGGTTGGGTGGATCCCAGTTCTGCTGCTGGATTTGGGAGCCTTGGGGCTGGGGCTGAACAGAGCTTCCTTTAACGATTCCAACCCAGGATGGTTCCAGCCCCTTCCCCCCCGTCCCCCTAGACTTCATATTTTCCCACACCCAACTTTATTACAGAATGTTAGCATCTCAGAGCTTGAAAGGGCCTCGAGCATCATTGATCCAGTGCCTCCTTTTCTGGATGAAGAAACTGAGGCCCAGAGGGAGGAAGGGACTTGCCCAAGGTCACCCAAGCAGGTGGGGACAGAAGATTCAGACGTCCAGCCATGTAGCTCAGGGCTCTGAAACCACCCTCCAAACATCAGCTTCCTTGGTTGCTGTTTTGTTTGGGACAGGACAGTTCAGCTTTTTCGAGTTTGCCACAGTAACTTTCTCCTCTCCCAGGGAGGCAGCAGACAGTGACGGACTCTCCGCTTTTACAGTTTAATTCCATAGGAAATTGGAAATAGCCTGTCAGAGGTGTCCGGGTGGCCCGGCTGCCCCACCCCACCTGGCCGCCAGAGTGCCCGCTTCTCCCTGCTCCCTGGCTTGGGGGCCGTTGTTGGAAGCTCTTCCGAGGGCTCCTGTGGATTCTTTCCCTGCTTCTCCTCCCAGGGCACGATGCTAGCACAGAGCAGCCAGGTCTGGCTGGGGCTCTCCACTCTGACATTTATCTCCCGCAGTCTCTGATGCTGCGCTCCAGCCTGGCTTCAGTGTCATCTCCCATCCTGAGGTCCCAGGGAAATTGGAGGACTGGGCTCTCGGCCCTCCTTTGGGAAACCAGGGCCACCAGGATCCCCTGAGGGTCCCTGCATTATGCTCCCAGGACTCATCATTTTCCCCGGATTCCTGAGACTGCAGCGGGTGACACTTACATCCTCCCTTCTCTGGGTGTCCCCTGCACTTGGGGCATTGTGCCAGCGTCTCCATCCTCCTCAAGATCCTTTCCAGAAGCTCCAGGAGGTCAGTATTGGCGTCGCATAGTCATTAGAGAAGCAAGTCTCTAGCATCGCATACCTGGATTGAACCCCAGAACCACTGCTCTTGAACTCTGTGATTTTGGACAAATTGCTTCACTTCGCTATACCTTGGTTTTCTCATCTATAAAGTGGGGGTGATGATAACAGCACCAAATATATAGGGTTGTTGTGAGGATTACATGGCATAGCACATACAAAGCATTCAATAAACTTTCAAATGTTAATATTCTGTTTTAGCATCCTTCTCATCCGGCCCCTTGGAGCTATGAGAGACAGTAAGTACTTGTGAACTGGCCCTCTAAACAAGTGGCGGAAAATATGACAAAACAAGCAGTCTGTAGCTTCCTGGGTGCTATTCTGTGAAATGACTCTCCACTGAGGTTTGTCACGTACAGACACTGTGCTTGGGGCTGGCGACACAGCAGCAAGCGAGATGGACACGGTCCCTGTCCTCCTTGCGTTTGCATTCTGTGAGGAGGAGGTGAGTAACGGAGCACCATCAGTACGGTGAGCGGGGGCCACGGCATAGGTGAGCTCAGGCCCAGGGGAGGCACGCCTCACCCAGATGCCGTGTCAGGGAGAGGAGACGATTCCACAGAGGTGACCTGACGGATGAGCAGGGATGAGTGTGTGTGTGTGTGTGCACATGCATTTCAGGGATGGGATGAAGTGTCCCAGAAGAAAAGGTGCATTGTGCACATATACCTGAGGGAGCAAGACCCAGTGAAGGAACTGCAGGATCCTTACTGTGGCTGGAGTGAGAACAGCAGGAGAGAGATGAAGCTGGAGGAGTGGGGGACAGCCAGGTCGCACAGGAATTCTAGATTTGTCCCAAAGGCACTGGGGAGCCTTTGAAGCGCATAGAGTAGGAGGGTGGCAAAGGGAGATTTGCCTTTTAGGTTGCCCACTCAGGGTGGTCAATGGACTGAAGGAATTGGTCCCTAAGGCAGGGAGACATCCGCTGAGGGCACTGCAGTGATGAGACGCTGGCAAACATGAGATGCAGCTGTCTTTAGGATGACATTTTAAGGCCATTCCAAAACTGGCCCACTGCACACTCCCCACTGTCCCTCTTGCTAAAACTGAGAATCAAAGGAGAGCCGTGGGCCTGGACTTGTCAAGTATAAGGTACAGTGAGGGGTGGGGGGATTGTTATGATAGGGATTGTTAGTGATCCATTTTCTGGACACACCACAGGAACTTCCTGGTGGACTCAAGAGAAGCGCCTTCTCCTTGAGAGAGGCCCAGGGATTTGTTTCAGTTGCCACGGCAGGGTCTTGACGCCTGCAGTGGGGGCACGCAGATGCATCCCGCGCTTCCAGCCACATGTCTTCACTGACCTGCCCCTGAGGGGCTTCTGGAGGAAGCACACACCCACGCCCGTCTCAGCTTGTTTCTTTTCCATCCTATTCCAGACATTACAGATAAACAGCAGACTGCACTTCTCTTTGTTTTTTTCAAAAGAAGTCAGTCTTCACTGCTTCTAACACACAATGTCTGGAATACAATGAAAAATACAACTAAAAAATTACAACACCTGAAACATATAACGGTGTATTAACCTCAATCAAAAAAATTATAAGACATCTAAAAAAGCAGGGTGATTGAAAAACTATAACAAAGAGAAAACATAATCAATACAAACAGACCCACAAAGGATAGTTATTGAAATTGCAGATAAGGACTTCAGAACAACTATTTCAAGTACATTTAAAATTTAAGAGGTAAAAAGGTGATGAGATCGGGTATTTCTGCAGAGAATTATAAACTCTCAAAAATAGCAAAGTGTAAATTCTGGAACTAGAATATGTGAAATTAAAAATAGATTAGATAAAATTAACAATAGATTAGTCAGAACAAAAGACCATAAAACTTGAAGTTATTCATATTCATAAAAATTGAAGTTATTCAAATTGAGGTACAACAAGAAAAATAATTAATAAAAATAAAACATCAGTAATAACAATGTTTAATAAAGTGAAATAATATGAAGCAATCTAAAATATGTATAATTCAAGTCCCAGAAGGAGAGGAAAGAGAAAATGTGGCCTAAGAAATATTTGAAGAATTTAGTGGTCAAAATTTTTCAAATTTGATTTTTTAAAAATCAACCCACAGACCCAAGAAGCCCAATAAGCACAAGAAAGATTTTTTAAATGTTGTATTCCTGAAAATTCCTGAAAAACAAAAGATAAATCTTAAAAAGAGTTAGAGGAAGAGAAGTGCACTAAAGCAATGAGGATAAGAATAATAATTATTTGCCACCAGAAATAATGCAAGTAACAAGCAATTTTTGAAATATTTTCAAAGTACTGAGGTGAAAAAAACTATCAACCTATAATTCTATATCCAGAGAACATATCCTTCAAAACTAAAGGAAAAATAATAACATGTTCAGATAACAGAAAGTGAGAGAATGTGTAGTTCACAGATAGAACTAAAGAAATTCATTGCTAAAGAAAGTCTCTGGGCTGAAGAGAAATGGTATTAGATTGAAAGCTGAATGGAAATGGAAATGCAGCAATGGAACGTAGCAGGAAAAATAAGTATGTAAGTAAAAAAGTCTATTTTTGGTTTTTCTTACAACTGACATGTATGTAAAATACATACATGTGTATGTAAAATAATGTGTGGTGGGGTTTCTAATATATAATAGAAATAAAATATATGAAAATAATAGTAAAGAGGAGTAGTGGAAGCCTATTCTTGTTTTTTTATTTTAAACATAGAGTTTTTTATTTTAAACATAGAGTTTTATATTGTTAATTGAAACTGAATTGTGATGAACTAAAATGCACCTTTCACTCTCTAGGGCAAACTAACAAAAAAGTAAACTGCATAGGTAAAAACCCAATAGAGGTTATTCAAAGGAATAATAAAAATTTCTTGATTGAGTTTTTAAAAGGCAGAAAAGGAAAGCCAAAGGAACAAAAACCTGATGAGAGAAATGGAAAACAAATAGCAGGATGCTGTGTTTAAGCCCAATTACACAGTGACCACATCAAATGGAAATTAGATAACTACTCTAATTAAAAGACTTTGATTTTGGTCTAGATGGGGTAACAGGAACTGACTTTACTTTCCCACTGAAATAAACAGCATATGAAAACTATTTTCAAGACAACGAACATCAGAAACAGAGAACAGAGATTCCTGAGAGTTGGAAAAATATACAAAATAAACCCTACAATTGCCCTGCTTGTGCTTTGAGAGAGAGTTTCTAGACTGCAGTGGAGGAAGGAGGAGCCAAAAGGTTCCCTGAGTTGGAGACAGAGCTAAGAGTAAAGGTTCCTAGAATTTGATAAAACTAAGTATTAAGAGATATTACGCAGAAAGAGAATTCTGGAGACCCATAGAGGGGTCTCATGTCTTTAACAGAGAACTGATAAGCATATGTGTGTAAGGAAGGCCAGAGAAAGAACTTCTCAAAGGGATCAGAGAGAACACTACACAGAGCTCAAAAGAGCCACTATAGTGACTGTTCTCACCCGTAAGATTGAAAAAACCTCATAATCCAAGGTGTAGAATACTCTAAAGGTTATTACTTCTGTGGGAGGTAGGGGATAATTAGCCCTAAAAGAAATACTCCTCACATCCCATCTAATAAATCATTAAAACAAGACCTAAAATTGTCAAACTGTTTCTAAGTAACTAAACTGTATCTCAGAGGGAAAAAAAAAAGAATATTTATAGATATATAAAAATGTAAGACGATCAACAAGGACAAATTCACAATGTTTGGTATCCAATAAAAAAAATTACCAGGCATTCAAAGAAGAAGAAATAGAATTCATAAAACATAATGAAGAAAAAACTTGATCAAAATTGACCCCGAACTGACACAAATGTCAGAATGAGCAGTCTAGGACATTAAATTGGTTATTATAAATGTATTCCAAATACTCAAAATTTTAGATGAATGCATTTAGACATAAAAATCAGAAAAACTTACAGAGATAAAACCTGCAGTGTTTGAGATTTAAAAATACACTGAATGAGGTTAAAAATATATTAGATATTACAGAAGAAAATATGGCCGTATTTGAAGACAGTGATAGAAACTTTGCAAAATGAGACAAACAGATAAAAAAAAAATAAGTTAAAAGATTAAAGGAGCATCAGGGAGCTGTGAGAGAGTTTCAAGTGGTAAAATATACATGTAATTGGAGTCCCTGAAGAAGGAACAGGGACAGAAAAAATATTTGAAGATGTAACGGCCTCTAACTTTCCAAATTTAATGAGAACATTAAAACTAAAAATCCAAGAAACACAACAAACCTCCAGTTCAATCACCAAGTCATATCAGAATCAAACTGCTCAAGACTGGAGTAAGGAGAATATCTTAAATAACGCTGGCAGAGGGGTGGGCTGGGAGACAACCTACATGGAGAGGCTCAAAGGTAAAAATGACAGATTTGTTTCTGAAAACAATACAAGCAAAAGACAATGGAGCCATATCTTAACATACCCAAAAGAAAAATACCTAGTAATCCAGTGCTCTTGTCTGGAGAGTCCCGTGGACAGAGCAACCTAGTGGGTTGCTGTCCATGGGGTCACATAGAGTCAGACACGACTGAAGCAACTTAGCATGCACGCATGCATTGGAGAAGGAAATGGCAACCCACTCCAGTATTCTTGCCTAGAGAATCCCAGGGACAGAGGAGCCTCGTGGGCTGCTGTCTATGGGAAAGCACTGAGTCGGACACAACTGAAGCGACGCAGCAGCAGCAGCAATGTACAATCGTAAATCATATTCCTAGCACATGTCTTCAAAAATAAAAGTAAAATAAAGACTTTTTAAGACATGCAAAAGCTGAAATAATTCATAACCAGTAAACTACAGAGCAAGAATTACTCCTTCAAGCAGAAAGGAAATGATCCTAATTGCAATCTGGATCTGCACAAAGGAATGAGAGATGTGATAGGATTATAAAAGCTTTCTTTATGTGATAATTTAGTCTTTAAACAAGCATAATGACATTCAGTGTGACTTATAACTTAATATAGGTAAAACCTGTAACGATAGCATAAAGATTGCAAAGGAATAAATGAAAGTATTCTAGTCTAAGTTTCTCATACTGTGTAATGTGACGAGATATCACTTAGGGGTAGATTGTGACAAGTTAAAGATGCATCCTATAAACTCTAAAACAACCACTAAAATTACAAAAGAGCATAGCTAATAATATAATAAAAAGATTAAGTAGAATCATAAAAATACTCAACCCAAAAGAAGGCAGAAAAATCAGGGGAAAAAACAAAGGAGAGATGAAGAAAAGTGGAAAATAAATATCAAGATGATAGATTTAAACCTAATCATATAATTACATTAAATGTAAATGTTCTAAACACTCCTGATTAATGGGCAGAGATTTTCAGATTGGATTAAAAAAGAAAAAGAAAGAAACAAGACTCAACTCTATCTTGCCTACTCTGTTGTGCTGTGCTTAATCACTCAGTCATGTCTGACATTTTTCGACCCCATGGACTGTAGCCCACCAACTCCTCTGTCCATACGGATTCTCCAGGCAAGAATATTGGAGTGGATTGCCATGCCCTCCTCCAGGGGATCTTCCCAATCCAGGGACTGAACCCAGGTCTCTTGCATTGCAGGCAGATTCTTTACCATTCTTTACCAGGGAAGCCCATCTTACCTACAGGAAATGCATTTTATCTATAAAGATAAAAATAAATTGAAAGTAAAATGATGAAGAAAGAGATACCATGAAAAGATCACAAAAGAGTTATGTCTAAAAGGTTAAAATTCTAAAATTAAAAAAAGGTTGGAATGGCTATATAAATATCAGACAAAGATTTCAGAGCAAAGAATATTACAAGGGAGAAAGAAACACATTTTATCATGATAAAGAGGTCCTTTCATCAAGACATAACTCTAAATGTTTATGTAACTAACAACAGAGGTTCAATACACATGAAGAAAAACTGATAGAATTGAACTACAAGGAGAAACAGACAAATCCATCACTATAATAAAATATTTCAGTATCCTTCTCTCAAGAATTGATAGAATCAGTAGACAGAAAATCAGTAAGGATATAGAAGATTTGAATAACAGTATTAACCAAATTGACCTAATTGGCATTTATACAGCACTCCACCCAACAATGCAGAATACACATTCTTTTCAAGTGCACAAGGAACATTTACCAAGAAAGACCATATTTTAGGCCATAAAACAAGTCTAAATAAACTTTAAAGGATTCTAGTTATACAAAGTATGTTCTTCAACCACAATGAAATCAAATTATAAATTAATAACAGAAAGATCTCTGGAAAACCCACAAATATTTAAAACTAAATAACACACTTCTAAATAACTGAGGGTTCAAAGAAAAAATCAAAAGGGGAATTGAAAGGTATTTCATACTATATAAAACTGAAAAGACAACATATCAAAATTTGTGAGCTGCTACTTTGGCCACCTGATTCAAAGAACTGACTCACTAGAAAAAACCCTGATGCTGGGAAAGATTGAAGGCAGGAGGAAAACGGGACGACAGAGGATGAGATGGTTGGGTGGCATCGCCAACTCAATTGACATGAGTTTGAGCAAGCTCTGGGAGTTGGTGATGGACGAGGAAGCCTGGCATGCTGCAGTCCATGGGGTTGCAAAGAGTCAGACACAACTGAGCGACTGAACTGAACTAAGTCAGTACTTACAAGGAAATTTATATCACTAATTGCCTCTATTGGAAAAGAGAAATTTTCAAATTAATGATGTCAGCTTCTATCTTCAGTTCAGTTCAGTCACTCAGTCGTGTCCGACTCTTCGCGACCCCATGAATCACAGCACGCCAGGCCTCCCTGTCCATCACCAACTCCCGGAGTTCACTGAGACTCACGTCCATCGAGTCAGTGATGCCATCCAGCCATCTCATCCTCTGTCGTCCCCTTCTCCTCCTGCCCTCAATCCCTCCCAGCATCAGAGTCTTTTCCAATGAGTCAACTCTTCGCATGAGGTGGCCAAAGTACTAATAAACTAGAAAAAAGGCAAATTAAGCCCAAATAAAGCGAAGTAAAGGAAATAATAAAAATTAATATAGAAGTCACTGAAATAAAAACAAAAACAATAGAAAAATCAATGAAACCAAAAACTGGCTCCTTGAAAATATCAATAAAATTTTAAAATTTCTAGATCAACTGATCAGAAGAAAGGAAAAAAATTACATAATTACCAGTATCAGAAAAAAGAGAAATGACATCACTACAGATTATATTTCTAAAACTATTAAAGAAAATGAATTTCAGTTAAAGATCATCCCAAAAGCAAAACTACAGGCTCCAGATGGCTTCATTGGTAAATATTACCAAACATTTAAGGAAAAAATGTTAGTTCTACACAAACACTTCCACATGATCGAAGAGAATACTTTCCAATTTACTCTACCAGGCCAACAGCACCCCTAATACCCCTAATACTAAAATCAGACTAAGAAAAAACAATATGAAAAAACTAGACCAATGTTTGTCATGAACATAGATGGAAAAATTCTAAATAAAAATTTAGCTTATCAAATCCAACCATATATAGAAAGGATAATACATCATGATGAAATGGGGTTAAAAAAATCAATCAATGTCACTTACCATAACATAAACCAAAAAGAAAAACCATATGATACTCTCAATAGATTCAGAAAAAATATTTGACAAAAATCCAATATTTACTTCCTGATTTAGTAAAAATATTCTCAGCAAACTAGAACTAGAAGGGAATTCTTCAATCCTGTGAAAAACATTTACCCTCAAAACCTTCAGCTAACTCTATACTTAATTGGAAAGAACTGAATGTTCTCTCTAAGATCAGGAACACAAGTGAAGTGAATGTTTCTCAGTCGTGTCCAACTCTTTCTGACCCCATGGAATTCTCCAGGCCAGAGTACTGGAGTGGGTAGCCTTTCCCTTTGCCAGGAGATCTTCCCAACCCAGGCATAGAACCCAGGTCTCCCGCATTGCAGGCAGGTTCTTTACCAGCTGAGTCACCAGGGTAGCCCCAGGAATATAACATGCTGCTTTTTATCACTTCTACTTAGCATTGTACATGATTAAATTTGTGTACTTTATTAAATATTAATTATGCCTCAGTAAGATCATTTTCAAAGGCAGAGATTATTGATTAGATGTTTAAGTGATATTAAACTATGCATACTAATCAAGCTACTCATTCTCAATATGAACACACAGGACAAAATAAATATATTTCAGACATAGGAACTGGGAGAGTTTACATCCAGAGAGTTCCAAAGGATGAGTTTCTGAAAAAATTATAATTTATCTTAGAAGAAAATTTTGAAATGTGAGCAAGTGTGGAAAACAACAGTAAAGTAAATGTAGGCTAAATCTAAACACAGATTTTTGTGAAACAATACATATCTAGCATGTGTGTGTGTGTGTGTGTGTGTGCGCATGCAGGCACAGTCATGTCTGGCTCTTTGCAGCCCCATGGTGGGCCATTAGGCTCCTCTGTCCACAGGATTTTTCAGGCAAGAACACTGGAGTGGTTGCCACTTCATACTCCAGGGGATCTTCCAGACTCAGGGATCGGACTCACATCTCTTGAGTCTCCTGCACTGGCAGGTGGATTCTCACCACGAGTGCCACCTGGGAAACCCCTGGATCTAGCTTTGTTGCTCAGTTATTCAGTCTTGTAAGACTCTTTGTGACCCCATGGACTGAAGCACACCAGGCTTCCCTGTCCTTCACTGTCTCCCAGAGTTTGCTCATGGGGATAAAATAGAACAAAGATAATGATTTTAGGAGATGATTGGAATCACAGCATTTGAAGATTATTGTATTGTTCAGAAGATAATTTTATTGTTTACTAGGAAAGCAAAGCTATTAACTTTCTCTCTTATTTGGTTCAATATAATGTGTTAAAACTTCTGGAGCAACCAATAGGAAAGTTAAAAACAAATTTCTAAATAACTCATTGATTTAACAACCAGTAGTACATTAAAACATTTAAATTGAACAATACAGCTACCACTGAGTTTTTTCAGGAAATATATAGCGTCAAATGTTTACATTTTAAAAAGAATAGAAGCTCAACATTAGTAACATAAGTGTTCAATGACACAATCCCCCACACACAAAATAAGAGAAGGGATAGTATAATAAGTAAAGAAATTATTTAAAAACAGAAGATCAGCAAGGTCAAAAGTTTTCTTTTTGAAAAAATAACGATATAGGCAAATTTCTAGTTGCATTAGTCAATAAAAAAAGAAAGAAAAGAATGGCTGATATTAGTAAGATAAGTTGTGAGAATCTTTGCCAATATATCTGAAAACCTAGATTAAGGGGCAAATTCCTCAGATACATGACTCATTAAAAGTGACTCAAGAAAAAAATAGAAAATTTAAGTAATCTAATGACCATAGCATAAATTAAATCAGTAGTTTAAAATCTTCCTACAATGAAATCACAGGACCAAAATCCTTTACATCTTCATAAGTATGCTATCATCAGATAATTCAATCTTAAACTTTTTTCATAGACTTTTTTATAAGCCTAAACTTTTCTTGATTAGAAAGTCAGGAAATGATGGCACAATGAAGAAACTCATCTCATTCTTGGAGATAAATGCAAAATCCTAAACAAAATTTTATCAAACAATGCCAGCAAGATGCAATAAATAAAAAATAATAAATAAAAAAATTCAACTTCACCAGATTGGTTCTGTGCTAAACACGTAAGTTTAGTTCAATATTAGCATGCTGTCAATCATATAAACATAATTTTAAAAGAAAAACCATATGATCAATTCAACATTTATTCATAATAAAAACTCTTGGTAGACTAGGACTAGATAGAGCTTTTCTTAACCTGATAAGGAATACCTTAAAAAAATGTTACAGCAAGTCATTTTTAATGCTGAAAACATGCCCTTTATCTGAATAAGGCCAGGAGGGAATTGCCTGGTACTCCAGGGGTTAGGAGTCTGTGCATCCACTCCAAGGGGCATGGATTCAATACCTGGTTGGGGAACTAAGATCTCGCATGGTGTGGCAAAAAAAAGAAAAAAATGGGGCTTCCCTGGTGGCTCATTGGTAAAGAATCTGCTTGCCAATGCAGGAGACACGGGTTCAATTCTTGATCTGGGAAGATCCCACACGCCTCAGAGCAACTAAACCCATGCACAGCTATTGAGCCTGTGCTCTAGAGTCCAGGAACCACAGCTACTGAAACTCGCACACCATAGAGCCTGTGCTCTGCAACAAGAGAAGGCACTGCGACAAGAAGCTCGCCCACTGCAGCCAGGGAGTGGGCCCCGCCCACTGCAGCCAGGGAGTGGGCCCCGCCCACTGCAACCAGAGAAAGCCCGTGTATCAACAAAGAACAAGCACAGCCAAAACTAAATAAATAAATAAAATTATCCTTTAAAAATGGCAAGGATGCTATGATCACTACTAATCAACATTATACTGGATGTTCCAACCAGTGAGTTAAGACAAAAGATTAAAGGTTTTGAAAGAAATAAAGTACCATTGTTCACAGGTGCTAGGATTATCTACCCAAATAATATATAGATAAATTATAAAACAATATGAGAGTTTAGAAAGACTGCTGGATGCAAAGTCAGTATTCAGTTAATAATTGCATTTTGCAAAATGTTATTCTTTAAAAAGCCAACTGCAATGATCCCCAAAGAGAAAATTTTTAAAGGAAATTTAACAAGATGTGCAATCCTTCAAGAAAAATTATAAACCCATACTGAAAGACATTTAAAAAGACCTAAGTAAATGTAGGGAAGTGCCATTTTCTGGGAGAGGAAATTTCAATATCATAAATACATCATTTCTCTTAACACTGGTCTTCAGACTCAATGCAGTTCCAAACAAGATCTCAACAGAGCACTTCTTGGCGCTTGAAGGCAAATTCTAAAATTTGTATGAAAGAGTAAAGATCCATGGATGGTCGAAAGACCCCTGAAGAAGGAGGAGGAGCTAGGGGGAAGCTGCCTTAACAGATATCAAGATTTATTATAAAACTATGACAAGGAAGAAAGTGTGATAAGTGCAGGAATAAACCAAAAATAAAGATAAAAGAACAGAGCCCAGAAACAGACCCATGCAAATAAACACACTAGGTTTACACCAGAGTGGCATTGAAGACAAATGATGAAAGATGGACATTAGTCCCGGGACTGTCTTTCTACATGGCAAAAGAATGAAACTGGATTCCTGTGTCAGCATAACAAAAATCCATTTCCAATGGATTAAATTCTTAAGCACTAAAGCCAATGTAGGTGAATACTATTGTGACTTCAGATAAAGCAAAGATTCCTTAAACAAGATGCGAAAAGCAAAAATATAAAGATTAGCATATTTGACTATGTTAAAATTAAGAACGTTTCTTTACAAAATGATATCATAAAGTGAAAAGACAAACCACAAATTGAATATATTTGCAATACATCTAACTCACAAAGGGTTAATATACAGAATATATAAAGAACACCAAAGAATCAATAAGCAGATAAGCTATACAATAGGAAATAGATAAAAGTCATAATCTCTTCAGAGAAGAGGAAATATCAGTGGCTTATAAAATACAAAAATATGCCCAACCTCACTAATCATGGAAATGTCAAATACAGTCATAATGAGATAACATTATACACCCATCACAGCCTAAGGAAACCAAGTATTAGTGAGAATTTAGAGTCATGAAAATTCCCATAAACTGCTGCTGCTGCTGCTGCTAAGTTGCTTCAGTCGTGTCCGACTCCGTGCGACCCCATAGACAGCAGCCCACCAGGCTCCCCGTTCCTGGGATTCTCTAGGCAAGAACACTGGAGTGGGTTGCCATTTCCTTCTCCAATGCATGAAAGTGAAAAGCAGTGGATTGTATTTTTCACATATAAATGGCATAATCATAAAACACTCAATAACATTAATAATTAATGAGCCACAGCTTCTACACACGAACATGGACATCTCTCAAAATCATAAGAAGGAAAGAAAGAAGTCACAGAAAAATACAGTTTATGTGAAATTTAAAATCAGACAAAAATAACAATATATTGTTTAGGAATATATGCATAGTGGTAAAGCAACAACAACAAAAAATGATTAGCACAAAATTTAGGGTAATAGTTTCCTGGAGGGTCGGACGTGAGGGTCGGTGGGTGAATGCAATGAGAGACGAAACCACAAGGAGCTTTGGAGCTACTGAAGATGTTCCATTTTTACGCTGTTATTACTCTTAGCATTTGGATGTGTGTGTGTGTGTGTGTGTGCATGCGCGCGCTAAGTTGCTTCAGTCATGTCCAACTCTTTTGCGACCCCATGGACTGTAGCCCACCAGGCTCCTCTCTCCATGGGATTCTCCGTCAAGAACACTGGAGTGGGTTGCCATTTCCTTCTCCATTTGGATGTATATATCATCCTTAATCATCTCTGTGTGTATTTTACAATACATTTTTAAATAAAATAGTTTTTCAAAAAGAATGTAGATTATTATTAATATACAGAGTTCTTATAAAGTAATTTAAAAAAGATCAACAGAAAAGGATTCATGAAAAAAATAGAATGACTTTAAACATATAAAAAGTGCACAATTTTACTCATAATAATAGGAATGCAAATTAAGTCACAACAAGACACAAGTTTTTTCCTATTCTTTTTGCTATTTCCCTGTATAAATATAGATATGAAATATATGAAGAAATAGGAACTTTTATACAAGGTCAATGAGAATATAAACTGGAATTAATGTCTTAGAAGGACAACTTGGTAAAATATATCAAAATTTATAATAGATTTTTAGCATTTTATTTTATAGATATAATCATTCATGTGTGCGAAGAAGCAGGCAAGGTATTTAATCTCTCTGTGCTTTGATTTCCTCATCCACAAAATGCTAATAATAACATCTGCCATTTAGATTTATTTTGAGGACTGAATGACTTAATGGAGGAAAACATGTTATATAAAGGTGTCCAGCACTTGTTAAGAGCCCAACAAATGTCAACTACGTTCATTATTGTGTTGTCATGATACTTGTTGGTAGATATCAAGAGTAGAAGCATCCTAAGTGTTCATCAGCTGTGGACTGATTAGGTAAATTACAGTGTCCATACAATGGAACATTATGCATCTATTAAAATGAATGAGGTACCTAAAACCAGCTTAAAGATACAGTGTTAGGTGAAAAAGGCATAGTGCCAAAACATCTATGTGGCAGGCTCATATTTGTGTAATATACATAGCCACCAACTTACACACTTATGTGCACGTGCTGAAGCAGTGGCTTCTGGGCAGGTAAACTGAGGACTGGGGGTCAGCGATGAGAGTGAGATTCCTTTGAAGAGTACGCCCTTTTGTGCCGTCTGAACTTGTCACCATGTGTACTGGATGTGTACATAACAGAGAACGGGCTTTCCAGGTAACTCAGTGGTAAAGAATCCACCTGCCAATGCTGGAGACGTAGGTCAGGGTGATCCCCTGGAGGAAGAAATGACAACCCATTCCAGTATTTTTGCCTGGAGAATTCGATGGATGGACAGAGAAATCTGGCAGACTTCAGTCCATGCAGTCACAAAAAGTCAGACACAAGTGAGCGACTCAGCACACACACACATAATGGAAAAGAGGGAAAGAAGAGGGCTGCTAAGGGCAAATTTGGCCTTGGAATATGGAATGAAGCAGGGCAAAGGCTAATAGAGTTTTGCAAAGAGAACGCACTGGTCATAGCAAACATGCTCTTCCAACAACACAAAAGAAGACTCTACACATGGACATCACCAGATGGTCAATACCGAAATCAGATTGATTATATTCTTTGCAGCCAAAGATGGAGAAGCTCTATACAGTCAGCAAAAACAAGACCAGGAGCTGACTGTGGCTCAGATCATGAACGCCTTATTGCCAAATTCAGACTTAAATTGAAGAAAGTAGGGAAAACCACTAGACCATTCAGGTATGACCTAAATCAAATTCCTTATGCTTATACAGTGGAAGTGAGAAATAGATTTAAGGGCCTAGATCTGATAGAGTGCCTGATGAACTATGGACGGAGGTTTGTCACATTGTACAGAAGACAGGGATCAAGACCATCCCCATGGAAAAGAAATGCAAAAAAGCAAAATGGCTGTCGGGGGTGGGGGGGCTTACAAATAGCTGTGAAAAGAAGAGAAGCAAAAAGCAAAGGAGAAAAGGAAAGATATAAGCATCTGAATGCAGAGTCCCAAAGAATAGCAAGGAGAGATAAGAAAACCTTCCTCAGCAATCAATGCAAAGAAATAGAGGAAAACAACAGAATGGGAAAGACTAGAGATCTCTTCAAGAAAATTAGAGATACAAGGGAACATTTCATGCAAAGATGGGCTCGATAAAGGACAGAAATGGTATGGACCTAACAGAAGCAGAAGATATTAAGAAGAGGTGGCAAGAATACACAGAAGAACTGTACAAAAAAGATCTTCACGACCCAGATAATCATGATGGTGTGATCACTCACCTAGAGCCAGACATCCTGGAATGTGAAGTCAAGTGGGCCTTAGGAAGCATCACTATGAACAAAGCTAGTGGAGGTGATGGAATTCCAGTTGAGCTATTTCAAATCCTGAAAGATGATGCTGTGAAAGTGCTGCACTCAATATGCCAGCACATTTGGAAAACTCAGCAGTGGCCACAGGACTGGAAAAGATCAGTTTTCATTCCAATCCCAAAGAAAGGCAATGCCAAAGAATGTTCAAACTACCACACAACTGCACTCATCTCACACGCTAGTAAAGTAATGCTCAAAATTCTCCAAGCCAGGCTTCAGCAATATGTGAACCATGAACTTCCTGATGTTCAAGCTGGTTTTAGAAAAGGCAGAGGAACCAGAGATCAAATTGCCAACATCTGCTGGATCATGGAAAAAGCAAGAATTGAGTTCCAGAAAAACATCTATTTCTGCTTTATTGACAATGCCAAAGCCTTTGACTGTGTGGATCACAATAAACTGAGGAAAATTCTGAAAGAGATAGGAATATCTGACCACCTGACCTGCTTCTTGAGAAACCTATATGCAGGTCAGGAAGCAACAGTTAGAACTGGACATGGAACAACAGACTGGTTCCAAATAGGAAAAGGAAAACGTCAAGGCTGTATATTGTCACCCTGCTTATTTAACTTATATGCAGAGTACATCATGAGAAACGCTGGGCTGGAAGAAGCACAAGCTGGAATCAAGACTGCCGGGAGAAATATCAATAACCTCAGACATGCAGATGACACCACCCTTATGGCAGAAAGTGAAGAGGAACTCAAAAGCCTCTTGATGAAAGTGAAAGAGGAGAGTGAAAAAGTTGGCTTAAAGCTCAACATTCAGAAAATGAGGATCATGGCATCTGGTCCCTTCACTTCATGGGAAATAGATGGGGAAACAGTGTCAGACTTTATGTTTTGGGGCTCCAAAATCACTGCAGATGGTGACTGCAGCCATGAAATTAAAAGACGCTTACTCCTTGGAAGGAAAGTTATGACCAACCTAGATAGCATATTCAAAAGCAGAAACATTACTTTGCCAACAAAGGTCCGTCTAGTCGAGGCTATGATTTTTCCAGTGGTCATGTATGGATGTGAGAGTTGGACTGTGAAGAAAGCTGAGCACTGAAGAATTGATGCTTTTGAACTGTGGTGTTGGAAAAGACTCTTGAGAATCCCTTGGACTGCAAGGAGATCCAACCAGTCCATTCTAAAGGAGATCAGTTCTGGGTGTTCTTTGGAAGGACTGATACTAAAGCTGAAACTCCAGTACTTTGGCCATCTCATGCGAAGAGTTGACTCATTGGAAAAGACTCTGATGCTGGGAGGGATTGGGGGCAGGAGGAGAAGGGAACGACAGAGGATGAGATGGCTGGATGGCATCACTGACTTGATGGACGTGAGTCTGAGTGAATTCCAGGAGTTGGTGATGGACAGGGAGGCCTGGCATGCTGCAATTCATGGGGTCGCAAAGAGTCAGACAGGACTGAGTGACTGAAATGAACTGAACTGAACTGAAGGGCAATCAGGGTAAATGGGAGCGTGGAAGCAGGAGGAGGGGGAGAAGGGGGAGAAAGAGAGGCTGCAGGCAGTGAGAAGCTCCTCTGACCCAAGTTTCTGAGTCCATGTTGTAGTTTAAGCTACCTTCTGGTCATGATGTGAGCTCCTAACCTTCTACCTACCCTGGGGGTGGGGGTGGCATTCTTGCCAGGCCACGCAGAGCATCCTGCCTGAGTGACAGTGATGGTTCTCACCTTCCCTTTCATCTCAGCTTCAGGGGCTCTGCCAGTGTGTGTCCATCCTGCGGCACAGATCCATCCTCAGTGTAGAGGCAAAATCAGGATTCTGCAAAGCTGCGCAACACTCCCCAGGCAGGGAGATGACCCTGGGCAGTGGCAGTGAAATGAGTATTCCACAGTGGAGGTGGGGGGTGGGGGGCAAGTGGTCACTTGGGAACCCTGTTTCTACCCGCAGAGCCTGGGACACTCCTCCACACCCTGCATGAAGTAACACACGCCTTCACTGAGCTCCTGCTCTGCCCCCTGGCAACAGGGCCCTGGAGGTGTCGCCTGTCCCTGCTTCCTTTTCTCCAGCCTTCATCATCTCCCTGATTCCCCCAGCTCTCAGTCTCTCATCTCACAGCCCTTCAGACTCTTTTTCTAGAACAATCACAGAGACCAATCTTCTCTATACAGAGCAGCAAAACGATGATGGTATTCACGACTTATGAAGTGCTTCCTAAGTGTCAAACCCTGGCCTAGGCCATCTCCATCTGGTTCATCTTCACAGCAACCTCAAGGGACATCTGAGACCCAGCAGGGTCAAACGACGAACCTAAGGTCACAGCTAGGAAGCGGTGGATTCCAGATATAAACACAGATCTGAGTATTTCCAGAGTTCACGCTCTTAAATCCTGGGGCGGAGTGCTTCCCAGGGGCTCCTGCCAAGGGGCTGGTGGTGGGAAAGTCCAAGATCATCACCATTTGTGTTGAGAAAGGATGGGAGACAGTGGCATTTAAGTGCTGGTTTCTCTTGTCAGAAATATATTGCCTGGAGAGAAAAAAAAAAAAAAAGGCTCAGTCCAGTGAGGTGCCTTTGGCTTTCTTCTCTCTCACCAGGGCTGAAGTACAGCATATTCTTCCCCGGGTGGCCTGGGATGGGTGGGACTTGGATGGAAGCAACATCCTGTCATTGTGAAGCCAAGCCTCATCACTGATGCCTCCCCTCCCACTCCTGTAGCACCCTTCAGAGCAGAGCCTGGAACTAGAATTCACCAGCCCCGTGTGATTTCTCCTGGGCGAGTGCACTGGGCTGTGTTAGAAGTACACACGCTCCTCAGTATACAGAACTTGCCCACTTCCTCCCTGTGGGCAGTGTGGTCAAGGGCAACTGTGTCTCTGCAAGCAAGGATGGTTCTGAATGCCTCCTCTGTTGTCTGCATCCCCTTCTCCTGGGCCCTGGAGTGTGGAAAGTTCCCTTGGAAGCACCTGGTTTGCTTAAAAACCATAGGTGGTTTTTAAGTTCTGGGTCCTCTTCTTTGGGAGGTGGGATTAGCAGGTGGGAGTGGTGGTTAACCACAGTTCTTAAATTTTTTTTTCAACAAAAACGATCAAGAAGGTAGTAAAGCACTCGATCTGTGAGCTGAGGCAGACAGGAACTGCCTGGGTGAAGGTGACAAAGGAGGAAATATGAGAATCACCCAGAGACTGAGCTAAAAGAATGAGAAGTAAAAAGATTTGGGTGGGGGAATGAGTTCAACACACCCTGGAAGGAGCCCTCCTCGGGTTGAGCTCCTTCCCCTGTTGGGAAGAGAGGCAGGTGAGAGAGCGCCTGGGAGTGACCATAGGGCTATGTCAAGACCTCACCTGCCAGCGCTGCCCACTGTCACACCACTTCTGGGCAGACGTCTCAGGTCATCAGGTACCGCCTTTGCACTGAGTCTCCTTACTTATCAGCCTGGCGGAGAGGTAAGGGTCACAGTGTTGGGGTCCTCAGCCACGTGGCTTACCTCCTCATCTACTTCTCAAACAAGAAGCGAAGATACTTCCCAGAGACCTGTGGCTAGGGGCTGAGCAGGGTTGGGCCTGGCTGCAGCAAAGACTCACCCAAAAAGCAGCTCTTGCTATTGCTATTATTATTACTATTCTTTTTCCTATCCTTTCTGCCTCACACTGTCTGGAGGAAGTAGTTCCTAGAAAGGAAATTTCAGTTTCTACCTACATGACAGTCTTCAAAAAGATCAGAAAAATGTAGACAGGAAAGTGTCCCCTAGCTTCTACCCTTGAAGCTGTACCCATTCCAGAAATAAGAATTGGAAATGCTTTGAATCTGAGAGGTTGTTTCTCCTGCTTTCCTGCTATTCGCATGATCTTCATCTTGCCTTCATTTTCCTTTATTCTTTACATTTTTTATTGCCAGCTCTATCATACTGAAAAGCATAGAAAACATTATGTACCCTATGGATCAAGGTTGGCAAACCTTGCCATTTGCCAAATGCCCTAACATTTCTATGACTTCACTCAAAAGAACTTTGTTTTTTTTTGTTGTTGTTTAGTCACTAAGTTGTGTCCGACGCTTTTTGTGACCCTATGGAACTGTGGCCAGGCTCCTTTGTCCATGGAGTTTTCTAGGCAAGATTACTGGAGTGGGTTACCACTTCCTTCTCCAGGGGGTCTTCTCAGTCCCCGAATCAAACCCGTGTCTCCTGCATTGTCAGGAGGATTTTTTACCACTGAGCCACAAGGGAAGCCCTAAAAGAACTTACTTACCTTCACTGTAAAGTCAAAACTGGTAATCCTGTCCACATTGGTATATTTAAAACAGACAACCAGCAAGGCCCTACTGTATAGCACAGGGACCTCTGCTCAGTGTTATGTGGCAACCTGGATGGCAGGGGAGTCTGGGGGAGAATGGACGCATGTACGTGTACGGCTGAGTCCCTGTGCTGTGCACCTGAAGCTGTCACCCACTCTTCTTCAGCTATACTCAAATATAAAGTAAAAGGTTTAAAAAATTTTTATAAAAGGTAATCCTGGACAGCAGTGGAGTGTGGGGAGCTGAGCCCTCTGCTCCAGCGTGTGACTCAGGGATTCAGAATGACTGCCTCTCCACCGTCTTCATCACCAGGCTTCCACGGTTACCGTGGAGATCAACATCCAGGAGGCAGATATAAGAAGGCAGAGCTGTTTGACGGGTCAGGGCTGGAAGTGGCACACACCACTCTGCCCGTGTCGCATGGGCCAGAACTCAGTTTCATGGCCCAGTTCACTGCAATGGAGGCTGAGAAATGTGGATGTCCATGTGCTCTCCGCAGGAAGAGGAAAAAGCCAGCCAACCTCAGCACATTTATGTTTTAAAGTATGCATCCATGGAGTCACCTGCCAGATAAAGCATCAAGCAAACTTGTGTTCCTTCCCTATCACATGCCCTCCCTCTCCCTCCAAAGTAACCAGTCTTCTGATTCTCCAGATAATCCTGTTTTTCCTTTGTAGTTTCTACCTATATACTCATTCCTGGGTCTTTCATTTGGAAAAGAAAAAAATCAAACTACTTCGATATTTTAGGTTTCTCATTAAAACACAAACAAACAAACAAAAAACTTTCCGTTGATGACAAGATTCTACCTAGATGCAAACTAATGCATGATAGTTGTAGTTGTTACTAATATCATTTAAAGGGCACTATGCTGAATATTCTACCTGGATTCTCAATTAATCCTCACCACCCTAGGACAGAGGTACTGCTCTTACCTTTGGTTTCCAAATGAAACTCCCAAGCTTGGAAAAGTCACATGGCTAACAATGTCAGGGTATGGATTTTATCCCAGACGGCAATCCAGACTTTCAATCTACATCTTGTTTATCTTGTCACCCCACACCTGTTCTCCCCTCTCCTAGTAAATATACAACAATTTTTCTCTAAAGAATTACTCCATTGCCCCTGCGCATCCACATGGTTAATATGGGATATCACTGTTACTCCAAAAATGGACACATAATGCAGGCCTAGCCAATTTTAACGTTGCATTTGCCTGGACATGGTAATTGATTCAGGAGTGAGTATATGATCCAGCCAGGATCAATGAGTTGCAACAAGACTCTTTGCAGAGCCAAGAAATGGAGAAAAAAAATAACCGGAGCCTGGTGATCTTTCCTGATGCTCTGGATCGAGCCATGATCTGAAGCCTGAAGTCTGAACTGCTTTAGTTTACATGAGCCAGTAAACTCCTTATAAGTGCATTTGAGTTGGGCTTCAGACATTTAACTAGAGATAGCCCAAACAATGGCACCCCACTCCAGTACTCTTGCCTGGAAAATCCCATGGACAGAGGAGCCGGTAGGCTGCAGTCCATGGTGTCACTGAGAGTTGGACACGACTGAATGACTTCACTTTCACGCATTGGAGAAGGAAATGGCAACCCACTCCAGTGCTCTTGCCTGGAGAATCCCAGGGACGGGGGAGCCTGGTGGGCTGCCGTCTATGGGGTCGCACAGAGTCAGACACGACTGAAGCAACTTAGCAGCAGCAGCAGCAGCCCAAACACATACACGGATGCCTGTTCAGAATGTTTCAGGAAATATTATTGAGGAGAAGGCATTCTCAAAATGCCTTAATAGTTTATCATGCTTATCATTTGAAGACTTAGATAATTCCTCCATGAGGGATCTTTCCATATTCTCCTCTCCTAACGGGAAAACACAAGAAAGATCCCTGTCCAGCTGTAAAATAAGACTTCTCACGGTTCTCCTACTTTCTAAAGAAGGGTTAAGTGAGAAGAGCTTCCCTGGGTGAGAGTGGACCAGTGTGGTAATTGATCCAGGAGATTCAAGGCTTTCAGTTTAAAGCGAAAATTATTCTGAACTAATATATTTCTTAAGATCAAATATAGATCAAGAAGGACCCCAGTTATAAAAAGAGTAGCTTCCATTCTGTCACTTCAAATCATTTCGATGATCTTTCTCAGCTGCTAAATTCAGAATACGGGAACTGTTTCCCTCTTCAGTTGAGGCCACACCACCCCTTGTCTCTCCTGGAGTTAGGAAAGAAAACATTTCCACTTCCAGTCCCTGGTTACCCACGCGGGAGTCTCTGCTTATTGGCCCCACCCTACACTCATTGTTACCCTGGGAGCCTCCAGGCCATAAATCTACCCTTCAGCATGAGTGGCCTCAGGCTTAGAGGGGCTCCCTGTGCTCCCTGAGCCAGCCCTGGCCAACTCCTCTGTGCAGTGAGCCTCTGGCCCAGGGTCCAGATGCAGGGAGGAACAGCTTAGCAGCTAGAGATTCCAAGTCCCTGGGCCGGCAGAGCCCAGCTGGCAGAGGGCAGAGGCAAATAATTTAACTCAGTTTTTTAAAAAATATTTTTAATCGAAATGTACTCCCCATACCATAAAATGCACCCGGTTAGAAGCATGCAGTGGTTTTGAGTATACCCACAAGGCTGTGCAACTATCACCATTATCTAATTTCTGGATATTTTCATCACCCCAAAAGAGACCTTGTACCCATTAGCAAGTCAACCCTGAAGGAGAACATGCCACTCACACATGTCTAACTTCGGGGTTTTCCCCTTCCGCTACACGGTAGAGGATATTGAAGAGGATTAGACAAGACACAGAAACTGATGGCTAATTATTCCCTTTCCCTGGCACCCTGGCTTTCAAGCGCAAGAAAAAGAGTCCCAGAGGGCCAAGGCTTTCTAGGGACCAAGGAGATACCTATGACACCCCGCAGGCACAGGAGAGAAATTTCATCCTTAGATAAACTGGGATGGTGCCTGGGAATGCCTTTTTGCCTTTTGAGTGTGGGGACTAGTGGGAGGCAAGCAAGGGGCAGGGTGAAAGTTAAGGAGGTCCTTGCTCTCAGAGTTGTGCCAGGGCAAGATTTATTACAAGATGGCTTGACTTTTATTTCTGACCGTATAAAAACCCCTGGAGATCGTGGGCAATTCAGGTGGAGGGAGGTTTCCCCAGAGAAAGATCTTGGGCTTCCTGCACATCTATCTTTGAGGACTCAAATTGGTCTTAATTTGAGTTAAAAAATAAAGGTCAAAGCCCAGGTTTGAGAATTCAATCATAATCACTACTCCAGGGAAATGTGAATTGTCTTCTGTGTTCCAAGATATAAATTCCAGGTGTCTGGATGGGGAACTGGGTAGAGTCTAGGGTAGAGGGGAGTGATTTAATGATGGAGTGTGACATTAGCAGAAAAATGGGGTCTACATCTTCCTGATTAAACGTGCTTTCGTTGCCATGACTCAACTTTATAAATTCATTGACCTTTTCCTCTGATACATCGTAAAGCTGACTTTCCTTTTCTGACCTCATTTCCTCATTCATCCAACATTCACTGAATGCCTTCCATGATCCAGGCAGAGAGTCAGGCAATGGGCGTACAAAGGAAAATAAGATTTTTTTGTTTTGTCTTCTTGAAGAAGACAATCTTAGAAACTGACCTTTACAGCCCCAGGTCTATGACAGATGTGTGTACAAAGATGGATGAATGTAAAGAACCAACTTTGTAAAAGTTCATCTCAACACCAGGGTAATAAAAACCTCTTACTTCTTACAGATTTCATGTAGAAGCCTTAGACTGGCAGTCCATGGATCAGTGCCCATAGAATGCATACATTGGATTTATCAACATTTTTGAAAGAGTTCATATTTTTTAAAACATAAAATGACCTTCTGGCATCTTTTAAAGCACAAAAAGATGTGACAATGGGCCACCATCCACACAGCAATGCTTGGCCAGAGCTATGTGGAGGGTTGCCCTCGGGGTGGGTCATGTGCTGGCCACCCTGCCCTGTCCCCACCCACCTGCATCTCCCAACAGAGAAACTGTGGACTTACCGTCCTGTAACCGCTGCACTGGGCTCACTGAGGTCATTTCATGACTGCTGAGTGCATTTTAAATTTGACCTCTTTGAAGAAGAAAGAATCGTCTCTGAGAAAGAACGTTTGGTGCAGGTAGACAGTGTGTGTGTGTGTGAGAGGGAGAGAGGGCAGGGGTCGATTAGAAGAGAGAGAGAAGAGAGGAAGCGACACACACAGAGGTTCAGCACTTGGCCTATGAATGAGCAGTTGGAAGTAGGTGGGAGAGAAACATGGACACTTGGGTCATGTCCAACTGCTTCTCTCTTGGGAAACAGACTCTTGCATTGAGGGTCACTTTTGTAATAACAAAATAATGGGAAAGAGAGAGACTGAAATACATAGACAGGTAGAGACACTGAGAAAGACAGAGAGGCTCACAATGATGTCCAGAAGGACCCTTGGGAAAAGCCTGTCAAAGATGTTCATGAAGGTGAGTGGGTCTCACGACCACTGAGCCCAGCCAGGATCTGCCTGAGGGGCCGAAGACATGCCTGTCCCCACACAGGAAGATGGACAGGGAGGGCGGAGAAGGCCGGCCGGTGGGGTGCTACATGAGTGGTCCTGAGACTCCGGATATGGCGCGTTGACAATGATGACACAACCCAAATTCCTAGTCATCGCTACAGCTGAAAGTAGTGGAAGCGGGAGCAGTGGGCGGGGCCTGAGTACACTCCCAAGCCCTGTGAGAGTGTGTGTGTGTGAGAGAGAGACAGAGAGAGTGTGTGTGTGCACGCGTACCTCATCCAGGGCTGCCTGGTTGTAGAAGACCAAACTCCAAGCCTTGCGCGCAAGCTCTGCAGATGCCTGCTGACTAGAGGCCCCAGTTACGTGCCGGACACCCCTGGGACACTAGGAATAAAGCAGCGAGGCGGTCAGACACGTATCTGCCCTCACGGAGCTCACATTCTAGTGGGGGAGAGACAATAACCAAGTAAATCATCCAGTGTATGAGGAAATACATCAGGTGGTAACAAAACAGAATCAGGGGGTGTGACAGCTAGCCATAGGGCTGGGAGATATTTCCAACTGCAGGGCCAGGACGGGCTGGCCGGATGACCGGTGTGAAGAGCTTCAAGCAGAGACACCTGCTGCCACGGAGGACCTGGGGTGTCTGGGGATGGCCAGGGGGCCCGAGTGGGGGGAGCAGTGTGTGAGGTGGAGGGCCCAGGTGAGACTGGAGGAGGAGGCAGGAGCCAGGCCAGCAAGGCCCTTGTGGAAAGTTCCGAGTTCACTCTCAGGGCTGTGGGAAGCCGTTGGAAGGTTGTAAACAGGGGAGGGACATGATCAGAATTATTTTTCTTAAGCTCCCCTGGCTGCTCTGTGGCAAGTGGATCACAGAGGGCAGGAGTGGAAAGCTGAGGGCCAGGGTGGGGCCAGCCCAGCCATGCAGGCAGCGAAGGTGGAGGGCGGAGGTCAGCCTCGTTCCCAGCCCTGCCCCAGGCTCCCCGGGTGCCTGTGGCTTACCCTGCTTTGCACCTCTGGTAAGGCATGGCACAAGCCTGGGCACACACTCGGTTATCCTGTGAGTTAGAACGCTGGGCTTCAGTGTCAGACACTGGCCAGCTCTGGGGCCTTGGGTTAGTGATACACATTCTCTGAGCCTCTGTTTTCTCACCTGTAAAATGGGGAAAACAAACTTTCCTCAGAGTAGGCTGTAGCTCCATGTTCTCCCTCCCAAGTCCAGGGCCCCACTTGATGCTTCAAGGCTTTGGTGAGCCCCAGAGGAAACCAGAGCCTGTGTCCCTGCCTAAGGAGGGGCGAGCTGCAGGGCCCATTGGATTACCCAGGCTGAACCTCAAGGTCCCCTGGGCCACCTGGAGGTCTCACCAGACCTCTTTCTCTGAGCAAGGAAACAGGAGAAAGCGGGCAGGATCCGGGTGAGGACCAGCCCCTCTCTGAGCGACTATGAGAGGGCCAGGTTAGGGGGAGGCGGAGGACATGACTCACTGGGTCGGACACAGAAGATCCCAGGAGGAGACGTTCAGGAAGTGGACCCACCCTCCCCCACCCGCCTGCTGTTTCAGGGAGCACATCTCACTCACATCCCCAAGCTCCTGGACAGGAGGCAGGAGGGAGGGGAGTGGAGCAAAGGGAACAGGGGTCATTGGAAGGTTAAATGGGGACATAAAGGATCCTGGGGAGTCAGGGGGTAGGGTGGACAAGTATTCCAGGGTTGATGGGCCAGCGAACAGCCATCACCAGGGATTCATGAGAGGTCCTTGGGACGAGGGGGCCGTGGACAATCAGTGGGAGCCCTAGGGGTGGTAGGAGAGACCACCAAGGGGGCTGGGGTGGTGGGTGGAGTAGCAGATGCCCTGCCAACAAGCCCTCAGCACTGACCATTCCCCTGAGCACTGGCCCAAAGAGGGCAAACCAGAAGCTCCTACAAGGCAGACTGAGGGCTCCCTGCAGACAGGCCAGGCCAGAAGGCTGGGAGTTCACACTCACTGCGGGACCCCTCAGCCAACGGCTTCCGTCCCTCTGGTGGGCTCAACACCACCTCACAGGGCCGGAGCCAGAGAGATCCTTCACTATTAACGTACCCACTCTGGGGCCCCTGCCCCCACCTGTCTCATGGCCCCATTCCCCTTGCCAGCACTTTCGGGAATCACTTTCCAAATAAACCACTTGTATTCACATCCTCATTTCAAGGTCTTCAGGGAGGGAGCCAGCTGAGACAAGAAAGGAGACAGAGGAGGGTTTCTAGGAAGTTGCAGGAGGTCAGTGAGGGAGGAGAATGGCCAAGAATGGGGAAGAAAATGATGGGAAGTAGGGTCAGCCTTTGTGCAGGGGCAGAAACCAAGACACGCCCCTGGCCAGGCCCTACCCTTATTAGCCCTCTCCATTTCTCTGTCAGGGCTCATCACCCTGAGAATGAGGACGATGAAGAGGGTGAGGCGAAGCCTTTGCTCAGGCCCTGAGGAGACATCTCTCCCAGGACAAGTACAGAAGTCTGGGGACAGAGCTAGACCTCTAAGCCCAAGCCCATTCCCCCTTCCAACTTAATAGACCTGGTTGGAAGAGTCTCGGACGATAGGATGGTTGAGGTCCCACCCGAGTTTTCCAGGTACTGTAGGTCTGAGTGGTGGCCGGCTCACCACAGCCTTTGAACTGGGCTATGGGAGGGGTTCTCATCAGGGGGCTCAGGATTCAGGCAGCTGCCAAGTGACAGTGCTCAACCTCAGCAAATTGTCTGAGAACAATTCGTTCTGAGGTCTGTCAGAGAGCAAACCTCAGACACTGTCCGAGAAGTCCACCCCTCTGTGTGAGACTGCCACGACTTCCCTTCTGCACGTCTGCATCCTCTCATCCCCTGAGGCAGCAGATACTGGTGATTGTCTACTGGGTACCAGATACCCTGCATATCAGGAGGGTGCATCAGAGAACAAAACAGGCACACTCCTTTGCCTTTTCAGCCGTGGGCAAAACCAGACTGTAAACGAGAAGACAAGAGGAGAGACGTTGTTTACAAACTTTCAAAGAGTCCTAAATACGTCCTAGAGAGCTCAGGAATGGTAGAGTGAATATAGACGGCAACATTGTATTGGAATCATCAAACTTGCTAAGAGACTGCTGCTGCTGCTGCTGCTGCTACGTCGCTTCAGTCGTGTCCGACTCTGTGCGACCCCATAGACGGCTAAGAAACTAGATCTTAATTATTCCAACCCCTAAAAAAAATGATTATGGGGCATGATCCAGGTCTTAACCAACACTACAGTGTTGATCTTGTTGCAATATAGGAATGTATCAAATTAACATGTTGTACACCTTAAATTTACACAATGTTAAATGTCAAGTATATTTCAATTTCAATAAGAAAGACAAACCAAATAACTGCAAATTGAGAAAAGTTCTGTGAGGGAAATAAGATGATATATTAGCAGTCAAAGGCAAACCCAGGGCTTCCCTGATAGCTCAGCTGGTAAAGAATCCACCTGCAATGCAGGAGACCCCAGTTAGATTCCTGGGTTGGGAAGATCTGCTGGAGAAAGGATAGGCTCCAATACTCTTGGACTTTACTTGTGGCTCAGCTGGTAAAGAATCCACCTTCAATGCAGAAGACGGGTTTGATCCCTGGGTTGGGAAGATCCCCTAGAGAAGGGAAAGGCTACCCACTCCAGTATTCTGGCCTGGAGAACTCCATGGACTGTATAGTCCATTGGGTCGCAAAGAGTCAGACACGACTGAGAGACTTTCACTTTCACTTTCAAAGGCAAGCCCACTTTGAAGAATGATTAGGGAGGGCCTCTTGAATGAGAAGAGTCAACTGACACACACTGAGCAACGCTCATGACCGGCATTACTTAAGACATAGTCTCATTCAATCCTCATAGTTTTCTAGGATTCCCATCTACAGATGAGAAGCTGAGGCTCAGAGAGTGACACGACTTGCCCAAGTCCAGCGCAGCTGGGAATGGCAGTTCCAGGCCTCTACCCCAGGAGACCTGGGTCTTGCCTTGAAGTCTTTGCCTGTTCCAATCTCTTAACAACCTTCTCCATCCTTCCTTCTCACATCCTGGCTAAATCTCATTCACCCAGCATGGAGCTCACCTCTTCCAGGAAGACTTCCCTAACTTGTGGTGCCTGGGTCAAGGTCTTTTCTTTGTTTCCACAGGCCACTAGCAGAGCCACAGTT